>NW_011889029.1:1256913-1277242 GCF_000151845.1 Pteropus vampyrus | reverse complement strand
CTGGAAGAGATTTCTGATTGATGATACTTCACGAGATGTTCACATGTTACTGAGCATAAACTTTAGTCTTCTGATTTTAGAATCCTCACAATTATGTTAAATGTATGTTAAAAAGTTAATTCTCTAAGATATTGCACAGATGGATTAGTTATCTCCATATCAAATAAAATCATTTGGAAGCTACAAACTAAATCATGAACTAATTTTCTTACGTGTGAAGCTTAACTCGAGTGAACACCCTTGAAGAACTGTAAGTCAATAGCTTTCAAGACTGCCACAACTACAGTTAAAATTAAACATCAATGTTTTGCTTATAAATTTGCTAACCAGTTACATTCTCTCTTTAGAACTGAAGATACCACGTCTCAATATTTATTCCTGTTTCTCACTTTGCCCTGGACGTTTTCTGCTCCTTGCTGTTCCCACCAGCTTCTTCTCTGGTGACTCTTCCCCCTGGGGTCCCTGCTGAGTGCTGTCATCCTGTGCAGAGGTCATGCCGGGCCACCTCTGTACCCTTCCGCTTTCATTGTCTGTGTCGTCACAGTGAGCAGTGCTGAACTTTGGACCAGGCTACACCCCCTTGCATACTTCTCCTTACCTCTCATTTCATAGTCCACACACTCGAGTTCCTTGGATTCATCGTCCTGCAACGGAACCTCCTGTGCATTGTCTTCGTGAGGTGGACCTTGTCTTTGGCCATCGCTGTTTCTCCAGCGTCAGGCTGGGCACCTGATTCTTAGTGTTCACTCAATAAATCTACGTGTTATTGTTGGCTGGTCGAGGAAATGAAAGGGTGGACTGAGACATACCCGCCAGCTTCTAAGTTCCACGGACATGTTCATTGTTCTCTGTTCAGTAGGTTATTTGTTCCCAAGCCTTGTTTCTTTGAGAGTGAGCAGGTTGATGAACTCAGAGGGAGATTAGATATGAAGAAGGAAGTGTCGCAGAAAGTTGTCTAGGATTTAGTGTCCTGCATCCACTTTCAGACAGTCTATTATAGCTCCATATTCTTTACCCAGGATTCTATCTCTTGGGAAATCAGAGTTCTATAAAAACGTCTAAGTGTCTTACTTTAAATCGGTGTTCTCTGAAGTTTTATATCCATAAATCGAATGCTATCAGGTTGTTCCATTTTCTTGTTTTGAAAAAACTTGATGTCATTTTGTGGCTATGTCTATCTATGGCAGGGTAAAGAATATTCAGGTCAAGTCATAGAGAGGTAGTAAGAAACTTTAATTAGATAAACGGTGTACTCTAGAAACTATATTCTTTTAATAGACTATGTTAGGTAAATTTTTAGCTTGATGTCAATGAGTTATTCAAATCTTTTAAATCATAATTTTGTAAATTATAAATGTTCTTTTATATTTCTTCCTTTTACAAATTAAGCTTTATACACAGTTCTTAAAAAATTGACAGAGGAATGATAGTGTTTAAAGTGTTTGATTACCTCATCTCTTAAAAAATAGGTTTAATATTTGAATTTACATGTACTAATAATCAATAATTACATAAGAGTGGTGAAAAGTCTTTCTCCAAATCTGCAAATTTTTCTCATGAAGAAGGCCAGACAGCAATTATTTTAGGCCCTGGAGGCCATAATGTCTCTTTGGCAACTATTAAACTCTGCTGTTGTAACTCCATGTAGATGAATGAACATGTTTAGTTTGAATAGAATTTTACTATGGACATTGAATTGTTCATATAACTTTCACATGCTATGAAACATTATTCTTGTTTAGATTTGTTTGCAGCCATTTGAAAATATGAAAAGCATTTTTAGTTCACAGGTTACCAAAAAAATAGCAGTGGGCAGGATTTGGCTTATGGGTTATCGTTCGCTGACCTGGGAGGTACAGCAAGATATGTTCGGTTCTATAACACAATTTACCACATTTCTAATCGATTTTTTTTCTTAAATGTATTTGAAATACTGATTATTAAATATCTTAATTATCTTTGTCTTATATGTTCACTATATTACTCAGGGAAGAAGACGTAACAATTGTTGAGTGATGATTAGGGGCTGATGCTTTTTTGCACCTTGTATGTCATTTAATCTAGTCACCATCTCTGAGAAGTGGATAGTCTTATTTCTATTTCAAGAAAGAAGCAATGAGGAAGAAGGGGATTAGCAAAATTTCCAAGGTTATCAATTTGCTAAGAGGTGGATCCTCGTTTTTAACATCCATTTATGAGGCTCCATGTTTATAGAACTGAATTATTTTTTCAGCCACATAAATAGGCTGCATCCACTTAGCGCAGCACTATGTTCAGGTGTTCAATATCTGTTGTTTACTGGAGGATTGGTGTTCGATGCCACTATTTCCTCCAAATTGTAAGCAAGAAAATTGAATTCATATTTTTATTATGTAATTTCTACCTGAGCGATTGTGCTTTATACTGCTTTAAGGGAAATTGGATTGGCAATTGGCAAACGGAGTTTGAAATACAGAGTTCTTTATTTTTCACATATGGCCCCGACTTGCAGTTCTATGTATCATTTAATTTTTAATCTTGCAGTTTCCGTTCCTCTCGAATTCTCAGATGTTCAGAACATTTGATGACACACCAACGTTAAGAGAATGTTTTTCACAGTGGTTTGAGGAAGAAGGAAGTGTTTTTGTATGGGGATTATAAAATATGTCGAAGCACATATTCTTTTTTCTAAAGCCAGTTGCTTTTTTCAAATAGATATATTTCCTGTAAGTGCATCCTTCATTTCTCATGCTCTAGCTCTTTGAATACATTTGTAAGTTAATTTTTCAAGTGAGTGTTGCTACGATAATAAGTAGAAGTTAGGAAATTGTGAGACTCATCGGTGTACGACAGTCAAATGGTCCACTGAAAATTGAGCCTTAAGATTTAGTAAAAGTTCATTTTAATGTGGCTTGACTTTACATACAGTCACAGACACTTCATTTTAGGGTTCCCTATGACCATAATTACCTGTGCATTGTATTACATATAACGCTTTTGTCCCGTTATGATGGTTATGATGCCAGCATAATCAAGGGAATAACAGGTATAAAGAAAATGAGCATAGTTCAAAAAAATAAATAAATGGAGGACTCTTTTTAAAGACTCGAATTGGGATAAATTTCATTACATTTCTCAAATATTTGTTACAGTGGTTTTCAGTTGGCATCTTAACTCGGAATGATCATTAACCGGTTCGGGCCTCTCTGGCCCCCAGTTTCCTGCGGGTCACTGATACGACCTTCAGGTGAATGTAGCTAAAACGAACCCTGTCACGAGTAGGCGACAACTGAAACATTGAAATTTCAAAGATGAGGCCAAATCACAGGGAAAAAATGCAACAGCGGTTGATCGTCTGGCGAACACATCACGGCGGGCAGAGCCGGATGGGGCCCGTGGCACAGTGTCCACTCGCCTTGGAAGGCCGCTGTCTGTGCCCCGAGGGCACGTATGTTTGTGCAACTGCCAACCACCTGGTTCACGCTTAGCCAGGTAATGTGTGACCGAGGCGCGAGCCATGATGTTAGGTGCTGGCTTTGTTCACTCTACATCACATGCGTGGAAAGGGAAACTAACATCGGAATGACACTTCGATAACATAGGATCAGAGAAATAGAGAAGAGGGAGGTGGCTGATTCTGAATGGTCTGTGGCATGGAAACCGCATGGCAGCTGATCACTAAAATCGACTGTTGGCGGCCTACTGGGAAGGATGACCACGTGTCTGCTTTTATATTCCTCCTGATTGAGCGGATCCGGCGGTGAGAAATCACTGAAGTGTGTCAGTTTTATAACGCGGTCTGCTTGTTCTTGCAGTGGACTTTGAGATCTATTCGTTATACATCGATGAAAATGTAAAAACCTTATTTTTAAAGATTTTGAGTTTGTTTTATCTCCGGGCTTTACCTATTAATCAGTGGTCTAAGAAACAGACTCCCATTCTTTTTTTCTTTAAAATTTAAAGGCTAAGATGAAAGCTTTCTTTTTGCGTTTTCTTTTCCCCCCTAATGTTAATTTCGTTTGCAAAAACTTCTTGGTTTCACCATTTCTATCTTATTCGTCATCCGAGGACAATCTCAGGACACGGGCGTTTCTGCATCAGCTCGAATAATTAGTCTCCCAAGTCTAGCAAAGGCTATGTTAATAATAATTCTGTGCCTTGCCCACATTTATTGCCTGCAGCAGGGTTTCAGCGTGAGAGATGGTGATGTACCTAGCCAGTTATGTCTTTCGAATGCAGAGATAATTTCCCTCTTAGTCTAGCAGGGAATTGGTGTACTCAGTGGAACAGTATCGCTATTTATGATTTTTCTCTCAAAGCATAAATGTGCTGGAAATGGTTATCCATCGAAGGCATGCAACATTAAATATGGACAGTCATCACCTGTGTGAAACGGTCTTTGCAAATTGTGGTCTTCTGAGCTAATGTATTATATGCCTCGAATGAATGAATGAATAAATGAATGAATGGATGGATGGATGGATGGATGGATGAATAATTCTGTCCTTTTCTCCCCCTATCCATTATCTTCCAAGCGTTTGTCCACTGAGTGCAGGAATACTGGGCCTTAATGAAAGATAAGCATTATCTCTAATTATGAATGGAAGCCAACTGTCGGTTAGCGAGATGACTTTTGGGTCGGAGTGTCGATGGGAGGAGAAGGCCCTTGGTCCAGACAATCAGCTCCAAGCCAAGAGGCCTGTGCTGTTTGCCACCGACTCCATTTACCCACTCTTTTAGCGTCTAGAACTTTTCATCCATAACGCTTATTCCAATTTGTAATTGAACATTCACTGCTGTGTATGTTCCTTGTCTGATTCTTCTGACTAGAACAGAATAGATTCTTCTGTGAGAACGAGGCTATTTTTCTTTCGCTCACTGCTTTATATTAATGACGAGCACCACAGACAACATAAAAATTATTGATTGAATAAATAAGTCCTCCTGTAACCAGACTGAGCCTTTCCTTTCCATGTGGATTGATTTAAAGAATTGCTAGATTTCTGACCCGGGAGGAATAAGGTGGGGAAACTAAGCTGAAGATAGAAAAACTCGAAAAGCTCTCAAATGCTGTCAATTTATGCTAATACAGTCAGTTCCTATTTATACTTGCTTCTTTCTAGATCGTTATAATTCTATTTAAAATGGTTTTTATAGTTCTGGGACATAAGGGCATCTCCACAGAGAAATGAGGACGATTTCTTTTCGTGACTAAGCGACACTTTTCTGGTCACACGTGGAGTCCTGAGGAGGCCCGTGGTTGGTGAGCGCTGAGAGAGAACCTGGCTTTTCTTGGTCATACTGTCAGCGTCAGAAGGAAAGCCTTGAGCCTCCGTAGCGTAAACAGTACCCAAGTGGGACTGTGATGTCTTTGACAGCGACCTCAGTCACTCGCTTGACAGTGCGAACTCTATGTATCACATCATTTAGGAAATCCCTGGTTCGCCTAGAAAGAGAATGAGATTCTAATGTGATCGGATATGTCTCTGTGGATGGCGATTATTTGAAAATTTCCTTCGAGTTTGAATTGCTGCTGCTCTCCCTGAGAAGGTATAAAGTGTGAATGACAGAAATGCACATGGGGCTGATGCGAGGGGTGCCGGGGGACAATGTCCCTAGGATCACGAGGAGAGGTAGGCAGTCTGAACCCCTTTATTTCATCTCAGTGCTTCATAAGTCATGTGGGTTTAAGACCTGGTTTATAAAAAAAAAAAAAAAAAGAGTTCAAAACTTGATTTTTTATTAAAGCATATTAACGGAGTGGAATATTATGCGATAAACATCCCTTTACACATGCAGAAGTTCAAATAGCGAGTGGAAGTAAGCGATTTTGTCTCAACCACAGAAAACCATGAAATGTGTTCAAAAGTATTGCTGCTGATGATTGGAAATTACAATCTATTTTCTACTTTTGACCTTTTTACTTCCTTTAATAAGTGTTATGCACGCAGAATTCTGCTAGACATGATGAAAGCTCGAGGAGGAAATAAGAAACACATGGTCTCAAGGATTACATCTCTTTTCTTCGCTGTTTATCTCCATATTTTCCTACTTTTGTGGTTCATCAGACTGTTCCAAGGCTGACTTTGGAAACGTTAGAATTCCCAGAGGTTTACTTGATAAATGAACTTAGCTGTTGGATATTTCCGTTGACTCTGGTTTTGGAAACTCGAATGATGTCCAGATACATTACATGGAAATCGTCGAAATCACTTACTTTTCTCTGTTTCTCGCTTGGCTGCTGCTGTATTTATGATACTATTCGGAGTCGGAGTGAGTTGTTCCTGGCAGCGTGGATGGTTCGCCCAGACTCTGATGTTCTGAAGAGATATTTTATGGACTAAAGTTTTAAATCAGCGTATCATTTCTGTTGGTCCTCATCTGCAATCTCCGTGAAATAAATAAATCTGAACATGTGACAAAACGTCCCTCTCCTAAGAGGTAAAAAAGACTAATGAAGACTTTGTTGGCTGTAGCAAAGGCAGCTAAATCGCAAATTCGAGTATCTTGAAGTCTGTGCATAATCGGAGCGAGAAAGTTAAGTCACAGATGAACCCACCTAGGTACCCCCCATCGCCACTTTATACAATTTCTAAATGCGGAGAAAACTGCTTCTGCGGCCATTTCTTTACTTTTACCAGCAGCATTTAGTCTAATTACATTAAATTGCTACAATAAAGGCATCTCTGATTACTTCATGGAGAGAGACTCTATGTTGACGGACTAGAGACCCTGCTGAAATAATCACCAGGCTCTTGAGTTATTTTTGTTGCTTCAGTAAACTTTCCACAGATCCACATTTCTCAGTGATGATACTGTGAACCCTCACGAACATGTCGATTCACTTTGGGGGGAAATTTTACCCAATTTGTGTGATGATGATGGCTGCCATCGGGAGACCAGGTCGATGGAGGTATGAGGAAGAAAGCTTGAGGGGCTTCCCAATGTCAGTTTCTCTATCTGGTATTTCGCATCGTTCCCATTGTCTTCTCATTCATGTTAAGAAGTAGCAATTGCCCCCCCCATTTTGCCACTTAGGGGAAACTGAGTCTCAGAACAGTGACACACTCTTGGTGGTTTCAGAGTTCCAGACCTAGTCTGTCTTACGCTTGGACTTAAATGGAGGTCGTGTCTCTCCAACGCTCGCCCACCCTTCTCAACGTGACAATCCTCAGGTGACAACTTGCTCTTTCTGAAGTCTGCTTGGGGCTCCTGCTCTGAGAACCGAGGGTGTTTTCCTTGATGGGCCTTGTAGGCAAGTATGGGGCCAGCTCAGCTGAGTTAAAGACAATGACTCCTGAGCTCTCAACAGCAAAGCCCACACTTCACGCTTGAAGGAATGCACTGAACATCCCACCACCCCCCCAACGCACACCTGCATGGACTGTTCAGAAGAGAAGTTATGAGGACATTCGATGATACGGTTCTTGATCCCTAGGTACCGAAGAGGTCGAGAATCTACATTCTAGAAAATTCTTAATTTTATATTTAAATTCTATAGTTAAAATGACCTAATGACCTGAGAGCAACCATTTCGATCTTTGTCGCTGGCACCCAGAAGGGATTGTGAATAGATGAGCATGTTAGGAAGTAAAGTCGTGGTTAAATCTGATGACGATGGTGTTACTCGGTGCAAACGGGGTGCCTCGTTTTTGTTAATGTTTTTGTTGTTGTTGTTACATAAGCACCAAATGGTCACTACGGGAAAGATAGAAAACGCGGACTAACGACCACCACCAGAAACTTCAAAAAACAACAACATAATTTCAGCAATGAGAATGATTCGATGTGTAATATTTGGGGTTTTCCCCCCATTTTTAAATGCGTGTTTTATCTGAACAGGATTAGAGCACAATAGTATTTTGTAACCTATTGCTTATTTATCGGTATTCTACTTAATAGTATATCATGAATAGCTTTCCATCATTATTTGTGATTGCATACTATTCCATACTATAGATGTAGCAAAAAATATTTATCTGGTTTCCTATTATTGGGCAATTACATGGCTTTGATTTTTCACAATTGAAACAAGATTATCGTAAGGCTACAAAGAATGTTTATATACTATTGTATGCCAGTGTTATATCGGTTGTCGATATCTTCCTAATATTTTCTTTGCCCTTCAGTGAGACTTGTACCTTTTATATATTCCTGCATTTTTATGAATTCATACATGCCTATCCTTTCTGTGGCACATTCTGCCATTCCTGGTAAGAAACACTTCCACATTTATTTTGTCCCTTAATATGTCAGCCAGTTAGTGGGGCACATGTTAAACGATGGTGCCATCTTGGTCCTTGGCAGATGGCCCTTACTGTCTGAAATCTGATCACTCATATTTTTCTGAGTCGGAAGCCTTGTGTGTTGGCAGCCATGTTCTCAGCATCATGGATTTTTCTTAAAATTAACAGCTGATTTTGTTGAGGAAAGGGTATATGTTATAGTTTCTGAAACAAGTGATATGTTCTGTGTATTGAACACCTGACATCCTTAGACTAAATAAACATCGCTAGACGAGTTTCAGAAAGAAGTGGGAAGGAATACTGTGACAATTTATTTGCTATTAATGAATGCACAGTGCTCTGTAAAATAATCATGTTAACCAAGTACATGTCTTCCTGCGCCATCAACATCTCCTTAATAGTCTGTCAAGCGACCCCGAACAAAGATAGCATTAAAGAAATTAGGATCGGCTGCTGGAGCTGAAATGTTTACATCCTATAAAATCTTTCCAGAGTAATGGTAAAAACGGAAGACTCTATTCCTGTGATCATGCAACTGGATAAAAGGAGTGTGTGCCTGTAAACAAATTTCTCTTGAACGCACATCTGAGCGGAAGATCGTAATGTCTCCACAGCTAGTTCCTTGTGGATCCACAGTTGTGTCTTTCCCACGACTGCAGCCGTCAGTGTCTGACCCAGGAAAAAGGTACTGTAGGGTTTGCTATACCATCAGGGGGTTGAAATAACGAAGATAATGTTTGAATGTTTTTGTTGATGGGGACGAAGCTACTGTTATTTGTTCTTGACTTACTTATTCATCAAAAATAGAGCACTTTGAATACTCTGTAGTTTTGATAAACCGATATTGCATAGATTAAGTATATTTATTTTAATGATCAACAGGAGATACACGTTCCAGAAAATTCTCTAGCATTAGTGAGACACTCGATTCAGCCATTTATTTTTGCTATCCCCTAGAATAACTGAGTGTATAAAGTATACTCCCACGTTAAGTCATTATCAAACGGTTCTAATTTGACATAATAATCTGTCTCTAAGATTATTGTTTAAATGGAAAGTATTTTGAACGTGTCGTACCAAAAGTTGTTCTAAAAGAAGTCAAAATGCCTGCTCCTGGTCCTGCTCCTTTTCTCTAGATGTTTTAGGACAGGCTGCCAGCATTGCCAGTAGGGATGTTCCAAATACACTGGTGTCACCGGTCGAGGGAACAATTCTACCTAATAAACCAGGGAAGTGCTAACCAATTTTTATTACTGCTGAGCAGTTCATGAGCCAGCAGAAAGGAAACTCCCATAACAGATAAATCTCTGCTCCATTCGCGATTACGTTTTTATAATCAGCACTTTAAAGTGCTTCTTCCTTAACTGGGCGATGGCAAAATTGGCGTTTGGGTAATAACCCACAACGAGTAAAGATTCACTGCATTTCTGATTGGCTCCTTAGTCAATAACACCTTCGGGGGCTTGGACATCTTCAGAAAATTCGAAGTCGATGTACTCCCATTCTCTTTGATCCTTGCCTGAACAGAAAGAGGGTTAGTCCGAGAGAAATGAGGAGAGGATCCCACGTAATTTGGTTTTGCACTTGAAATGGCAGCTGAGAATTTTCTCTTGTGCTCAGAGGAAACCAGTGGTATCTAAAGAGCATTTTTCAGCCTTCGCAAGTACACGGGGCTACCCAAGGCTATGATATCGGGAATGAAAGGTTCGTTCGGCTTAATTCCACATCTCCTTCTAACTTTTCAGAGAATATTATCTTATGCAAAAGCAGAAGGACTTGTCTTTCTGACAGCGATCACTGCACTGTTATCCAAAATAGATTGAAACATTGTTTGAAAATGAGACGGGATATTTTGACATGAAAAGCATAAGCCTTTAATTTTTTACCTGGTCATTCTTCCATAGACCTGATTGTGGAGATCATTAGAGTAGGGACATTCCATTCCGTTATTGATCCTTATCCTGTTTTTTCTTTTTCCCAAGAATGCCGAATAGAGGTAGTTCATTGCCATTCATCTGAGGCTAAGAGAGTTAGCAAGTTAAAAGTAAGGGAGAAACGGCAGGAGAAATTTGGTGCTTTAGCAAGGGCTGTGATCTAGAAATCAGACGTGTGTTCAGTACTAGTTTTGTTGCTTTGTATGTGTGGGGGACACCAAGCTTCAAATCACATACCCTCTCTTGGTTTTAGTTTGTATCTATGAGTAAACTTTAGCTCTAAACAATTTCTTGTATAGAAGCAGTTATGGCCCTTGGCATCTAGTATTTGTACGAGACAAATTATAAGGGACGGGGGAGAAAGTCTTCAAAATGTATTTTGGTTTCACTGTAAAATTGCACTTTTATTACATCCAACTTCTTGACTTCCTGGCAGTATGACCTTGGGCAATGTACAGAACTTTTTGAGCCTCACCAATCTTATCTGTATAATGAGGATAATAATTCTTAGCTCAAAGGACTTTTGTAAAATTAAATTTTAAAAATACGAGTGTAGTATGTAGCAGGCATATATTAAAATGATGTGACTAATCAATATTAAAAAAAGTACATTTTGGAGAGAAAAATTTTCATCAGTGATGCAAAAATATTTTTTCACGTTGTTTCTGTTAGTCGTTTGGGATCATTTTTCCTTTTATTTCATTTTTTACCCACAAATTTTATCATAGTAAAATTTTCTACTAAACGCCCCGCACATAATTAGGATAAAGTGATAGTAATTATGGTAGATGCACAGGTGGAGAACACTTTTTTTCAAGTTTCTTGACCTCCAAATTGCACCTTTTCATGGAAACGGTTGAACTAAACAAATTAGGAAATAGTTTTAACATCTTCAGGTCGCAGCGAGAAATGAATTCAACTCCGTGCTTTGTACAAAACGTTTCTTCATATACATTACATTCCTTCGTGTACACCAGCAACTTTTTGCACATTAAATTTTTGAACTAATGGGGACTTTTCAAACTGTAACTTCATATTTTTTATTTCAGTGAAAGTTTCTGAGTAATTAAGCACGCACCTCATCTCTCTGCAGAGAGTACATGCTGATTCATGAATGGAATAATGGTGTCCTATTGACATTCTTCCTCATGAAAGGAATTCAAGCAGCTTTAAAGGACTTGAAACTCTAAAGATAATAGCCTCATTTTCAGGAAATTTGTTAGGTTATTAATATCACTGATCTCATGTCACCCTTTTTTCACTAGCAATGTGTCATTATTTACAGGTGAATAATTCTAAACACATCTCGGGTAATTTTACCCAACTTTACGATGCTCTGATGCAGTTCTATGCGTGCACTTCGATCCCTTGAGATGGCAAACACCTTGTCCTTTAATAACAAAAAGCAAATTAGGGAAGCTAATAACCAGCTCTCATAAAGGCTCTGAGGTCCACCTTTTGCCATTAAAACGAATAAGAGATCGTTCGCCATCGCAAAAGACCTTTTGATTCTTCGGTGAGAATTTTCGAGGGATATTCTATAGTATTATCATGCTAAGAAGGATGCAAAGAAGGTACAAGACAGTCAGTGCTGTGTGTTGGTACCACCGCAAGAACAGACAAGAATGCATCAGACTATCCAAATAAAAGTACAAGGTAGGTCCTGACCGAGGATCAACGAGTGATACTTTATATCGATCTCTGTCTATATAATATATGCATGTATAATTGATATACATGCAGTTGTGTGAACATTTGAATTGGTCACAGTCATACTTTGCACACACACATATGCGCACGTACACAATCAAGCCTCATTATTTGCCCTAGTGACGTGCTATCACGTCTCTGCGGACACTGAATGACTGAAAAACAGGACACTAAATAGACTCTCAGAGACTTGAACTTGACGATATGATTTTGACAGAAGAATGTAAATCAGAGTAAAAGCAAAAAGCAAACTTCTATATAGCAAAATTCATTCGACATTCAGCAAATAGGGCAAGTGCCTAATTAATACGTGTACCTGGCACCATGTTAGGTTCTGAAAACACGATCGAAATGAGCCAAGTAGACGCAGTTCCTGTCCTCACAAGTTTAGAGCCAAGCCAAGCATCACTGGCAGCTTTGGAGGGACACACGGCAGGAAACATGCCCTCAAATAAACTCTTGCTGAGGCTCGTTGTCAATGCTATTAATGATGCAACCCATCTGGTACTTGGTGGCTTCCTGTCTGTTTCAGTCTGGTTTTGCTCATTATTTCTGCAAAGCACTAAGCTGAGCTGTGTACCTTGCTCAAGACTGGTGTTCACTTTCAAATGTAAATATACCGAATTTCTAAGTATGAAAGTATTTTTCAAAGTTATCTTTCTCTCTTACATGTCTGTGTTCTGCGTCCTGTGGCGTAGCACCAGTTATTCGACCTTTCGGGTTCACTTGAAGGAAAAAGCCCCCTAAAGAGGCAGTTCTGACACTTGGCAATCAATACCATGGGCAAAGGATCGAGGGCACTAAGCAAAAATGACATCTGTGCCACTTGACAAAGGCTTTGGTGAGAAAGACATTTCAGGTGGCATCTAAAACGAGGCCTCAAAGGAAGAAGGGCGAGGCCCAGAGGAAGGCGAAAGAAATCTTAGTTCAACTAAGAATCATTTTCCTTAACGGCCAGACAGACGATTACTTTCATCAAAAAGTAGCGACCCACAGATTTAAAAGCTCTATGACTAGACTCAACTAAATCTGGTTGAGGAAATACAGAGGAATTACGGTATGCTAGAGTGTTCGTATCATCCACAGCCAATCGGAAAAGTGCGTCTGAAATTAACAAATCTGTTCCTCCTTTTGGAGCAAGGTGATCTGGGGCTCTGTCTCCCAGCACAGATGCCAGATGGCTGTAGCCACAGATGGCCGGCCTCTGCATGCTGACAGTTGTCGACTTGGGGTGCTAATGGGGTGTTAGAAGCATCTACTGCTGAGTCACTTTTAATCCTATGTATATTAGTGAACATCCACTATACTCCAGGCACCAGATAAACGATAATCAGTAAAAACTGATTGAAATCTCTTTAGTGGAGCTCGAGGTTTAATGAGGCTTTAAGAAATGGTACAATGACAAACGTTTATTTTCCCTTAAAATAATTCGGAATTTTTATAAACTCTGACACCATAATTAGAAATAATGGAGGGGGAGGGA
Source organism: Pteropus vampyrus (assembly GCF_000151845.1). NCBI lineage: Eukaryota > Metazoa > Chordata > Mammalia > Chiroptera > Pteropodidae > Pteropus > Pteropus vampyrus. The sequence goes on along the minus strand of NW_011889029.1, from coordinate 1,263,890 downwards.
GAGGAGAGACAGGGACAGTCGGCAGGTAGATCAGAGTACCTTCTTGCTCACACGTGATAAGGTGATGGGAAGAAGGGAGTGGGTGGTTACTTCCTTTCCAACACTTCCCTATACATCGCTCACACTAGGGATCCAGTCTGGCAGTTTCTGCAGTCACGTCTAATTAAAGGTCATGCCTTAGAATAGAAGACCGCACATCCCAGTGCCTTCAATGATGTGAAATATTTCACAGGGATTTTTGTAGATCGATACGTGGATGGAGCTTCCATCTGGCCTCAATATTTGTATTTATCATCTAAAGTTTTGTTTTGCTTTGTTTTTCCCTATCTTGTCTTGATAATAAATTTTAACCCGAAGGCAAGTTTAAATGCCTTTAGGCCATTCTTGCGAGCATGTTCATTATAAGGCTTTTTTTTTTTTTTTTCCATTTTCTTCCTTATTCTGCTGAAAGATTTTTACTACTCGAAGAACTCTAGCGAATAATTTAATACGTGCTCACGGGAAAGAGGATTCGGGCCGAACTACGAGACTTTTATCTGAACCACAGAGGGGGGATTTGAAATCAGCTCAGATTGGAAGAAGATTTCAGGGAAGAAAATCAGGAGTTTAGGTTTGGCTGTGCTGAGTCAGAGATGCCCACGAGAGAGCGCCACATAAAACAACTGAGCAGGTGGTTGAATGTATGAGTTTGCGAGAGGACGGGGCTGAACATGTAAGATTGGTGGTCTAGGGCACATAGACGGATGACAGTTATAAAAGATGACTGACGATGAGAATAGAAGAGACTGAACTAGCCGAGGATACTTAGAAGGAGTAAGCTGCAAGGTAGTAGGAAAACCGAGAATGGAGTACTTTGGGAAGTCAAGTGAGAAATGCGATTCGGGGGTGAGGAAGAGATCAGCTATGCCTAATGCCTAATGATGTCCAATGCCGACAGGATAAGCAAGATGAACTGAGAAAATACATTTCTGTTTTTGAAGCCACCCGGTCGGTGGTATTTGGTTATGGCCGCCCTAGCAAATGAATACGGCAGATCTCAGTGTGTCTCTTTCTTCCTTCGGATGCCAGTCAGAGCCACGGCCGGGTGCATTTACCACTCCCGCTGCAGGAAATTTTTCTTGGTTTCTGCACTGATGTCAACTTTCGGGAACACCGGTCCTTTGTGGGGGGTTTTGTGAGGGAGTTTCTGTGGGGCTCTTTTGGGGGGATTTCTTTGGTCTCCTGTTTGTCAAAATATAAACTCTATACCATCAAAAATTGTCAGATAGCACCAGGGTGAACAGCGAACAGCAGCTTTAATGTTAGCTTACTTCTCTGATTTCTTATTTTCTTATCTTTTCTGGCTTCTAAGGATTTCCTTTGCTTTCCTACTACTTAAGCCATACATGTTAAAAGTGGCGTGTGTGTACAATAACTTAGTTAACTTTTTAGGTATTTCTTTGGGGGAAGGTTTATGGCACATTTGTGCTACCATATTGTCAGAAGCAAAATTCTGAATTGCTTTGAAATCTGTTCTCGTCATAAAGCGATTGGCTGTTATCTCTCTGTTCCAGTTTATCACAGTCGGTTGCTTGCTTTTTGATCAAGTTACCATTAAACTCATAGACAATCTCTATAAAATAATCGCCAGGGTCTCTGGTTGGCTCCTCTAGACGTACATCCTGATACGGAGTTTGGGTTGTGGCCTGTCCTGAGAACAATGTGACCTCAGGCAAAGGGACTCGTTGCACCCGAGGCAGACCCTGAAGCAGTGGACAGATGGAAACTACCCAGCAATTATTTGAAGAGGGCGGGCCTGGGTACCTCTTTTCCATGCCTCCCATATCCAGGTATATATATGAGACTGAACACATGGCACCATCATAAGAAATATGTACTTACAATGATGATGTCGCAACTGAAATTAAGCCTTGTGTCAGTAAATGTTACCAAAGAAATTCCTAAAATGTCTAACAGCTATGCTAGTACATTTTATGATCTGTTGCAGTATGTTTTGTAATTAGAAAAAAAAAATACAGTAACTTAAACCATAAACTTTAACCTTTGGAGTTATCTCTCTTATCGAGTGGAAATTCTTTTCATGTCTATTAGACACAAGTCTGCGTGTAAATGCCTTCTCCTTCATCATTATAAAATTGCACAGAAAACGTTAAGACCAGCCAGCATTCCACTGAAAGAACATCTAGTAATTTTGCCTAAGTTTGGGATAATTTTTTCTGACAAAATTGACAGCAAATTTTTCTCTGGTATAACATTTTCACATTTTTACTGTATCATTGTGTATCTTCTCGGATCATTTGGGAAAGATGTTTTGGGAAATTTCCATGTAGGGGGCTTATTTGACTATGAAAACGGTGAGCTGATAACCAGATTTTAGATTACTGCTCTATTCTTTACCATATACCCAGATTTTTAAATATCTTGACATTTAGATTTCACATTATTTAGTGAAAAATATATATATTTAAGTAAGAGTGTTGTTATTTATTTATTGGGAAAATGACTTATTCTTTATTATTTTCGAGTAGTAAACAAACAAAACCTAAAGATTCGTTTATATATATAAGTGATTTATGAAAAGCGGTGGATTATTAATACACGGGAATACGTATAAGAATACCATGCAGTTTAAAACATGATCTAGGCCCGCGTCTTCTACGTTTGAGTAAAAATAAAGTTATAGAGCAGCATAATTCTCTTTTACTGTTGTTTAAATAATTCAAATGTCACCAGACACTTGTTAATGAAGCAAAGCGAAGTTTATTTAAAGTCCCAGAAGTTAGCACATAAGCATTCGTGACGTTTCACAAGCTGATGTTAGAGGTGATACGTATTTATCAGGCTTTGGAATTGGGGCTCAAGTGGTGGAAGGAGGGTAGTATGAGAAAGGGTTTGAAGTGGTCCGAGTTTGTGACGAATCATTTAGATTTGGCAGACACAGCAAACTGAGCATTTTTAAGTCTTAACGAGTAAAAAGGCAATGTAAGTTGCAATGAGTAGGCTACTGCAGATAGGTGATGTGTTTGCCTGGGTGAACAGACTGCTGTCTCTCATATGTTGATCTATAGGAATTTTCCGAAGCAAACAGCGAAGCTATGTCTTGTCTAACACCCTTATTTTTTCCATAAGCAAATGTTCCTTGAAGGGATCAATTTTACAGAATGGACGTACGTGATTCGCAGTTTCTGTTTTCACGATTACAAATATTTATTCTAGGAACTTTTTTTTTTTATTACAAACGAACCAGAAAGTAGTTATCAGTTGCCATGTTTAGTTGTGCGTTTCACATATAAAGTATCTTAATTTTCATAACAGCCCTGTTAATGGAAGTAATATCTATATTTTACAGAAAATAAAAGTTTGCAGCTCTGATAAGTCCAGACTCTACCTCTTTATACCACACTACGAAATGAACAGATGAATATATAAACAAACTATTGTGGGGAAAAAGTCAGTTTCTCTAGAAAACCCATGAGTCTTATTGTAATATTCCACTGAGTGAAATTCTATTTGAAACCATTTTCCTCTCCCTCCAAACTGTGTCACCTTGTCTTTAAATGCATCAACCCAGTATGGTCTACCTATTAAAAGTCATGCCTGTCATTTTCCCTTGAGTACTACATACTAAGAGAAATCCCGAAGAAGTGCTATGTGTCTCTTAGAGCTGTGCCCATTACTAAACTGTCCAACTGTGACTTCCCCTCCCCCCCTTCCATAATCAGATGCAAAACGGAAGAGGCTGCTTGGAGGCTTGGGTTAAAACCTTATGCTATTGGTGCAAAAAATAATAATAATAAATGAAACAAAAAGGCGTTCCTTTCACTGAAGAGCCGTGTCCCCACGTAGCCACCAGTTGCCTGCTAAGAACTAGCATCCGCTGAACGTGACCTCACTACTCACGACCCAACTGCAGTGCTCCTCCCCACACTGGGCCCTGCGGTCTAACCGCGCCAGGCCTAGCAGCCCCGGGCTGCGGGGAGCGCTCTCGATTTTCCACGATGACTGGTGCAAGAGTCCAGGCTGAGTCAGAGACCGCGTGGCATCTTCTGTCGCCTTATAAGTATAGAGGACGGAAGGGAAGAGGTGCCGGTTGTCACTGTTCTGGGTTTGGACTGGGAGGCCGGCAGGTTTGCCGTGGGGCTGCGCTGCCTGTGTCATGTTCTTTACAGTTCCAGAACGCCTGTGGACGTGGATGCATGCGTGCTTATGCATGTACATGCACATGTGTGTGCATGCGTTTTATTTGAGGGATTCTGCGTGTGTGTGCACGGCGTGCGTGTACGTATGATGAGAAAGTAGCATTGAGGTAAGAGAAATAAATGAAAACCATCCTAAAGCAGCTGACCTTTCCCTTTTTTTTTTTTTGAGGCGGTGGTTGTAAACAGACAGAATCCTTACTAAACACAGTTTATTACCAGCCCGAACGCTGTGTATTTTTGCTACTCTTGATCATATACTTAACAGAAAAGTGAATTAATGTTCTCTTATTGGCATTTTTTTTTTCTTTTTTTTAACGGCTGGACCCAGGCCTGGTTCCTACTCATGCATTTGGCCCAGGGTCTGAAGAGGCAAAGTCCCTTTGCAATTTAAGCATCAAAAATAAAAGTACCTTTATACTTACCCTAGCCTTATCTTTCGGCTTCCTGTGCTTACAGTCAAACTGGGGGTGCTTAAATTATTTTTAATCAAATGAAGGACAGAGCAGAGCGTCGGCTCTGCGAGTGACCACGGCACGTGAGGACACGAGCTATCTAACCCGAGAGAAATCTGGATACGGAAGTTCTCCGGGGTGGACTCGTGACGCGTCACCATGGAAACGGCAGAGTCATTCCAGCTACCTGCAAGCCGTGATTACCAGGGAGCGACGGGACCGTAAATTCATTTACTGGGGAGCGATCGGCGTTAATGGGGGAAGACTGATGAGCCATTAGCACCCCAGCTGGTCTCACCGCCACGCCACCGTTGCGTGTATTTAGACACGATGCCTGGGTGCCCGCGTGCGGATGCTTGTGTCTGCGAGATGAGTCTCTGTGTGTGTGTGTGTGTGTGTGTGTGTGTGTGTGTGTGTGTGTGTGTGTGCGTGCGTGCTGTGTGGAAAGCTGGGCTCTCTTTCCAAAAGCGGCATTGTTTTAGATCTTATCTGAAAAATGCAGACAATGCCATCAAAAGTGACGAGACTCCACCTCTGCCTCCTTATAAGGTGTCAGCCTTATATAGAAGGTGGGAAAGTTAGGCTGGAGTAAAAATGAAAAGAATCAGATGGGTGAAAATCAGCTGGAAAATGCCAGAATAGGGGCTGCGAAGTCCTTAAAATGCCGGGATTTCTGCTCCTGTGGCGAAGGCTGGCAGCACCTGAGCGTGCCACGGGTGCAGCGGATTTTTTTTAAGATGAAAAATTGATCGTAGGCTTACTTATTAATTTTCTTTCCAGGGCTTCATGTGAATGGTTGCTCCGTTAAATAATTTAGTTACCAGAAGTTAGGAGTGAACGTTTGCGAACGGAGAGCAACCTGGTTTAGAGTCAATAATCAAAGGGCAGAGCTGAACAAACACTTCTCGGCAACCCCGTGCGGGTCTGGCATTTGCTGTGCTCTTTCGTAATATTTTACAAATGACCTAGAACTCTCCTGATAAAGCAGAAGCAAGAGACGAGAAGTAATACGAAGACCTGTGTCTCGATTCTGTTCCAGGACTAGCTGTATGAATTTGGGCGAGTCACTAAAAATATTTGAATTTCTTTTTCTGTGAAAGAAAGTTGACGGCTGCCTTACCCAAGTCACAGCGATCTTGTAAAAGTTAAATTAACAGTAGTGTAATTCCCCCCTAAATATTCATTAAATCATGGGGAGATTGTGCAAATAAACAAATCTAAATGAATAAAATTGAAAAAAAAAAATGAAAACCTATGGAGAATTATCAGTAATCACAAGGTAGATCGAGTTGGAATAAGGGCTTCCAGAAGTTCAGCTCACTGCAAACCCAATCTTTTCATCCCGAAATTGTTATAAACCATGGTTTTGTCCTTCCCAGCATACTATCAACTGATAGTTCCTGAGGCGGGGACCCCAGAATTCCTTCATTCAGGCATTGGGCCAGTAATAATGAATCCCTAATAAGTCCCAAGTAACATGTGAGAAGCTAAAGATACAGTGTGGACAAAACTCAATATGGCCCCTGCCTTTGTGGAGCCTGTGTTCTAATAGGCTGCCTTTGCACGATCAGGAAGTGATTCTGGTAGTTTCTGAGGACTGCCAGGCCAAAGTGCCAGTTACTCGGTGCCAGAAAACAACAGAAATGCATCGACTCAAAACTGAGGCGTGTAGAAGTTTGCGAATCACGTGGTTCACAGAGCTCTGTCCTCTCTGAAGCCTACAGGGGAGGCCCCTTCCTCGCCTCTCCCGTTTTCGGGAGCCCCGGGCACACCTTGGACTGTGGCTGTGTCACCCCAGTCTCTACCTCTGTCTTCCGTGGCTATTTTCCTTCTGCGTCTTTCTCTGTGTCTTCTTATAAGACACCAGTCATGTCGGATTCAAGACCCATCCCGCTCCAATATGACATCCTCTTAATTTAAATAACTATGTCTGCAGTGACCCCATTCCCAAATAAGGTCACCTTTTTGAGGTCTCGGGGGTGAGGACGTCAACATATCTTTTCGGAGGACATACGAATTCAACGCATAATGACTTCAGAGAAAAGAGGGGTACACTCAGAGTAAAGTGGCCCATCCGGAAAGGTGGAAGGCTCCCAAGTGTAAAGCCAACTGAGAACCTGGCCGTGGTGATCACGGAGAGGGGATCTCGGCAGTGGTACTTGGGCTTCGTTTTTTCTTCTTACTCGTTGGAATCAGAGCACCAAGCAGGGGACGAGGAGGACACCACGATACAAGGAAACAGAACGGATGCTAGACGATAAGTTCTTATGAATGGCGAGGGTGCTGGGGGCTGCGTATACTGACTTGCCCTTCGGATGTAGATTTT
>NW_011889029.1:1249553-1256863 GCF_000151845.1 Pteropus vampyrus | reverse complement strand
GCCTTTGCACGATCAGGAAGTGATTCTGGTAGTTTCTGAGGACTGCCAGGCCAAAGTGCCAGTTACTCGGTGCCAGAAAACAACAGAAATGCATCGACTCAAAACTGAGGCGTGTAGAAGTTTGCGAATCACGTGGTTCACAGAGCTCTGTCCTCTCTGAAGCCTACAGGGGAGGCCCCTTCCTCGCCTCTCCCGTTTTCGGGAGCCCCGGGCACACCTTGGACTGTGGCTGTGTCACCCCAGTCTCTACCTCTGTCTTCCGTGGCTATTTTCCTTCTGCGTCTTTCTCTGTGTCTTCTTATAAGACGTCAACATATCTTTTCGGAGGACATACGAATTCAACGCATAATGACTTCAGAGAAAAGAGGGGTACACTCAGAGTAAAGTGGCCCATCCGGAAAGGTGGAAGGCTCCCAAGTGTAAAGCCAACTGAGAACCTGGCCGTGGTGATCACGGAGAGGGGATCTCGGCAGTGGTACTTGGGCTTCGTTTTTTCTTCTTACTCGTTGGAATCAGAGCACCAAGCAGGGGACGAGGAGGACGCCACGATACAAGGAAACAGAACGGATGCTAGACGATAAGTTCTTATGAATGGCGAGGGTGCTGGGGGCTGCGTATACTGACTTGCCCTTCGGATGTAGATTTTTCCCAAGGAAAACCATCAACACATAAACGATGAGAGAGCAGAGCTAACACACCCACTGATCCAGCCTGCTGGGACCAGGGCGTCTGGGCAGGTATGGCCTTGTTCGAGAGGAGTTCAGTAATGAAAAGGACCCCATGACCAATACTGAAGAATCAGAGGGAGGAGGGAAGGGAGCTGCACCAGTTAGACACGGAAGAGGAATCTTTCCTTTGAAGAATGATCTATATCTACTCTAAGTTCCAAAAACGGTGTCTACACAAGTTCGTGGGCATCCTGAGTGGAGTTCGGGGCATCAGCCCTTGGAAAAAGCAACAAAGCACCGACGACCCGGGTCAGAGTTATTTTTGTGTTGTTAAATTGGTAAGGCCTCCTTTAAAGGCACCGAATAAGAATTTTTAGAAGGAAGGAAGGAAATTGCATTTTAACAAGATATTGCGTGATTTTTATACTAAATTCAAATAAACAGCAACAGAATGAGACGAATGAGAGGAATGAGAGGAAAATGAGGGGAAAGTCACAAATTAATATCAGCATTAGGTCAGTTGATACCGTTAGGGCAAAGTGATGATGGCGACGCACACACACAAAAAAATCTCTACAGCATTCGAAATTGTTCCAGAGCGTAGAAACATCTGGAGAGTTTTTCGCTTCGTATTTAAAGATATCAGAATAATCTAAAGATGATAGCACATCAATCTTAGTTGTGACTACAGAAGAAAAATTCCTAAACATATAGGAAAATGAATCCATCAGTAAACTGCCTCGATAGTTTACTATTACAAAAACAATTTGTTCCAGAATTGAAAAATAAAATAATTGCATAAAAGAAAAACGATTGAAACAATTCACCAAATCTGTCAACATTCCCCAAAAACGTATCATCCACCTGACAGATTCAAGACAGGTTTTTGATTACTATCGACATCAATCCACTCCTGATATGGTTTTCAGTAAAACATAAATATTTATTGCAATTCCGGGGTCAACGATTTAACTGCACAAGCACGAGGCCTTCTCTTATAAGAATGCTCACCACAGTTCATATTTTTCTCCAAAAACTGCTAGTCGATGTAGTAAGTAGAAACACTGGAGAAGGTGTCCAGGTGACATGCCTGTCTGCCTAGAAAAACCCCAAGAAATAAACCTGAAAAAAAAATCACTACCTATAAAGGAGTTCATGATAGCTCTTTAAAACACCAAACACAAAAGTTAAACGTGAAAACGAAACCCTTTTAAAAATAGCAACCAAAATTACAAAACGCCCAGAAATAAATATCCCAAAGCATGTGTAGGATCTACCCAAATAAAACAAGAAAACGTTTCTAACCGACACAAGAATATCATCACGAAACAATGAAAACATGTCAAGAGGAGAAAATGTCACCTAGTAATGATTGCAATATCACTTTTTTTAATTAACTATAATCCTAATTCTACTATTATATTGGGGGAAGTGTGACCAAATGATTCCCAATTTTACCTGAAGGATAAACACGTGAAAAAAATGACACTTGAAGAAGTGACGAGGGCAGATTTGCCTTAATGTATTACTCAGAACTGTAGGTCCAGAAAGAATTCACTGCGCCACCCTGCTGGATGCAGGTAAATTCAGATAAAGTGAGACGGGAGGAGGGAGGTTAGGAGGAAGAGAGGAACGAAGGGAGGGAAAGGAAATACTAGGAGGATATTTAAAACCAAGTAAATCACAAAGTTGAGAAGGATAAACGCTAAAGTCTACATAACTCCCTGGAGAAGGTCCCAAAAGATGACACTAATAATACTAACCGGCCTTGATTCTAGTAGTTGCCATTAGATCAAATAAAAGAAAGTGCCACTCTATATTATAAATTATAAACCTAAGGACATTTTTCTGTACCTGAGAGAAGGCATGGATCAAAAAAGTGTTTTGCTTGTTTTGTTTTGTTTTGTTTTGTTTCTTTGTTTTAGCTTTAACTTTCGGAAGCATTTAGAAAGCGGTCCAGTCCATACTTTAATACCCACGATCAGAGAATACTGACATGGAGGGATCACTAGATTAATTGTTTTCCTTTGCATAGTAGTATAATTAGAAGTGAGTTTGGAATTCATTTAATGAGAGACCTCACACCATGCAAAACTGTCTTTACCCTCAGGGAAAAAATAAACAATCGTTTGCAAGCTGTCGTCCAGCCTCCGGCTCATGCACATACTCTGGAGTTCTCTCCACTTCATGGTGATGGCCATTTCAAAGCTGGGTAATCTCATTCAGAATTCTCATTTTCCACGATTGGTCCTATACGTCCTATACGACAGCATCACATTAATGAGTCAGCTCATTTGAACAATCATGGCCACTTCAGTATTTAAAGAAAGCTGTTCTGGTGCTGCTATTGCTTTAAATTTAGACTAAACATTTTCAGTTCCTTGAGCTTTTTCTCATATGGAATGCTTTCCTGATCTCTCATGCTTATTTTGCATAAGGCTATAGACAATCTCATTTTAGTTAAAAAAAAAAAAAATGCACCTCAATTATATCCTCAGAACTGAACTCCGGCTGTTATCCGAGGAATGGACTCGTATTCTTATAAATTTGATAGTTCTAGGAAGGAAGTCTATGTGGCCTTTGCTGAATCACTTGTGTAATAGCCATATGTCCTCTCAAATGTGCTTTTGTATCCATAGCAAATCTGAACTAATTTAGCCTGATATCGGTAGCACAGTCGCTTTACTTAAAATGAACTGCCTTCTCATTTGATAAACAAGGGACGCAGATCTAATAAAGGACACTGGCCGAGTTCTGTGTGTGCGTGGGTGTGCGTGCAGTGTCACAGCATGTGGGAGCGTGTGGGTTCGTGGGGGGGGGTTGTGCACGTGCGTGCAATTCTGCTGGAAGAAATTAACAAGAGAAACCTCATTTCTGTCCTTTTTATGTTTCACATAACATGTAAGATGAATAAAAAACAAAAGATGGACAGCGAATGAGAAAATGATGAAAAGGAATGAAAAAAAGTTTATGCAAAAAAAAACCCTTTCTTTATGGATAAGAGGTAAAGTTAGAGAGCCTTCAAGCCTTTTAGCAGGTAAAGCAGTTAAAACTTGGTTTGCAATTGATAACAAAATTCCTTTCGCTTTTATGGCATAAACGACAGTTTTAAAAATATTCATGAATCTTCTTGTCTATACGGCATAGAATATAGTAGTGAAATATTTCCCTAATACATGAGCATCTTTATATGCTCATTTTTTTCTCTGGTTTTATCTCCCATGTGTAGTCTTACCAAATAAAACAAAACTATAAAACTATCTAGTTTATATGGATTGCATTATCAAAATTTCATGATATTAGGAAAAATGAAATTAAATCTTTGTTGTTTGTATAAATATTCAAATGTTTTCTTAGCTGTTCTTGTAACCCTAATTTATAATACATGTATTTGAGACTAATTAAGAAACTTCAAATGATGATTATCAACAAGTCACCGTGCCCTGGACACATTTTTCTTTTCGCTCAATATTTTGAAAATACCAATTATGCCATCACATGAAAGACAGTCTGTTGGAATTTAGGGAGAAAGCAGATGCGTTTATTAAATAAATACTGTTTTTTAGACTGTTGATATTATTTTACATTAGATTAAATATATAACATTCGGTGCCTTCATTGATTTGTCTGATTTATACCTATGGTGACTTTAATCTTCTACTTGCCATTACCATTCCTTTGCTGATCTATGCGCATCTTACTACGAGCCTAAAGAAATACCAAGGTAAAGTGTCTGATAACGTGTCACAAATAGAGTCAAGGTGAAAACGTCTCGAAAAGAGACTTTCAGTCCCAATCCATTAAGACATTCTGACACAGCCCACTGGAGTAATGCTGCTCAAACTGAAGTTTTCAAGAATCCCATTGATTCTTATGACGTGGGCCAAAATTGGAAAAACACTGATTCAAAATTATTTCACAGACACATATTAAAGACTTCTGCATTATTGCTGTTTTGGATCCTGTACACCACTCATTACCCCCGCTAACACAGATACTGAGCTAACTACATATGATAGTTTAACTCACCATGTCTTTAAAAATAAAAGTAATTGTTTCTTTCCAAAAAAATTCAGTGTTTTACTTTTTTTTTTTTTTTTTTTTTGGTGGCCAGGATTCACTCCAAATATACAATGCGTTAAATCGAATAATTTACTTTTAATTTCTTATATATTAGTGTTCAGATTAATTATGCTCTTATTTTCTGTTTGCAGGGTACAAGTTGAATTCTATATGAATGAAAACACATTTAAAGAGAGACTAAAGTTATTTTTTATTAAAAACCAGAGATCAAGTAAGTCATTTGTTTTATTCCTGTCGATGTGTTTGTACGTGTAATTACCTCAAACGCTGTCTTTCTTCAACATACTGTTTATGTAAAGAATACAATTGATAATCTTGTTTTCTAGGCAGCAAAATGTTAGAGAAGTATAGATTTTACATCTGGTGGTGTTAAGGCTTCTTGAATACTTTTAACTCTGCAAATTCCACATACATCCCACACCAATAAGTAGGCTTCTGAGTGGGCCATCTAGGTCAGTAGAAACATTGAGGAAAATAATCTAGATAAGGGGTCTCCACATTTTAACTGCAAGGGACACCTAATCTTATGATGAGAAGGTTCTAGTGATTCTGACTGACTCATACGAAGAATAATTATCTGATTTTGTGAGGAAAGGCTTAGTGTTTCCTAACTGTGCCCAAGAAGAAGAAACATCTAGCGTGTCCTGACATGTCCATCTTGCTAGTGGTCTTCCCTGGTGATCTTAAACCAGGAAGTACAGGGCTAAGCTCAGATTTTAACAGCCCTTATGATTCTGACCATCAGACGAATTTGGAAGACACGGAGATTTGAAGAGGACGTGAAATTGGCAGTCACAGACTTCCTAAGCTTGTTCAAGGCTGAAGTGTTAGTGAAATCTTGTTGCCTCCCAAAAATACCATGAATTTTAAAAGCCATCTGAATGAGCCAGTGTACAATTTTTCATGGGATTATTGCTTCAAATGCCCACAAACGGTAGAGAGGTCTATAGTAGGTGGGTGTAGACTTGGCTCTTTCTGAATTTTGACCCCTTTATCTTCCTAGGGTGGTCCTTAATTATGTTGTGCCTCTGTAGGATTCAAAGAGAAAAGCCTGAGCTGCGAGAAATTATCCAAATACTGACTACGGGGAATATTTCAACATTTAAGGCACATTCGTTAGAGACTTAAGGGCAGGTTAGCTTCAAGGTCAAGGCTAATAATGCCTGTCTAATCTGGTTATTTAAAGTTTCTAGGGAAGCCCCACCAGGATATAGCTAAAGGGGCCTCAACATCTGGATGGAAGGTTTGCTTGACTTTAAGGCTAATACTATCTCTCCAGGCCAGAAAAAATAAATGCATAATTTGACTATTTCACCAGCAGCCAGCTTTGACTAAGCAGTCACTGGGGACACAGATTCTATAAAACCAGGGCAATTTCATTAATAATTTAAAGAAACTTTATAAAGAAGCTAACCCATAAAACGTGTACCTAGCATTGTAATAGAAAAGCCTAGGGCAAACTGCACAATTACTAAACATTAACCTTTTACTGTTAAGAAATGTCACCTCAAGTACATTCACATATGGTATAGCAAAAAAAAAAAAAAAAAGTGACATTTCATTTCCAGATTTTGTTAAGTCATAATTATAGGAAGGCCTTTCTCATAATTGTATTCACAATGCATGAATCAGCTACTACCTGATAATTGCAGGAAAGGTAATGTTTCTATTCATCAGATTTTAAGCATGTTTTGCTTAATCTGAATTGTTCTTCATCGGTAAGGCTGTATAACTGTGACCTACACAGTTTTGAAGGTATCTGGCAATCTTAATTCCCATGAAAATTTTAAGAGTTTATTGGTATTTGATCTAAAGTGAAAAGTAAGGTTCAACTGAGCAAATTTAGAAACGTGTGTGTGTGTATAGTTCTCAGCATATACTATGCTATTATGATTTCTAATTATACAATTACTAATTAAAAGTATAATGTATAGTTATAGACATGATTATCATAATAATTAAATCTACGAGGTATTCTGAAGGTACAAGATTCATAAGTTAAGCCGTGAATTTGTAAGCAGCTAGGTCTTCCAGCTAGCCAAGATTTATGCCAAAATTCATGGATGTAGAAAATGCTTAAACTTCTAAGCGTATTTGAACCAGTCTCGATTGGACAGGACTTATGTGGCTTCCGAATGCTCAAGCGTAGACTTACTCTCAACATATACTATTTGCTGTTGTTTGCAGTTTGTGCGTTCTGTCCATCTCGCTTTTTGTTTCAATGTTCAGCTCATTAAAATTCAGCTATCTAGAGCTTCAGAGAGTTTAGACAATTAGGGTACTGTAGTTTCTAAATACGATTTAAGTGCTGCGTTTAAAGCTGACATTCTTGACAATTCTCTTTAGTCTTTCGTGAACTAAGTTCAAATGAAAATCAAATTTCTGTTGTTTGTTTAAAGGTCTAAGAATACGTCTGTTCAATTTTTCTCTCAAATTATTAAGCTGCTTATTATACATAATCCGAGTGCTGCTAGAAAACCCTTCACAAGGAAATGAATGGTAAGGCGTTTTTGTCTGACCCTCGATATTTTTTGATTAGTTTAAATTATAATTTTTTTT
>NW_011889029.1:1242616-1245203 GCF_000151845.1 Pteropus vampyrus | reverse complement strand
GGGAGAATGGCTGTGGCTGGAAGGCACTCTGCCACGGCCAGCGTGTCTGATGGAAAGACCTCAAAGCCCACCCTCTCGGTTGGCAGCCGGCGGTCTAGCTTCGTACACAAAGTACGGCCAGTGTTTTGTCCTAATTGAAAAACATTCTGAATATATTGTCAGACGCGTGCTATGCTTGGGTATCCTGCTCACCTTGGTTTTTTGGGGGGAAAGGTCGCGGGTTCGGTTTGGAGCAATGGAAGATGTGAATTACTCAGGTAGATGTGACATTCTGAAATTACAGGGCGCTTTAACATACTAGGAAGTTTTTATAGTTCCTTTTAAAACAAGAACTTTAAAGAGTTTATTGCTCTTGGTTAAACATATTACCAAAAAGCAAAGGACGTAAAGATTTAAAAATAGTTCATATTCTATGGGAGGGGGTCTCATGTTTCATAACTATAAAGAATAATTGGGTTTTATCCTTTTTGCATTTTGGGGGCAGCACAATGTAGCTATTTTCATTTTTTCCTGAATAGGGTATATTTCTGTGAAGCACTCCCATTTGAATCAACTGCATACCAGATAATGTAGATGAGGGTAGGGCATAAAAAGTGGAGGATTTTAACTACTGGGCGCTAGACGCGTTTTGATGTTCTCTGCAGACTATAAACAATGTTCAACATCAAAGATAAAATGAGTTTTAAGAGATGTGTAAGAACAGTGACACCCTTCCTGCATAATGTTCTATGCTAACCTCAGTCACAGGTTTTTCGGTGGTATGTCCAATATTTCACAAAAGTCCACATCAGAAATATTAATGTGCTCCATAAGCTGAATTACTGACTTTATTCAGATTATTTATACTGTTTATTTTGTATTGCCGAAATATTATTGCCTTTAAAATTAACAAAACCTTAGAGTTCACAGAAGACTCTAAATTTCAATGGGAAATTTGACTAGTAAAGGGTCTAAAATAATGACCTGTTATCTTTTCTTTCATTATTAACATGCTACTGAAAACGAATTCAAAAGGGGTTTTCCCGGGAACAGAAATGAGTATTATGAAAAAGAAAATTGGAACACTATAAAGTTATCTAATTCTAATTTTGATATCCCACTGTCTTTTTATGTTAGCATGATTTAAATACTTCCGACTTTGATCGAAATTTAAAAATGAATGCACTTTTCATATTTTTAAAACTAACATCTTTTTATTCTTTTCATAGGTCTCATATCTTTTGGGTGAACAGAAGTCTACCTTTATGGGGCCTACAGGTTATGTACAATTTTGTTTTAGACCTATATTTCTCAATGTATTCATATTTCCCAGAGAAATACTATTGGAGAAAAACTGTTGATATCAAAAATGAGTTTGTTTTATTGCTTAACCTTGATGCGCATCTTAGACTAACACTTTCATTCCTTGGAGAATTTCCTCGTGATCAGGATTAGACTACAGCGAGCTTTGGAGGGTGCAGAGAAAAGGAATGTCGACCAGTGTTTTCAGGCACCGCGAGTTACCTAACCTACTTAAGGAATTCCTCTTATACAGTCCTTGCAAAATTCATCAAAAGCCCATGTCTATGTTCGCTTTTTTACCTATGTCCTCGAAGTCTGGAACATGGTAGAATTTCAATAAATAATCATTAGGTAAATAAATAAATGAATGGTTCGTATTACCAATAGCAAGAGCTTGGTCCCTAGGCAGATAAATTATAAATAAAACTAAAAGTATGCCCTGGAATAAGGCAGTCCTAAAGAAAAATATGAGAAGGGACAGCATGTCTGAATTACATTGTTGACATGTTCCCTAGAGTCCTCTGCATCTTGTCCTTGTTCCTTTTTCTATTGAATTTCACGCTGGCAACCTTTTTACAATTTCTCAGCTCCTTTCCTCTTGACTCCCTCCTGCAAGTAGTTTGCTGTTTTTCAAAAATTGGAAATTCTAAGAATAGAAGCATTAACATAAAAAAACTTAGAGATTACAAGACTGAGTCTGGAAAAACATGGAAAAACTATAAGCATCACTTTATAAACAACCTTTAAAATACTTTGAAATCAAATGTTTAGTTCGTTTTTTAAAGCATGATGATTGTGAAGTCTGTACATTTTATATATGATAATGATTTCAATTATTTAAGTATTGTGATCGTAACTACGAAATCAAGGTTTTACTGTGCCTGGATATTTCATTTTATTGAAGTCCGGTTGTGTTTTACGCCATTTTATACTGACTTTCATTGCAATGTCATTAATTTACAAATAACTCTTTTCGAATATTTCGGCGTTTGCTAAAAATGCAGTCTTTTCATCTCTGAGCTATATTATGTTATCTTCCAGTGAGGTGCACATTTAAAGTATTATGAAATATATGTTGATAGTCAAATAGCTTTTATCTACTAGTGATATTTTTAAATAATAGTACTCATTTCCGAATAGGATTTTGAATAATTTATGTTAAAAATGTTATAGAGACCATCTAACAATGTGTACCTCTAGGAAAAAGCAGAAATGACTGATTCGGAGAATTTGTGACAAAAATCTAAGACTATGAATTTTATATCACGATCAAGCTTGGCTAGTGTATGCACTTCTAAACGTATTT
>NW_011889029.1:1207208-1241618 GCF_000151845.1 Pteropus vampyrus | reverse complement strand
CTAATTCCTATGGGTTAATTTATCCATTATATGCATGCTCATATGAGCCACACAAATAGAATGATCTGGTTTTTTATTGTTCTCAACCTCTTTTCCTGATCTTTATAAAAAACATTGAGGGAGCAAAAACGTGTCTATTAGGAATCATTCGAATGAATTCTCTTAATTTTTGGCAAAGCTCTGTTTGGCCAACACAATTTAACAAGTATTTATTGAGCCTCTTTTTGATGGAGAACTCCAAACTGTGCATTGTTTGTTTGCTTTTTAGTGAGTTTATAATCTAGAAATGGGGATAGACAGGGAAATAAATTATATGGAAAATAATAGATGGCAGAATAACAGGTACTGTTATTCAGTGAGGTGCAAATAAAGGCCTATGGGGTTCACAGAGAGGGGTCGGATCCTGGGGTGACAAGAAAAGATTGATTATGCTCAGTAGTTTGCACAGGGATGCAGGATGACACAGTGAGGGGCCCGTGCTGGGGGTGATGTTCTGATGTCGCCTTCTGGAAATGGTTAACAATTTGTCAACAAGAGGCCCTAACAGATCTCTTAGTCCTGTGCATTTTCATTCTGCATTGGGCCCTGGGGATTACCTAGCCAGTCCAGGTTAATACTGTTGTGTTATGTGGGTTGAGAGGTTAGAATCTAGTCGATGGAAAAAAATGCTTCCTTGATGTTTTCTTAACGTAAAAACAGCGTTAATACCAATGGACACTGTTAGCAAATGGTGTGCATAGGAACTATGTAATATTTAGTTTGTGAATATAGCTATTATAGTAAACACGTTACCACGGTGTCACTTTTTCATTGATTCTGTAGGTTTTGCTCATGTGTTTTCTTTTTACTGGTAACTTTTATTCCATGAGATGTTACACGACAAAACGTGTCATGTGTAATATTCGAGGATTACCGTAACATTTGTTTAATTCTTAAACTCACTACAAAATCGAAAAAAGCATTCTCACATTTAGAAAAATAATCCCTAAAAGTCATCACTACATCTTTAGATAATGATTCAGTATTCTGTTAATACAAGCATCCTTATTGCTGGAGAAATTCTGAGTGCTGTCTTCCCCTCTTTGATGGGATTTGGTATAAATGACTTTTATTTTTATTCATTCTTTCCTGGAAGGGAAACATCTGGGAACAGATTTTACGAATACCCTTCATCTTGGAAATAATCAACGCGGTTCCCTTCATTATCTCGGTAAGTCCTGAGAGAATCTTTAAAAAATATAATTTTGTCACTAGACTTGAGTAAAGTCTTTACATCTAAACACTAGTACATCGCATATTAGTTCAGATAAATGAATTTAGGCTTTGGTTAGAATCGTGACATTAAAAACAAACAGTCAAATCACTCGGATAACTGGATTGTGAAATTAAATGAAGACTAATGAGATTTAGTGCCATAGCAAAATGAAATGCCATTTCAACAAGTGTCAATATTGTCTAAACAGACTAGAAATTGCTCCATTTCTTATGTATATTGTGGAATTAAAAAACAGGTACCACCAAGTATTAATAAAAGTTTCTCACATCGAGAATATATTTATCTCTAGTTTAACTGCAGGATTTATTACGTCCAATTCTCTCTTTAATTAGTAGATTGTGAACAGCCAAACAGCAATTTGCTTCTTCGTCAATGTCCTGTGGAGTGCCAACTCCAAGAAGATGCTGTTCAATCTCGTGTTCCCACAGCAAAATTAGGTTTTAACCTGTATTTGATAGTTATAATAGTGTTTGTGGGAACGATGCTAACACCTTGAGTTTTATTTGGAAAATTATGAAAAAAAAGTAGCTATCTGAAGCTGCTGCTCGCTTCTGCCAATTATGCTGAGTGATTTACCTGGAGGAGCAACTGGATTTAGATTAAACGACTGACGATCATTCCAATTAAACATGGTTCCCCCGTGTCACTTAAAATGTTTGAATCCCAGGAGAGTAAGTGGTGATGTTATAAAAAGCAAAGTCTTCTCTTCTTATTCTCACTTTTCCCCTTTAGTTGTAAGGAAGAAAGAGGCAACGTCTATTATAAACTGTCACACAAAAACGATTTAATGATAGAATTAGCATAGTTATATCTGACAACTAGTGGGAGCTTATTGTTTTTTTTTTTCTGCTTCTACAATAATTTCCCAAAGAATATTTCCCTAAGAATTAGATCATCTATTCCTTGCATTTTATTAATAATATGAGTTTAAAGGATCTGTCACATGCTTTAGATCATCACAGTGTCTAATAACTTATTTTTCTGTTTTACATTTTTTTAAATCTGCTGGATATGATTTCTTGCTTTGAGATAAAAGTTTAGTTTTGACTTGTTTTTCAGATATTCTGGCCATCCTTAAGGAATCTGTTTGTCCCAGTCTTTCTAAACTGTTGGCTTGCCAAACATGCCTTGGAGAATATGATTGTAAGTATAAAAGCACAAAAATATCTTTCAACTTTTCAGTCTTTCTTTCGGTGTTTCCATTAACTGGAGAGAAAATGGCTTGTGGTCTCTCTTTTTCATTCTGTTTTCTCCCATAAAACATAAACTCATACTATAGGAATTTATTAAGTTATAATGAAATATCTAAATGTTTCATTTTTAAACTTCTTTCAAATGAATTTAGTTCCTCAGTAAACAGTTGTATTTAAATGTTTGTAAAAAGGAAACTTTTGGTAAAACTGTCAAATAATTAAAGTGATATGTTGTGTACACGCATAAGCTAATAGACCTTAAGTGACCAATTTGCTTGTATCCTAATCAGAAAGAAAAGTTATAAAATGTCCATATGGCCAAGTCACTGCCTTCGCGAGGCCCTATGAGCTGGGAAGCAAAAATGTCGAGATTTTCTAAATATTATCGAACCGAAGCTCACTGCTCTTTGGACTGGTCCAATGAATGAGTCAATCATCTGAAGACAAATAACCTTTGCAGGCAGTCTGCTGCTGTACAATGGGATCTGTGGTTTTAACGATTCAGGTCACGGTGGCAAACTTAACTGCTGGTAGTCTCGCATTCCGTTAAGAGTCTACGGGGTCTTGGAAGGCCCTGTTTTGTAGCTGGAAGCTCCTCATTTAAGGTCATCTTTTTAGAGTTGGTTGGGTTTGGGTTGTAAGTGGGATGCAGGAGAGACAGAGGGAGGCAAGAAGTAAGAGATGCAGACTTCGGAGTGTGTCGCAGTTGCATTTTGCTCAAGGCTGACCCTGTTTGGAAGGACTGATTTATAACTACGAACAAAATATGTTGATAATAGGCTTCGATCCTTACCAGTGAGCTCTAAGACTGATGTATAATGGGCCCCTTGGCTTGCTCTTTAGTCATTCATTCTACATGTGTTCATCTGAGTCCACCACCTGCCAAGCACTTTAATGGGATAGCCACGTGATTTAACTTCTTTGCTAATTTCTTCATCTTCGAGAGAATAAAAGTGTCAACATAACGGGCTTGTTATAAGAATTAAATGAAATGACATGTACATATATAATGTGTGTATAAATACATGCATAAACATAGTAAAGGCTCAATATTATTAATTTTACCACATTGAAATTAAATTTGTAGAGACAGAACTGTTTTCCTTTTAAATGGTTTTTCAACAGAAATTACGAGAAAAGTTTTGGCCACGAGGTCTATTTGGATAACATTTGAGAGTTCATCACTGGATAAATGTTTCTAAACATTCACGTTAAGGGACCACTGGAGTCTCACGTGGCCAAAGGGTGGGAGGCGGTAGCCCATGGAGGGGCTGGAAAGAACGGTGGGTTGTCTTAACTGTTCAAAAACAAAAATAAAAACTTATTTCACTAACTATAGATTGCCTAAAGTGCTAATGAAAAAAAATGCACCAGAAAAAAAAAATAAACCTCTTTGCTCAATTGTGTTTATTATTCGTTGGAAAAAATTACCTAACCCAGAGAGAAATCATTAGTCGATCACTGAGAAGCAAAGCAGGGCTTTGCAATATTAATTTAGGATTCATTTTCATTATATTTCTGTATTTTACTTCTCCTCTTACTGATGAATGTTTATTAATTTTTCTGTTCATTAACACATCTGTCAAAAGAAAGTAAGGGTTGAGGTAAAATTCTAATCAACTTAATTTTTTGTTTTCATAACGGTTCTGGTTAGGTAATGTGGTGGAAGAAGATAAAATGATGGCTCATTGGTATTTTATATCAGTGACCTGAACTTATTCTATACTGATTTTAAGACTACTGAATGTTTATCATAAAAAAATTTGAGGTGAACCAAAAATGAGAAAGTTAGGAAAATCTATAAGCCTACCACACAGAATACTAATAATAATTTATATTCTTCTAATATTTTCTATGAAAAAACATGCACACATATCATACATTAAATTATATCGTATGTTCAATTTTATAATTTGAATTTTTTGTCATATACTAGTATGTAGTAGACAAGTTCTTATGTCATTAAACATCCTACTACAGATCATTTTTAATGGATGTATCGAAATCTATTACATAGTTTTGATCAATTTATTTAATTATTTTTGTACTGCATAATTTAGTCATTTTAATAATGAACATTTATTATTTCACATAATAAATATAATTTTGTAATAAAAGTGACCATATAAACATAGATTTCCATCTCTAATGATTTTTATGTGGTTAATTTTTAGCAATTGTTATTGAGTAAGTACTTATTAAATGAATGAAAAACACATGAAACATGACATACTTGTTACTTGTGACCTATATTACCATATAACCTTCTAGAAATTTATAATAAATTGCATGAGCAGTATCATATGTGAGTACACATTTTTTGCATCTTAAATTACACTGGGTAACATTATTTTTTATCTTTCGATTGCAAAAAAAAAGTCTATCTATCTTGAATTCAAATTTCTTTTAATATTAATGAACTAGAACTTCAAAAAATTGTTCATTGGCTATTCAATTTTTTTATGATAAATTGTCTGGCATAATTTATTTTTCCAGATTCAGAGAATGAGATTTGATAGTAGTTTGGCCCAGCTATTACTTTTCCCTGAGTTGAATATATTATTTTCTGATCTTTTAAAATTAGAATTTTCCATAAGAGATGGTGCTTCCACAGAAGGCGTTCTGGGGAGTCAGCCTCTATAGATGTTTGTAAAGCGAGTAAACTGAAATTTGGTGCTTTGGTGGTCTTACCATAGTATTATCTTTGTAATATGAATGCTACAATAAGATATACTTTGAACTAGGCAAAACTGGAAATATGCTATATCTATTTAAAATATATGTATTGAGTATGAAATGTAATGCATAGTAATTAATGTAATGAAACTCATGAATATTTAAAATTTATCAAAACTTAAAATATTTTTTTCTGTATTATTTTAGAATGATCTACATAGAGCCATTCAGCGTACACAGTCTGCAATGTTTAATCAAGTTTTGATTTTAATATCTACATTGCTATGCCTTATCTTCACCTGGTAAGATTATGCATATCGGCATTTTTATTATGTTTCATTTAACTGTGGTGTGTCAAAAAACTATATTATAAACCATTTTAATAGTTCGATGAAAATCGATCAATCGTTCACTATAAAATGTAATGGATCACCTACAGAAATAAAAATAAAATGCTTCCTTCAGTCTTAGAAAAAAACGTAAAAGCACAGGTGTCATTTGGCATTGATATTCACTGCCACTATGGCGTGTCCCCAAACGCTGTAAACAACCCAATCACAAGAAAGTGTCCCGTAAGCCCGCTGTCAAAAAAGAATATTTTCCTTCAAACTGCTGACAGAGAGGCGCCCTTACCTTCCTACAGTTTTCAAAGCAGAAACACTGTTGAGAAGAACTGTCAGTGCCCGTCGCTGTCTCCACCTGTGCCTTCTCTCTAGGGTGGCCTAGTGTGCAACCAGGTGTAAAGCAGGGGCAACAGCTTCTGAGGGTGTAAGGCAAGACATATCACTTTGCTCTGTTACAAGAAACAGTTATTTCTACTTTCGACATTGACAATGAAAAAGTAAACCTATGTGAACCGATGCACTGTTCGTATGGATTCATGCAGACCCTTAACTAGAGAAAAAAAAAAAAACGTGAAAATTAGCAAACGAGGTAGGATAATACATGCGTTTTGCAGGAGTCTCAGATCGTATGTGTAATTGCGCTCTGACCTGGATTTGACCTATGGGGACAAATAAAAAGCTAATTATGAAGTACTAAGAAGAAGGCACTTGTACGCTGTCGTAACAGAACGAGATCTAAGCTAGCCGTAGGTATATGTCCGGAAATACAGTCACTGAGTGGAACCCGATGACAAGGAAACGTGCCGAGAAAGGCACAGCTAGGTGATTTGGCCATCGTGGGAACATCACAGGGTGCACCTGCATAAACCTCGTCACTATCAACGTGACAAAGAACCAACCGCGGAAATTGTCCGTTCTCCACTTTTATGTGACTGGCCCCACGGGAGGTTCATTTTCACCTGCGACACTGCGCACACGTGTCAGTCATTCCTTGCCCTGTGGTGTCACTGCTAAGATGTCACTAACAAACATTTTTCAGCCCCATTATAACCTTTTGGGGCCATTGTCATATATGTGTTGTGTCACTGACCAAAACACCACGACAGGGCACATTACTGGATAGATTTAGAAAACTCGGTATGACAATCAGTTTGCATCAGCAGATGCAGTTAATCACTATCGGACGGCTTCAAAATGTTTTCTTGCATACTTTTGTATTAAAAAATAAACATTTTAGGATATTTAATGCCTTTAAATATAAAATATTCCTCTAAAATTGTCATAATGCCATCTTCTAAAATTTTTTTAACCTTTCACAAGTTGCTTTATTGTTCACCTAGTAAATATCTAATGGCATAAATGAAATGCTAACAGTAATGACTTTTGAAGTTACTAAAAATTCTTAATTTTAAGATGATGACCTCATTTGAATAATTTCGTTTTTCTCATTTTACCTAAGAAAAAGTACTTAAAATTTTTATATTCTCATGCACGTGCCAATATTTCAATTGCTGGAAATTTACAAAAACTAAAATGAATGATTTCTAAATATAATGGGAAGTCTTAAAATAGATTTAGAAAAGAGGTAACTGCAATATTAATGCTCAAATGAGGACAAATTATTTTTACATGACAACACTTACTTCCGCACTTCTGTTCCGGAAGCATGCTCATCACAATGAATCAGTCCTCCTGGGCCATTTGCCCTTCCTCTCTGCCTGTGTGCCTGTATCCTCAGTGGTTTTTATTTCCTATGGCAGTGACTAGGCACATTTGCCCACTTTCTTATGTCAAGGAATGCAACGGTGGTAGATAAAGGGTTTTCATGATCTATATAAAATTGCCATTACGTAATTTATTCATGTTTCCCTGTTTGTTTTCTATGCAACTATAGCTGTTTTTGTTGTTGTATATATATGTTTGAATTTTAGACAACTGAGTGGTAGTTTTAACGGATATTATCTAGTGTTACAGCTGTCTC
Organism: Pteropus vampyrus; assembly: GCF_000151845.1. Taxonomy (NCBI): domain Eukaryota; kingdom Metazoa; phylum Chordata; class Mammalia; order Chiroptera; family Pteropodidae; genus Pteropus; species Pteropus vampyrus. The sequence goes on along the minus strand of NW_011889029.1, from coordinate 1,234,148 downwards.
CAGTATGTGACTATGCACATCAATGTGTAATTATGATATAGGTATGTTTAGCTACATAAAATGTTATTGTTTTTAATTACATGTACATTAATACATTTACATTAATACGTTTTAAATTATAATATCTAGCATAGAGAAACTTAAGTTTAATTTCTGTGCATCCCGTCTAGCATGACACGTAAAATGTCTTCATAAATCATCATAGTAAGGAAGAATAAGTCTCATTTGAATTTACCATCGTAAGTGTAGTTATCTGAGAGAAAAATATAAACAACGGTGAATTAGTTATATCATACAGGCTGCTTTAACAGAGTTTCACTACACACTCTATAAAATACAAGTATACGTAAAGATCTAGCAACTTAAACTAATAGAATTGTCTAGGCAGTTTGTCCGAGGCTGTGATATCAGCTGAGTGTTATTGGAGACTGTTTCCTTGCCTCCTGTTTTCGCCATTCTCAAACATGATTTCCCTCTCATGGTTCAAGATGGCTGCTCTAGTGTTGCCATGACATACTAACTCCAGCCTTCAGGAGGCAGATAAGGCACAACCCAGAAGTTGCATGCATAATCTGGGCCAGAATTCGGTCATATATCCACATGTAGCTTTAAGGGAGCCTGTAAAACTGTAGCCTGGCTCAGGAACGATCAACCCAGCTACGTAGTGTGCTATTATGGAAAAGAGGAAAAACTCCATACTGTGGGACGATAATCAGTCTCTAGCATTGGTAAGTCATTAAGGTCCAAATATATATCATTTGTTTCAAAGACTAGGGCTATACTAGTTGGGAGACCTTGGGCAACTTACTTAATTTATCTAACCATATTTTCCACATCATTAATCACCCTATGAGATTTGTGTTTTTTATTAGTGAGAATTAAATTGGGTATGTTTTGAAAATGTCTAGCAGAAGCAATGGCGTATGTTGCGAACACTCCAGAATTTAAATCTTTTCTACGTTACATGTCCTCTTTGTATAAGATAACTAAATCATCGTGTGACCCTACAAAAACGAATTCGCTCTAAAATATCTCAGCATGGTGACTTATTAATAATACTATAAAACTGAAGCAGTGTGCCTCAAAACACATTGAATAGCAGCTGCAAATAGGAGAAAACACCTTCCTCCACTGCGATGCATTCGGGTTTTCTGCACTTCCTACTTATTTTTCATATTTGTTTCCTCGAGTTAGACTCGCTGAATAGTAGTGTGTGTCTCTGTGTGTTTGTCTGTCTCTCTCTCGATACATTAAACACTTTTAATTTTATGAACAGAGCATTGCAACGTGCCCATGGCCTCAATCTCGCTGTGGTTAGGGCAACTTCTTTATTTAACCTTCGAATAACATGACTGGCAAGTAGGGGGATGATTTTAGGTGGCAGACAGGGGAGTGATTGCTTTTTTAATATGAAAGCAAAAACTACTTTCTAGACCATTTAGGAGTATTCCTCCTATGAATTAAGATTATTGGCTTACTCTCTGAATATCGAGTCATACATAACGTCAGAAATTACCATTCCCTTTTTCTACCTCACCTATAAAAGGATGTCTCAGATACACATCTATAGGTATATTTTGTTTATATTTATATACATGTATTTGTGTAAAATCTCGCACGGTGTAAAATGTACATATACATATAGATGTAAATATCTATACGTATGTAAATATCTATCTCTACGTATATATTTTACATTGTGGTGAGAAAAATCATAATTAGTTGCTGTTACGTTACAGAGCAAGACTATCGGTGCTTTTCAGAGTAAGAACTTTTAATATGTGGGTTATAATTTAAGCCCCGAAACGTTCAGGAACGCACATTTGATGCATTAGCTGTGTTGTTCGTAGATCTCACCATCTTAAAGTTACCTGCTTGGTAAAGCTGCCATCTAGTTTTAGAACGTGTCCTCTCTTCGTCACTATGAACATTACAAAGAACCATCACTAAGCACCTGTCTACAAGAGACACATGCTCAGTGGCAAACTGAAATACAGATCAAGCAGCTGACCCACTCCCTGTAGGCGACGTGCTCAGAATTGTTTTTCGTGTCATTGTGACGGAACTGGCCTGATCTTCCCACATGTCTGCTGTGCCCTTTCACTGTCAACAATGCGCGCTTCCGAGGCAGCTGGGACTTGTCATTCCGCCTGTGTCCCTGTAACAAAGCCCAGTAAACTGGCACATCCGGGAATGGAGTGCATGGCTTTAGCCAAATTATTAACATAGTCTAACTAATAATAAGTACTCTAATTAATAATGCGTTTGGTTTTCTAATTTTACATTTGTAGACTTACTTTGCACCTACTTCGTGTCAAACTTTATTTTTTACTTAAATAGCTATGATTACATATTTTCATATTATTTCTCAGTGTTATAAAGAGCTAAATTAGGTTAATGGATATTTTGTTTTAGTCCACCGTAAAATAGTCAGTTCGCCTCCTCAGCCTTATTTCAGGAGAAAATAAATACATTTTTTCTTTAAAAATGTGATCTGGTTCAACATAATTAGCACGCTTAATTCGAAAGTATTTGGAATTTTCTTGTGCATCGTTGATTAATACTTATTTGAAGGCTGGATGTTTAGAATCTTGAACTCTATTAACTGATTCAGCTGTAAGGCAAAGAGCTACTTGGGAAGGGGACAGCGAGGAAGTAGGTACGGTAGTTGGGAGAAAGCGTTAGAACACGGTCTAATGGTGTTGTCACTGTCCTGTTTGACGCGGTTTTGTTTGGTTTATATTATAAATGGATGATAGAAAGTACATGTGTTGGAAGATCTGGAACTAACAGTCCCAGGTTTATATTCTACTAAAAAAAAGAAAAAAAAACAGAAAACTGTTTGTCCCCGTGGAATTTTGCATAAGTGAGCAGTCAGGTGTTAGCTGGTTCATTAGCCACATGAGGTAAATTTAATTTGGGAGAAATGGAAATATGATCATTTAACGTATAAATAATAATAATGTAACTATTATTAATATAAAAATCTAGGCAACATGGTGTTAGACTAAATTCTGTATCAGACGAGTTGTTTTTGAAATATGGCAACAGTGTATGATTATTTTCAAACGTGCCAATAGTGAGAACAATGGCTAACATTTCAAGTGGTTACTATTGGGCACTTTTCTGAGCACTATACATGCATTAACTAATGTAATCTTCAACAGCTTATAAAGTCAATTCTATTATTATCCTCATTTTGTAGATGAAGGCACAAATGCTCAAGGAATTTACAAAAAGGAACAGCCGAGTAGATCATTCTTAATTGTCCACTGATCTCTACTGAGAGCTATGCTAAAACTTCAGGAAGAAATAAAGTCATTACCCACATGAATAAGAGTCAGTCCAATATCTATATTCTCACCTGAGCTGATAGTTTCTAAAATACTGTTTACAAATTGTCAAGGAAAATTGATTTAGAAGCTGAAATTTGATAGAATTTAAACCATCATTCAATCACGACAGTAATGTATAGTTATTTTCAGACATATGAGAAATTAGAAGTATGTTACCTACATATTTTTAGGGATGTACTACAGAAATAAGAAAAAAAAAGGATGAAGAAAAAAATTTAGGTTCTGAGAAGCAGCGGTTTATACAGTCAAACACGTTGGCCCCGGGAAACCATTTTCATGCTGCGTTTTATCAGAAGTGGAGCTGAAGGATTATCGAGATCAGGACATTTTTATTTTCTCTGGTGTAGACACCCAGCCAGGGGAGGTGTCCTGTTAGAAGCTAGGGTGAAGGAGCGAGAAAGCCACAGCTCACAACGCACCAACCACAGGACCAATGGCTTCAAATGGTCTCTACCAGAAGAGTTCAGAGGGAAAGGCTCTGTGACATTAGTTTTATACCAGTCAAGATGGTCATCCATGTTGAAAAGCAATTAGCTGATAATCTCAAAAAAATGAATACCTGGAGAACTATTATACGTGAGGTCTCATTGAAAAAAAAAAAAAATAGAACAAAATCTAGCCAACTCAGAAATAAAATTAAGGAAAGGAAACATTTGGTGAAAGAGTTAAGGTAAGAAATGAATCAGTTGATAGCATTAGACATGAATGCTCAGCTCCCAAAGAGATCTGTAAGTGTCCTAATAATAAAAATGATAGCTAACGCTTATTTAATGTCTACCTTCTTTGCCAGACAAATTTCTATTGCTTTGTGTGTATTAAATTGTTTAATTCTGCACAATAACATTCTATGGCAGGTATTATTATCATTTTACAGACGAGAAACTGAGGCACAGAAAGGTCAAACAAAAAGATAAACCTTAGTTGTCTAAGGTCCATAATTAACATTTCGAGGAGAATTATAGTTTACTAAGATATTAAGATGACAATCTATTGATTTTTAAAGATGTTTTTGATTAACTGTAGAATATTTTATCACCTCCTCTTTTGTGTGAATAATCAGGACCTCAAATTCAGCACGTTTCTAACCGTTATTTAGTCTTTTTGTTAATTTTAGCAAAACTAAATACATCTGTTATTTTGAAATAAAGAAAATGCATGTTTGTACATCACGGCTTAGGGTGAGCTATGGTCACTTTTCATGAATTACAAAATTGCAGTGCATGTTGACTTCAGATGAATAGTTTATGGCATGATTCACTTTTTTTTTTTTTTTTTTGCATAGACCTAAAATGAACGCCCGTCGATTAAGAACCTACTTTCGACAATAAAAATACTAAATTTATCGTTACCACAAAAATACCATTTCTTCTTAGAAAATGTAAAATCTCAACATCTCATATTATTTTAAATTCCATGGGAAATATCAGGCTTTAGGCAGATACTCTACAGGAAATGAAAAATGATTATTTGGAGCAATTTAATTGGTATCCATTTAATAAGTACCAAAGTACAAGGTGTGGGCTGGTTTGAATGCTAGTGTCTGAATTACAAGCCTGAAGTTAAAGCACTAGATGCTCACAGCACAGGACGCTCTTGCTAATTAAATTTTTCAAGCAACTGTACATAACAATGGGGCTCATGGGGAGTGCATGGATGCTTAAGGTTATTTATTTCTGCCACGTGACTTCTTTTTCTCTGAAAACATTTTGTTGTATAAATTGACATTTACCAGGTGGTGAAAAAGTTTACAGTCTTGATATTTCCTTTCATTCAAATTAATGTTTTCCTTATAAGCCTTTCCAAAGCTTGAAAAGCTTGTATAACTAAATGCGTAGTTAACATTTTATAAAGAGGCAAATTTTTTAAAGCACGGCAGTCAGTGATTAGTAATTAAGGTGCCTTTGTTATTATATAGAGGATCTATTTAAGTCAGCAAATCAATTGATTTTTAGTCGTTTTAAAGCGGGTAACATAAGTCTGTATTTTAAAATCTTAATTAAATGTTCAGATTTTGTTTTAGAATTACATAACATTGCATTTGTGTCAAAGATAACACTTCCGAATGTTTTGTAAAGAAGTATACCTCATGGCAGACTCTTAAATCCAACATTCTTCGCGAACGTTTCAAAAATAAACACTATTTTTCTTAAAAAAAAAAAAAAAAGTTAAGCTACCATCGAAGCTTTAAAAATACTATATTTAATTCATTTAAATTCTTTAAATACTTGAAATGTGTGCTTATCTAGTATAATTTTTCAATGCCTAGATTACTTTTCTGGTTTTTAATATTGCCTTTTTAGTGAAGCAGCCATATACTAACCAAAAATATATATGACAGTGCAATAGGGTTGGTTTGACTCAGTTGCAAGTTGGGGCTGAGATAAGCTGTAAGTCTCACAATGCACCTGTCTAGCTGCCCTGAGAGCTGGGTCTTAAACAGCCCCGTTTGCCTTCCATGTGCCCAGAGCCCCACCTTCTAATTCTAGTTCTCATCACCGTTCAGAGCCCTGGTCCATCACTGCTGCGAAGGGTACACTTCAGAGCCCGGGTCCATCACTGCTGCGAAGGGTACACTTCAAGGCCATGACTCACCTGGGTGCTCTCTCACCTGCACTCTGAGGCAGTGAGCGAGTGCAGTCTTATCTAAGTCAGGACACGTGGTAGATGGAGTTGTGTCACCTGCTGGCTTTCTCATGATGATGTGTGACAAATCTCTGGTAAAAACGAAGAGCTCTACGATCCATAAGAACGATTCTGCATCGTGGTCCAGTCCATGCTTAAACTTTTTCATTATCCTGTGCATTTCACTCGAGCTGATCTTAAACACAGTTGTCATAGTTGCTGTCACTTATTATGGACTTCGGTTCCCCCCTGGATGATGGCTGTTGTCACACCAGAATGATGACAGAATTGCTCTCTTCAATAAGCTTGAAGGTGTGCCTGCTCTTTGGTATGATGGTAAAAATCGCTAAGTTGGAACCTTAAAACTCTGGGTTCGTCATGTGCCTTTTTCACTAATCAATGCCATGACTGTAAGTTCACGTCATCGACTGTACGTTATGTGTTAAGAGTGTGGCTCTTGTGTTGTGTTCTTACTGCCATAAAACTTTTTTAAAAAATGAAGTGGCACCGTTGATGACGAATTGGATATAAGGTGCGAGATAAAAATGGAAGGATGACTTTGAGGGCTGCATTTTGGGAAACTGACTGAATGACGGTGCCATGCCCAAGGATGAGGAAATCTGGAAAGGCACATAAAGAGGGGAAGAGAGTCCGCAGGAGTCGAGATGCCTTTTAGCAACCCGAGATGAGGTGTGCTGTGTAGCCATTGATCTATCGGAGCCTGGAATTCAGGAAAGGGGTTGAGGCGAGGCGAGGCGAGGCAGATTGTCAGCATCTAGATAGTCATTAGGATAGGGAGTTTGAAAAGAGCACCTAGGCACGAGCAAAGCGGAGATTCTGATGAAGAACAAAGCAAAACAAAAGCCTTAGCAGGCCAGTAAGACGCATCGTCTAGGACGAAGAGCACAATGTATAAGGGACACCTATGTGTCCCAGAAAGGTTGGCAGCAAAATATATCAAGTAAAAATTCGTGAAAATGCAAGGAGAACTTGATCAAAATGTAATGGTAGCAGATTTTAATCAAGAGTGACATTACTAAAATGAACCCGAGAATATTTTTTATTTTCCACTTCTCCAAATATAGCCCTCGCTACACCATCCAACCCAGATGGTTGTCTATTTTAAAGCTTAGTCAACGTCAGAGCTTTTATAGTATGTTTTCTTCATAATAAAAGCATGTCCTTACCATTAAGCCCAAATCTGTGTAGAATTCATACATCTTTTGAAAATGCCGTCGACTCTATTTTTCCTGTTATAAAATTCCTCATTTTTTCATTGTCTTTTTCTTATTCTCTTCGTGTTGCCCAACTTCTGAAATTGCACAGACACTTTGCATTTCGACTGATTTTTAGAATCCTTACATTCAGGAATATGTATCATTGCCGTTCTCGCAACTTCCTCTCATGAAATTCTTTCAATTATTTCACTGTATTATCATCCACCCTCTTTCTCGCCCAGAATCTTTGCTAATGTATTTTAAGGTATTTTGCTTCAGTGCCGAGAGGTTCATTTTAACGTCGCCTTCTCTGCGTTCACTGCTTCGGCTGATGCCGTCTCCTACCTCAGGGTTACATAAACTTTCGCCAACATTTTTCTCTGCAAATGCTGTACAGAATCTTCCTGATTATTCCTAATAGTCCAGGTTCATGTGGCCACTTGATACTCTTTTTACAGCTTCTGTTAGCCCATCGAATTATAATTATTATGGATCTTTGTTACATCTTTATATATAAGTTTAACATATTTATTTTTAGGTTCCTGGTCTGCTAGCAAATTGATTTTAGGATGTTCTAAATATCTCATTTGAATTTCATATGAGCTTGTTCCCTCTAGTGTGCCTGCTGTGAAGGTGAAAACCCGCTTTCAATCCTTGCTTTTTAATTATCCTTTATAGTCACAATCGAAACACTCAGCCTACTTTCCTTCAAGCCAGATATTTCCCAAATGCTTTAACTTCTGTCCTCGGGATTTTTTTGAGTTGTTTATTTGCCTTTCTCTAAATCTTTTCTATTTTATAATAATAAATTCAAACAGGACTCAGAGCTGACTAACTATACAAATCGAGATCTAATTTATATAAAAGCGTTTGGTGAATTATAAAGTACTATTCAAACATAAAAGTAGTATTTTTATTGCCATAATTTAGGGGGCAGATTTCTAGTTGAGCAAAAAGAAATGTTCTGTTAGCTTTTATTTTTTACAGGGGCGTGTGTGTGTGTGTGTGTGTGTGTGTGTGTGTAATATATCTATTACATATATGTGTATATATATACATACTGCTATTTGAGGGACTTTAGGTAAAAACAGAAATTCATCGAATTTGAAGATATCTTGGTTGTGTCACTTTCTTGCTCTGTGACTTTAATTAAAAGCCTCTCTGAGCCTTTATTTATTCCTATGTTAAAAGCAGAGAGGAAAACATATACACTTCAACAAAAGGTTTGCCGGTTTTAAAAACAGGCATGATGAAGTTGGGTCATTATAACGGACGTAGAAGAAACGACACATCAGCATAGTAGGGATGAGGTATAAATCTGATGATTAAGCATCGAGGTGGCAGAGATGGGGAGACCAATGTCGTTTTCCTTAGTTATCATCATCAGAAGGAAGAACGCGAGTTCTTCCACAGAATTAACCTCCTCCCTTCCTATATTCCCTGCAGAAATCATGAATCTCCTTCTAGAGGCAGAAGGATGTAGAGACGCTAATATACGTTGTTTTGTATAAAAATGTTTATAATGCAGAAACAGCTCTGGCTTCCTGTCTATTGGCTTGGCGTCTTCATGAGTCCCCTTAACATCCCTGCGTCGCTCTGCAATACCATCTCTGGGCTAGAGAGGAGACAAGGTCGGAGGAAGGAATTAAGCAATTTTTAAAGCAAATGGGACACCGGGAATGATTCAGCTTCGTGTGTGATCTGTCCTCTGTGCCTGGGAGGCCTGACGGCTGCCTGAAAGGAAGGCTTTTTAGGGACGATGTCTTGTGGTACAAATGATGCTTCTTTGCCTACAGGGGTCGACTTTCTCCCAGGAGATAAATCAGAACGTGGAGAGCAGTGAAGGGGTAATTTACAGCCACGCCTAATCTTCCCCGACATAACTCCCTCTCCTGGCACCCGGGAACAGTTGGCGAGAAGGTTCTTGGGGCTGTGCTTGCTCCACAGAATCTGTCACTCTGTCTGCTGGGGCGAGCGTGTGGCGTCCGAAACCGTCTGGAAGCTGTAACGTCAGCAGGTCAAGACATTTTCCATTCCTCTCTCTGTCCAGGCACCCTTTCCCTCTGCCTCATCGGTCCATTGTCCCCCTAATCACTCGGCCCCTTAAAAAACGAAAGTGTTCGAGATCATCCTGACTTCTGTTTGCGCACCGGTGACATCCATCCTATGAGCAAGCCTTGTGGGCCCAGGGCGAGCCCTCCAGGCTGCCTCTGCCTCTCTGTCTGCGCGGTCACTACTTGTCAAAAGCCATTTCTCTTTTTCTTGGATGACCTGGCCTGTCTGCTGACCTCCTTGGTCTCTGACAATATATTTCCACAGAGCAGTGAGAATATGCTTACCCGCTTGTGAACCTCCATCTGTATCCCCAGACACTTAGATCAAACAGACAGATGAAAACACTTCTCAGGCTGCCCACGGCCCGGCCACGCTTACCTCTCTGTCCCCAACTGACACCACACATCCTCTGGACCGATGGGCAGCCATGCCTCTGCTTTCTTATTTGTCACTTAATGATATTCTAATTCCTGACTTGGGTTTTTTTTGTTTTGTTTTGTTTTTTTTAACTTAATGCACTCTCTGCCTTGCATCATCGTCACTAGCTTTTGGCTTTCTTGAGGGCTCGGCTCAGACGTTGAATCTTTAATGAAACCTTTCTTAACGACACCCCCAGGGGCCTGAGCACCTCTCTATTCCCTCCGCCTTGGGTAGATCATTCCCTTTGATCATCTGCTGCTATCAGAAATTAGGTTTTTCTTCTTTTACTTATAATGAAATGGTTATGGAATGATACTGAATGGGTACGTTTCGGACAAAATATTTGATCAAAGATATAAAAATGGCGAATTTAAGTTCAGTCATGTCCAAAGAAATTAAGAATGAAGGACTGTGATTCTCTCCCATGCCAGCCACGTCTTCCTCCTTGCCACAGGTATTTAAAATATACATCAAAGGTTGTGAGAAGTTTACATTCCAGTTGCTTAAAGACAGGCAGCAGTAAAAAGGTTGATGTTAAGGCAGCGTTTTCTCTTCACATTACCTAAACGGAAGAGACTGTAGACAAATTTGTCACTTAGGAAAGAACAGCAACGTAGCTTCATCAAATTTCATCTTATGTGGAACATTCGGACTAGTGAATTAGCATGTAGGTCACTAGATGCTGGATTTGTTTTCTTTTGACATCAAGGAAGATGTAGAACATGGCACCTAATACACAGAGTGCTTTGAGGTGACTTGTTTTCTTCGTGACGGTTTTGCTCTAAAATAATACAGGTCTGCTTTCCAAATGTTCCCTTTCCAAATGGAGAGGGCTTACGTTATTCGATTTCTACAAAGCTGGGAAGGAGTGACAAAAAACTTTGTCACCTCTTCTGAGTAGGGAGCCCCTAGGACAAGCTTTTGCCTCTTTCCTCTCCAAAATTCTGCCTTTGCAGAGGACAGGGTTGGACTAGATCAGTTCTCAAGCAGTGACCTCAGAACCTCCACAGCCGTGTCGTCAAAGTGATGTCATTTTACGACATTCATAGTTGCCAAGAATAAGGATAATACTATTAGGATAATGTCTGTTAAGTGAAAATTTTGAGCTGAATGGATATCACAATGAGTAAGAAGGAAGTAGCATATTTATTGCATATGTTGGATTTTAAAATGCTATCACTGTCCTTAATTTCTTTTCTCATGCAAAAAACGATTAAAAAATTTTTTGAATGGTAGTATCTTAATCGCAATATTAATTGCTAGTTTAATCTCTTTGAGTATAACTAATCTGATATGATAAAACTCTTATAATTTTTTAAAAATTGAAGCTATAGAAGCAAAATGGGCATCATCTAATGTTATCACAAATTATGTTTTCTGGTGAATTCCTTTAGTTTAGAATATGTCAATTTAGTTTAGAATATGTCGATGACCTCCTGAAACTGCTCTTTGAACGAATATCAATGATCAGGAAAACAGTTGTAATTTCCAGTGAAAAAGAATAATTATTTACCTAGGAGACCATTCCACATAGATATCGATCTATTTTAACGTTCACTTATAAGCGATTAAATCCTCACCATCGATAGAAAAGCTATGCGAACGCTCAGATGAACCAGTCGGATACTTGTCAAGAGTATTCTTACCCCCCCGTCATTATATTTGTACGCTACAGATTTATCTGTGAATATTATACTCTATGAAGTAGATATAGGTTCACTTAGCCATCATTAGAAAGGGGAAATCTTTCTATTGAGTTTAAGTAGACATCGAGTATTTTGAAAGTAGAAGTGTTTATCACGGGACCAAGGTCTCCTGTTAACGAATAGGACATATTAATGTTACATTTTAAAAATGTCAGATTCAAGTAAATGATTCTGTAAAAATAAGAGTCGATATTGTTATGTGATTCTCACCTTGCGAAGTAACGCATTAAGCTCTGTGTTCTCTTTTGTTCTTAATGGCTAGTTAAATGGGACCATTTCGGATAAAATAAATATTTTTTGCTTTGCTTATTTCCAGAAACTGTTGAATGGGGACTGAATAATTGAGTTCGGTTTTGTTACGCAGCAGTAACTCGCACAGTATTTCTGTGGGGTCGGGATAAATGAGTATAAATCAGCTTAAATCAGCCGATATTGATTTGGTGCCATTTCACAGTTTACATGTGGGGCGGGGGTGCATATAAATTGAATGTTCATCGACTAATTTCTTGATATTAAAAAAGAAATCCATTGCTAAATCAAACCTTTTCTGAAGAGAATTGGCATGTATATTTTTATGAACTCTAAACATGAACATATCTTTAAATATATAATGGGAATTAATGGTGTGTAAAGCGAATATTTCATTGGCTATACGTTTTATTTTTTTTACTTGCCTAAATATTTTTATGTTTTTTAAAATAATTTTTTTATTTTTCAATTACCGTTGATAGTGCACTTCACTTTTAAGAATTGAATCAAATAACTTTTAAAAAATCAAGCAAAAGAAAAATTGCAGGGAGGCGAGGGCTCACAGCTTAGAAGATGCTTTAGAACTGAATCTAGCAGCTCCTGGACATCCATTATTTCCTTCGCTCAGAGCTGTATTTCATGCGGATAATGTGCATAGATGGTGTCCTAAAGGACATCTGTCAGCCCAAACACTAAGAGTCCAGGATAAACATACTTGGTGCTTGGGGCAGAAGCAGCTACGCAGGGCGTCGGCAGGCTTTTATTAATGAGCTCACCACTATTCGATTTGATCATGTCGTTCATTCTCCTGCTTGAAATTCTCCATTTGTGTCTTCAGAGTCTTTGGGATACTATAAATTCCTCAGTGTTGTAGATAAAGTGATTTATGATTCGTCCCTGTTACTTCTCTGGCCTTATCTCCCTCCCCAGCCTCACTCTGAAGGCTACGCTGTGGCCATACTCAACCAAAGCCACGTGTTTTTCGCAGCTGAGTCTTCTGTGCATGAAGAATCATCGCCGTGAAGGCGATGAGCGTGCGTATGGGCACGTGGGGCACACCGGTACACCCACACAAGCACGTACGCCATAGGCGTGTGTACACACACAAACACACATCTATACACTCTTCTGTGTCATTTGAGAGCTTAATTTCTTCTATAACGCACCACGAACTGGCATAGTTTCTCAGCGATCTGTCCTCAGCCCTTTCATTTCGTATTTTTCTTGTAGGACTATATTTTAGCTATATTTTTTGTAATGTATTTTAGCTATATTTTTTGTAATCCCAAACATATTTCAGGGTAGTGTGGTATGTATGTGTCCCTACAACTTAAAACCCAGGCAGGGTCGTCTCGCATGCCTGTGAAAGACTCTAATTAGGAAGCCATTGCTGGGCTGTCAGAAGTTTTAGTCATCAATATCCGTGTCGGAATCCTTACGAGTTAACATAAGGGAAATGAGAAATATTTTCAAGACATGTGGTTGGCAAGAAAGTGCTGTTCGGTTATTTCCGCTCTAGCATAATTAGCTCGTGAGAATGTGGTGAACGCAGGGGTCTCACCCTTCAGGGAAGGGGAGCCTCGGGACTGGAGATCTGACGACTTGGTCATCTGAGTCCACAAAGGTCGTTAGCTGAACCTACCCTTGGAACATTCTTGCGTTTTTGTTGTAAAAATGAGCCTTCTGTTCAATGAGTGAGGCACAGATAGACGGAGGACAGGAGCTTTTTGATCTTACGGAACAGAGATGAATTAATAAGCGTTCTATTTGACAGAATTTTGTCTAAGGCTTGCACTGTATTCTGTTTGGCAGCAAGTTAGGGATGGGGGTCAGGCTGCAGCCTCAAATTTTCTTTTTAGAGGTTATAGATATGTACCAAAAAGAACCTGGTAATTACAACCAAATTGTCTTAGGCCAGTTTCTACGGTGTTAATTACCTCCTTCACATCCTCCAACTGTTTCTGCGACATTTCCTCTTAGAGTCCTCAAACTAAATATGCCCCAAAGCAAGTGTACGCTGTTTCTTCCTTAAATTTTCCATGTTTATGAAGTAGCAAACGCTGTCTTTTCTTTGGGACAATCCCAAGAGAAATGGAAATCATTCTTAACACCCGTTCTGTCACACAAAGCAGTCAACAAACTCCATGGATTTTACTTCCTAAATATCTTGCGAATCCACCCATTTCTGTCCCTTTCAGCCATCAGCTCGCTTACCTACACTGTCATGACCTCTTTACAGTGACAGCCCTGTAACTGGTTTACTATGTTCCTTCCCTCTGGCTCTATTCCAAGCCTTTCATCTCACGGCCACCAAAGCGACCTTTGCAAAATAGAAACATGATTCGTCCCCACCTGCTTGAAGACGTCCTGCGCGCGTATCTTGGGGTGAATACAAAAGCTCTTGGCTAAGTTCTAAACTTCCTGTGCGATCAGAATTCTCCATCCTTTCCATTCTCATCTTACATCCTTGATTTTTTTGTCTGCTCAGAAGTCCAATCCCTCCCCCGCCCGACACACACACACACACACACGTCCTCCATCACACTAACCTCCCCGCTTCCCACAATGCACTACCTTCTCTGCAGAACGACGTCTGACATCCTCTTTATGTTAATGTAAATGTCACTTTCTCTTTGAAGCTTGACCCACATGGTTCTCTTACGACAGGAAACCATGGCACTAGGGGACTCTCCTTTGTAAATTTATGTATATTTCCTTTAGTCATCATTTTCTATCTCTTCTACTAGACCTTTAGTCCCATCAAGGAAGCCCTCATGCCAGTTTCTCTTTATGCCATTGCTCTCCTAGTGCCTAGTACTGTCCTTGACACTTAGTAGCACTCGATAAATAGGCTAGCAAATAAATGCAAAACTTTTTCAAGTGCCGATGATCTAAAACAGAGCAAAACTACAATAGTAAGTACGTTATTGAAGCTTCAGGAGAGAAAAATCCTGAAAGTTTTCTAGGAGGTAGTAGTAAATAAAAAAAATTTTAATTAATAGAAATATAAGGTAAGTACCACATTGTTTATTTACTGACTTACATTTTATTTTAAAAATATAAAAATAATTATAATACTTTCTGTTGGTGATATGAGTCCCCATTTTTCCCAGTAACTGTTTAATTTCTGAATATTGGAGGTTCCTCAAGTGAGAGTTTCAAGAATATGACCTGATTCTTGACTACACCACGTTATGACCTTTGATCGTTATGATTTTGTCTCCTTAATCTATTTTAATCATTTCTTACCTTACCGCCGTTATTTATTTACCTTTTTCCCCAATTCACATTCGAAAACACATTTTACATTGAGACACGGTACACATTTCTTAATCAGTGATTATGGGTGATTATAAATACGTGCTCGGTGTAGCATGTAAGCTGAGGAATGCGAACAGAACAAAACACCACATAATTATAAGCTTCCTTCTTCCCACCAGGAACAACAATGAAAATTCTGCTTCCCCCTGTGTACTAGTTAGGATAGTGATGGGCCAAAGGCTGATGAGTCCATGAGAAATTTACCAAGACCCTTCAGCAGATGTTTTTTGTTTAAATCATTAATGGCGAAAGGACATGAAATTTAATAAACTAATGTAATTTTGTTAAAAGAAATGCATTCCGTAGGACTGCCGAGGAACAATGTGGGATCCTATAATTCCCTTAGTTGAAGCATTTAAGATGAGAAAGAATATTTACCACCCTATTGATACTGGTGTAATCTTAGATAATTTCTATCACTTACCTGGGTGATCTTTTTTCACTAGTGAAAAGAACATAAAAGAGTAAAAGGATAAAAAACTAGATTTAAAAATACATAAATTAAGATGTCAGCTCTTCTAAATGGAGGAACATTATATTAAAATGACACTTAAGAAACGAATTTCACTTTATAACAGTCTTTTTGTTTTTGAGGGTGATTCAAAATTAAATGCTTGGTATGCTATATATCATGCCTCCATGGATATAGTGCAAAATGGGGCCTGATGCTTTTTAAATTAATGTGGTTATGAGTTTTGCAGGCATGGGAATGGTTTAACTAAAATTATCTTGAGTGAGATACAATTTGGAGTCCTCCTTTCCATATGGCATGCACAATTTGGTGATCCACATTTCAAATAATTGCAGTGCTTATAAAAAAAAAGTGTTCTCTTCTCTTAGCTTCTTTATGAGCAGAGAGAGGAAGCTGCTTCTGTCATTACCCAGCACGCAGTATGGCTGCTGTGGGCCTGTGACTGTACTTTGTTAACGTGCTCAGGTTCAGATTTGTAGAAGTCAGTGAAGACCAAGGAATGATGAGTGAGGCGTAATGATTCTTATGGATCTCTGGATGGAATAGTAGCTCTTTCCAAAATGCAAATATCTGGGTTTTTAAGCAGTATTGAGATTAAAGGTAGAGATAGAACACTTTTAAACTGTGACGTTTAAAAAATTATATCTTTTCATCTTCATTAAAAAAATAAAACTTCAGGGCCCAACAGTTATACTATTAAATTCCTTCAAGGAACAGTTAATTCAGGGCATGCACAAAGGTAAAATATTATCCATGTCATTTAATGATTAAGCTAAACTGGGATTCTAGTACACTCAAGGAAAGCACAAGGTATGAGTTAACATTCTTATAATTCAGTTCATAAAACCTTAATCCTCTGAGATACTCTCTCAAAACTAAGAAGTTAGCAGATTCGTTTGGTTAATCCTATAAACGTTTCATTCTCTGAGCTGTAACAAACATTAACTCATTAAAAGGATCGGAAAAGTCTTTTGCTGAATAAAATATGCTTAACCCAGAGCTGCCAGATGTGTCTGACTACAGAGCCTTGTGTCTGGTTAACGTGTGCCAAACTGGCTTTTCAAGGAACATAGAGTGAGATACGGAACTATGGACCAAGATCCCTTTCCAAAGATGGATATGAAAACCCTAGAGTAATAAATTGCCAACTGAAATCAAAAGTGTATTTTCATTAAAAACAAAACAAATATCAAACAAGCAAAAGGATACTTTACTAAATATTAATTACCTCAAGAATAGATAGGAGTGGAATGGACAGAAACAATTTCTCATTTAAATCTTTGTTATTTGTCTTATAACAAGTGCATATTACTATTTTTTTTTTTAGAATTGATAATATTAGAACTGTAACAAAATTACCAAGTAGGGTTTACCTAGAAAGTACGAGAATGGTTTATTATAAGTTTAAGTATAGTAATAAAACATACTATCACCTGGATTGGACATGCTTGCCTTACAGGAATGATACTCGACATATCCAAAAATGAAATAATTCTTACCCTTCTCCACCTGCAAAATTTTCCTAATATTCCCTACTTCGTGTCATTATTATCACTGCCTTTAGCCCCTGATCTCTATAGGTCATATTAGAAGATCAACAAATCCTGGCTGAAAACCACATAAAATATTGGGCCCGTGACTTGAGCTGGCCCGATATCTTCCTCTCGAGAGCTTACCAATGAACTGTACCATACAGTTCCTAAAGGGTTTTTATTCCATGGCAGCGATCTTAAAAACACATTGTCCCGAAGGGTATTCACGTAAAAGTAAATTACTTTAAGACAGAAATGGCTTCGTGAAGCAGTTTTGAAAGTCCAGATTAAGCTCAACGTTGCGAATATCGACCACAATTATAGAAAAACATAAATATGTTCATGGCAGCAATTCCCTGCTTCCCAAAATGCATCAAATTTCCAGAAGATAGTTATGTTTAATCATAAAATAGGAAACCCACAAGTTACATAAAATTACGTAGCTATTTAAACGATAACAGTGAAGTGTGAGTGTATGTGTAAAAACATATAAAAAGAAAAATCTATTGGGATTTTCCCCTAAATATTACTATTTTAACACTTAAATCTTAAAATATTACCATATAAAGATATTCTTAGTAGTTACCTCGGTTAGTGAACTACATACATATATGCGTATATGATCTACATATATGCGTATATGATCTACATACATGCAGCCTTTTCTGTAATTACAAAGGAGATCGCTTCAGTCAAGCAATCTCAGTGATAAGTAGTTCTTTTTAAAACTCGTCACTGGCCTAATATTGACATTTTGGCCCAGAAATAGTGCCTAATCTTTTTTTTTTTCTCCTGACTGCGCTACCAAGAATTAACTGTCAGTTTCCGTAAATGACAGCGGTGACCCTCCAAAGGTCAGCTCGTGTCAGCAGGACAGCTCTTGTGAACAGTTAAAGATTGCGGGTTTACACTGCAAATTGCCCAACCCTTCTCCTCCGAGGCCTTCCCGCTTGCCCATTCCCACTCGTCAACAGTTGAGAGTTGCAAGCTTGGAAAAGAGAATGGACGAGCTAACAGCTCCTCGTTAATCCGGGGGTGACTACTTATCTGCTGCTGGAAAAGGGTTAGCAAATCCACAGCAAATAGGGACAGCTGTTTCCTGAATCTACTCTTTCCACGGCCCTGACTCTGTTACTAATAGTACATTTATTTATTTTCTTTTTGTCAAGTTGAAAACAAAGGCTTTGTGATATTTTTGTGTAGATGTTTGATCCTTATATCTGACTCATTTTTGTGCTTCTTTTATGTATTTCTTTTATGCTGGGGTTGGAATTTAAATAACAAAATTACTACTGAATTCGAGGAGTGTTATGTGTCAGGCATTTCTCTGAGCACGAGCACATTTAATCCTCATAATCACCAAATGAGGAAGTTAATATATTTAATTTTTGGGTAAGGAGCAGGTGATCTGAAAATTTTATGTAATTTACCTAATTTAGCATTAATTGAGTTATAAGTTTAATTTTTGATTATTAATTTATGGTATTATTAGTAATAGTAGCGTAAATTTGAGGTCAAAATCATTCACTTTAGTTTTCAGAAATTTCTTTTTGTGTAGAGTGTCATATTCATATCTGCATCTCTAACATACAGCACAAGGCTTGCCCCCAGTAAACCATCGGTAAATGTATTTGTATGAATAAATGTGATATACTTTTATAATATTAGGTTACCTATTTTCCATTATGGTATATTTAAGTAAAATTTTATAGCACTTATTAGTTTTATATCAAATATTTTTCTTATTTAAAATTTCCAGATATTTTTTACAATAGAGAAATTGTAAGAAAATTATATATACTTGCAACTTTCCACTTCAAAGCCAATTACTACAAATGAATCTGAATAACTTTCATGCCTATTAACTAAATGAAAAGTTAAAACATGGTATGATATTAAGTTCATTTTTTCTATATTAAATTTCAGCAAATTATTTAATTTCGAATGTTTAGGCAGGGGATACAGAATAATAAACAAAAATTTTGTTACAATTAGGTATCCACTAACATCAAGCATTTTAAGGAAGCTTTTTTAAAAAACAATATTACTAATTGTCCTGTCACAAAACATTAAATTTGATTAGAAAATTTAAAGATAGCAGAATGTTTACTAATATCCACTAGATGTGATTATTTATTTTTAAATTCTACATCATTAAATTCTTTGCTACTTTCAATTCAGGATAAAATTTAAATAGTTCAACTTGGTCTTTGAAAACTACATCCTTTTTACGACAAGACAGAAGAGGGCTTTATGGTAATGAACGAGCTGCATTTGAGCACGTTCTTGGATTCGGTTTCTCAGAAAATCTGTGCCCATCATTAAAATCATTTCTGGGTACAGACGAAAAATAATAATTAATGGAAATCCATCAATTGTGATCAGAGAGAAGAGGCAGTTTTAATAATGGCTCCCAGGACAGCTGTGGATGAAGATAACAATCTATATTAAAGTGGATTGTAATCACTGAATAGCTTCGAATCTTTATATAGCAGGTGATAGCATTCACGGTTCTTGGGAAAATAGCTAACAGATAAGTAAAATATTAATGTTTATGCATGATGGAAATCAAAGGTATTCCAATGAGGAGACTGTCTTAGCCTCAAGAATTCTGTAAGTAGCAATAAACTCTGTGTACTTCTCTATCTTAAAGATATTCTTTTTACTTCAAAATAATCCTATATTTAGTTAATATAGAAAAAAACCTTAAAAATTGTATTTTCCTAAGGGGAAAAAAACTGCACCATATAAGATCCCAACTATTAAATGGCCTTATGAAATGTGCTTTGGCTTTCAAATGAGTAATGTTGAAACATAATGTGCCCAGTTTGAAAGTCTAAATCTGCCTGCTCATGTGTGTCCTTAGCATTTGTGGGATTCAGCACCTGGAGCGGATAGGGAAGAAGCTGAATCTGTTCGACTCCCTTTATTTCTGCATCGTGACATTCTCTACCGTGGGCTTCGGAGATGTCACTCCTGAGACATGGTCCTCCAAGCTCTTCGTGGTGGCTATGATCTGTGTCGCTCTTGTGGTCCTACCCATCCAGGTAAACGGTCATGTTAAATTTTACAGCAATGTGTCGAGTCTTATAAAATCAACTTTTGCATGTTTAATAGAAATGCAGGGTGGCTTATTAATTCAATATATTAACACGGGCTATTATTATAGCTAGCCAGTTAATTAAAATTGTCTCAGAAATGCCTTTTTACATTATATTAGACACTGAGGGGTTCTTCCTCCTTTGCTCAGGACCGATAGGTTACATTTTTCATTACAGTTTTTCAAGATGTATATTTAAATATTGAATGTTTAACTATGATAATGAGGTCATAGGATAATATGGTTTTTAATTATAGATAGATAGATTAAGGAAATAAACTCGAGGACTGATCTCTCTTGATTCCTGAAATAATCTAAAAACCAAACACTGTAATGAATAAAAACTGATTGCATATTTTGATCAACTGAAATAAAATCGGAAGATGATATATAACTATCATGCAGCATTTTGGGGAGTGGAGAGGTGATTGCAAAGGAACAGAGATGTAAATGAGATTAAAGATAGAGGCGATCTCTAGCTCTTTCCCACAGTGAGCTTTGGGTGTCCTTGGGTGGATGGGCTAGCGACACGATACGACACCTACAAATAAAACTTGCATATTCTCTTACATACTTGGCTACACTGTCTCTAAATATACTTTACGTAGGTATAAAAAATGATCTTCCCGTCATCCGATCGTCTATCAAAGGGCACTTCGGTTGTTTCCATGTCCTGGCCAGTGTGAATAATGCTGCAATAAACATTGGGTGTATATATTTTTACAGATAAATGTTTTCGGTTTTGGGGGGTAGATACCCAGAAGAGAGATTGCTGGTTCATCTGGTAATTCTATTCTCAATTTTTTGAGGAACCTCCATAATGTTTTCCATAGATGTGCTACATATATACAATGGAATATCAAATCGCTCAGCCATAAGATAAAATACTGCCGTTTAGGACAATATGGATGCATCTTGGATCTTGAGATTAGCATGCTGAGTGAAATAAGTCAGACAGAATAAGTTGAGAACCATATGATTTCACTCATGTATGGGATATAAAACTGAAAGTAACAAACGAGAGAGAAAAACTCATAGACAGACAACAGTTTAGTAGTTATCAGAGGGAAAGGGGGTCAAATACATGGTGACAGAAAGAGATTTGACTTTGGGCGGTGAACATACAATATGATATACCTATGACATATTATTGAATCGTACACTTGGAACCTATATAATTTTATTAGCCAATGTCACCCCAATAAATTTAATAAAAAAGATCTCCCCAGTCCTGTCCAATCATGCCTGTCTTCCTTCCCAACATCTGTCCCCTATACACCCCTCTTCCCTCACACACCAGCTGCCGTACAGCCAGAATGTGGCCCCTGTACTGTTGCAGTGAGGGTGTCTTACTGCGCGAGATACAGGATGAACTTGACAAACATAGAAGACAAGCCAATGAGGCATTTGTCTTTGACCCGCACATGACAAATCACGCTGCACACGCTACTGGACATAAAGCAGAGACACAGACCTCTCAGTGCCCTGATATGATATAATAGGAAAATATATTAATATGTTTCCTTGGAGACCCGAAGCCTCTGGGAGGCATTAGTGACCTCTGTGGCAACCATTTGAAAGCTCCGTTGTTGGAGGGACCGCTAATAATTTACATCTCAATGAGTTCCACCTAAGAAATTGAGTATACCTAATAAACAATAGATGCATTGCATTGATTTTTATTTCCGAGTCCAGTGTTTCTCATTCATATGTGAAAAATGCATTACAGTTTGAACAGCTGGCTTATTTGTGGATGGAGAGACAAAAGTCAGGTGGAAATTACAGTCGGCACAGAGCTCAGACTGAAAAGCATGTGGTTCTGTGTGTCAGCTCACTGAAGATCGACTTACTTATGGACTTTTTAAACGAATTCTATGCTCATCCAAGACTACAGGTATGCTCACGTTACATGGTGCGTTATGTTCGATCATACCTACTAACGTCTCGTCGAAGTCAATTAGCTGATGGGGCCTCCTGCCTTCTGGAGGACTTTTATTTATATACTCAAATTTAGAACGTGTAAATGAAGAATGACAAATATAACCAGGAACATAGAAAAAAATGCTGACAGAAGACACAGTATTTTAAGTGTCCTTCTGTATCTACATTAAAAGACAGATGGAATTATGCTAATGTTACAAAGAAAGGTTTTCTTTGAATTAAAAGAATCCCTGGGGTAATACATAAATGATATTTTTATGAAACGGTGAAATTGAACATGAAATATCATAAAACAATGAAAAAATTATTTCGATATCATCTGTCCCCTTGAATCTTTCACTTTTACCCAGTATTGCTGATAGAGAGCCTGGAAGTTATTTTCCTTCTGTTTCCTGGAGTGTAACTAGGTCCTATTTATAGTAGAAACTAATGACCACAAATTGGACAATACCTAGCTGGATGAAGAACACAAATTCAGAAAAAAACATCTTCATCTGCCTATTTTGAGAAAATGTTCAAAAACTTCTAATACTTGCCACAATAGCGGGCCAACGCACACTTGGACAATCTTTGCTGCCTGAGGCACTCAGTTCTGCCCAAACAGCAAAGAGCTACCTGAATGTCTTGTGTTTCCTAAATAAATTTGTGTTGAAAGAATAGACAAGATAATACTGAGTATATCTAACTATCCGTATCTGAAATAGATTTTTTTCATGAATACTTGGGAGAACTTTTTAAATACTATTTTTTACATGTAAAAAAAAAAACTAATTTATAAGTGATATTTAAATTATACAATATATTCTGTTTTCATGTAAATTAATTTGCATTTTTTGGAGAAACTATTTGTTTTATTTTACTATACATAATAAATAATTTCAGGATTGCTCATGATGAAGAAAATCTATTTGGGGAAAAGTTCGATTCCTAGTAATTTATCGATATCGATTAATATCAACATGGAGAATTCTTAAAACTCTAAAAATTCCCACTAGATATATTTCAGTGATAAAATGATGAATGTGTACTAGAGAATTTTAATCTATATAGATCGGTTGCTTTATACCATTTCATTGCCATTTATACCATTTTATACCACTAACATTACCTTCATATTTTCTCTAAAGGACCATTATTTTGAAATAGGTTTATCTCAAACTCTTTATTTTGTCAGTATTATCAATATTTTTATGAGTGGTTCCGAAAAGTCTCAACATCTCAGTTCATGATATTATCAAATGATATAAAACCCCATCACTGTTTCTATTTATAAAGTAATGGTTTGAAGTATGAAATGATACTTAAGCACTTCTGCCTACCATGCAAAAAATAAATATATATATATATTAGAATCAGCCTAAAACTGAAAACTTTATAAGCTGGAAATATGTGGTGAGCATAAGCACTGATCACCTTCTCTTCATGGTACTAATAAAATTAAAATAGGTCAGGATGAATGTATTGATTTACGAGATTTTTATACGTCTCAGTTATGTTTATTACAGTGTTGTGTTATTTCAATATATGCTCAGGTTTTAAATGCAAACTTTTATTCTTTAGCAAGAGCTCGTTTCTATTTTAGCATATTTCAGAACGTTCTTAGATATTCCATTGACCTGTGTGGCATAAGAGAACATTGCTGTTTCGACCCCGTTGCCCTCTCTGTTTTGAACAGGATTATTACGTGGTGATTCTGTGCCCCACCGAAATGGATGTGCAGGTTAGAAGGGTACTACAGATCCCCATGTGGTCACAGAGGGTCATCTATCTTCAAGGCTCAGCCCTCAAAGATCAAGACCTGCTGAGAGCAAAGTAGGTCCCCCGAGCATCATCCTCCATCTTGTAGAGCCTGATATCATTTCTCTCCTCCAGATTCTAGAAACATTCAGTGTTGCAGAATATGTTTGAGTATTTTTCAATGCAGAGTTTTGCCTTAGTCCCAGTGCTGGTCAAATTGAAAAGTTAAAAGTATAAAATCAGTGTGTCTGCTGCTCTGTCTCACGGTCAGTAGACCGTGTCCACGAGACACAATGGGGACTGTGGCATGGTGTCATCATGTCAAGCTGTCGGGGCGAGCGGGGTCATCCGGACTTGCCCTTAGAGTGGTCTCCAAATCTCTGAACACTAATTTTATTCCACGAATAAAAATCTTGGGCTAAATGTGTAAAATGCCAAAGCAGTTTGAGTTAGGGTTTAAATTCGAAAGAGTTTCTATTACGTACTGGGCGGAGCTGGCTGGTGAAAAAGGCTAATGGGAAAGAAATTGGTTCATTTGAAATGTGGTGTTGGATGGGAGCTGTATGGAGACCCTGGACCACCGGGAAGATGGGCACGTGGTCCCAGAATGAGTTAACCTTGAGACATCACTGGAGGCAAAAGGACAATGCTAAAGCTTGGTCATGTCGTGAGCAAACAGGATGCTTTGGAAAAGACAAGAGTTCTGGGAAAATGGAAGGCAGCAGGAAAAGAGGAAGAGAGGAAGGCCACCGATGACATGGGCTGACTCCATGAGCGAGGCCGCAGGCTGAGTCTACGGGAGCTGAGCAGGGCTGGGCACAGGACACTGGACGTCACTCATTCACAGGGCTCCAGGAATCGTCATATCTCTCTCTCTCTGTCTCTGTCTCTGTCTCTGTCTCTGTCTCTGTCTCTGTCTCTCTCTCTCTCTCTCTCACACACACACACACACACACAGAGCAGATAACACTTGTGTTGCCTGGGGGCTGGAGAAATCAGAAAGGTCACGGTCACAGGTCTTACTTGGTAGCTCTCTTCCTGTTGGGCGTGTGCCAGGCAACCTGGAGTACAGGTGACACGGTCTTAAACACAGGTCAAAGCTCATGCGGGTCATTCCACACAAGCAGTGAGGGCGTGGTTGGGCGGACACGGACACCAGGAAGTCGGGGCTTCTGCAAAACACCACCTGTGGTTTTCGGAAGCCAAACGAGATTCTTAGCAGAAGTGGCTTTGCTTGATGTTTCCTGTCACTCGAAAAGTTTTAAATATAGCTCAGATTTATCCTTGAGCTGTACGGATGTATCACAAAGCCAGATCGTACCCACAGGCTGGTTGGTGTGAACAAGCGTTAAGTTCCTACAGCATCTCGTCAATGTTATAATGGCACCGAATGAAATAAAGTTTTTTAAGGACCTGCTGTATATAAAAAAGTATAGAATCATTAAAGAGAGTAAAGTGACTTTTGTTTTACTTGTCATTATAAACTGTTGAGTTCTAGAGCCAATTCAACAACTATTTTGTTCACAGTCAAACACTCATGATCTCCTAGGAACCTAACTTTCATCTCCGCTTAATGGTTCTCAGAGTTTGCATGTACTTTGTGTGCGTTGAACTAACATTGAAATTCTATTTTTCAGAAGATACGCAGGTATTTCGGTGTGTGACTATTTTGTTTTTCTCTCTGTGTTTAGGATGGATGATGCGGAGGCCTGTTTTATTCTGAGCAGCCGCTGTGAAGTGGACAGGACATCCTCGGTGAGTTTCTAAAATTTTTTTTCTTTTCACCTTACGAAAAAAATTTTTTTAATTTGATTATTTTTAATCTACCAACGTTAACTATCGGTGACCTTAAAACTGTCCCAAAGAGAAGCAAATATCCCTGTGCTATCTCTGCCACAACATAAGACTCACTGGATCATTCTGTTATGGCGCGAACGATTCTGAGACCCACGGAGCCAATTGAGATTAATAATGAGCCTTTATTAGCCGGTGACTGACTCTCTACCACGCAGGGCTAGAGGGGATCAGCCCCGAGCTTCCAGAGGAGGCAGCTTAGAAAGCCTCCTACTACATCCTTGAATAAGCAGATTACAAGAAGCAGAAGTTAGCCGGTAACGTTTTGTACAGAGATAAATGTATCCGGGGAGCTCAGATCAAACAGGGCCTAGCAGACAGTTTTATCATCTGTACCTTGGAATGTTTCGCTTCTCCTGGGGCTGATGCCTGGAGATGTCACCTCCCTGTGTCTGAGTTACTGCTCTTCCTGGGGGCTGGCGCCTGGAGATACCGCCTCCCTGAAACTGGAGGATTTCCACTTGTACAGTTCACACTGTCAACAAAAGCGCTTTTGAGGTACTTTCTACTAACCTTTGGGTTTTCTGAGGACAAAAGGAAATGAGTCACATGCAGACAAACGAGACCATTTTTATTGTATATATCGCATGCTGTGCAACTTTGTTCAAACGGTCTCCATTTCCTCGCCTCAAAAGCAAGGCAGAGGGA
This sequence comes from Pteropus vampyrus, assembly GCF_000151845.1. Lineage (NCBI taxonomy): Eukaryota > Metazoa > Chordata > Mammalia > Chiroptera > Pteropodidae > Pteropus > Pteropus vampyrus. The sequence continues at coordinate 1,207,918 of NW_011889029.1, read as the reverse complement.
CTGGGCAGTCCTCATCAGAATGGGCCGGAGGATTTCTAAAAATCAGGCATTTGTTAAAATTCTAGTCAGGGTATATGGGGCGGGGTTTGGAAATGTGTGTATTTTCAAAAGCTCCCCAGGCGACTTGGAAGCACGGTCCAGTTTGGTAACCTTTGGCACAGGTGTCTCTAGGATATATTTTTTTAGGTCTAAATGTCTCTAAATGCATAATTAGATTAAATGGCAATTTACCACACTAACTTCTATTTTTTTTTTAATGTATTTTAATTCTATAAAGAAGAAGTGCCTTATTATTTCTGTTGAGTAGGGACTATGAACGCCCGTGTTTCTAGCCACATCTGGCGCACAGACAGGAACTCTGGTGGCTTTAGTACTGACTGGAGATAAGGCCAGGTGTGCACAGGTCCCTCAGGATCATGGTTTACTCTTTCCAGAGCATTGATTAGGCACCTTCTGTTACCTTAATCTAGGGCCGTAAGGCCGAGAGTGGCAGGCTCTCTGTCGCCCTTGCTCTAATTCATCTGAATGTCTTACTCAGACCTCTGATACTATAGTTATTTACCTTATGTAATTGTCCATTTTACCCCGCCCTCCAAGGAGTAACTGTGTCCTAAAACACTCGCAGCCCTCCAGGACCTGTAAGATTCTGAGTTACAAAGTAAGCGTTAAGATATAAGTGTATAATATCTTTAACGTGAATTTGGGAGCTT
>NW_011889029.1:1182959-1205583 GCF_000151845.1 Pteropus vampyrus | reverse complement strand
CCGTGCTTGGCGGAAATCCTATCAGGGTATTAAAGCCAGGAGGGTATTAAATTAAGGAAACTCTGCTCCTTTATTCTGCAAAGATTAACACGTTTTTTGGTTTGTTTGTTTGTTGGTTTTGTTGTTGTTGTTGTTGTTGTTTTTGCAAAAACACTGTCATTTTGTTTCATTTATATCCTTCTGTAATGTTTCGTATGTTACGTATGAGGGTTTAGTCCTGATGGACCATTTCAGCTGCCTCTCTCCAGCTAAGCTGTTGCTTTGGGGAGGTGGGGGGATGGAAAGCAGAAGTAATTCTTCCTTTATGATTCTCAAGTCCTCCTGCAATTTAATCCTCACATGCACGAAAATGTCTTGAATCTTCCTTTAGAGGACACAAGATGAAGTCTTTAGAATTTTGCTCTTCGTAAGTCAGTATCACTGTCAATTTTCACTTGCTGTCAGGAGTGAAGTAAGTGGGTGTCCTGGGAAAGCCAGGAGCCTTGGAATAGTAATGTGTTCTTACCCCACTGGGCTAAGGACTGTCTGGTCCCCCCAATTTTAATCGAGCTCACTCACATTAGGCAACTGGGTCCCACAGGAAAATTCTAGGACATTCTTGGGAAATTCCTACTTCATCCTACAAAGTAAGGCAGTCACCCATTCCCAGGCTACACACGCTTCAACATGGGTTGAAAAACCATGTCGAAACCATTATCACATCAAGAAACATGTAGATTCATATTTTACTGACTTGGTTAAGGAGCAAAGTAAAAAGTTTTACTTCGTTTTAAAAAGTGACCAAAAATATAAGGTCAATTACACTGAAACTTCCTTGGAGAAATCTTTGTGAAATAAGATTGGGCAATATTTTGTTTCTCTTCCCTTAATTTTAATTCCAAGGATAAATGTGTAGGATTAATTAATGAAATGTTTATCATTTCTTAAGGAAGAAATAATTTAGACTACATTTTTACATCTTTGATCCTAAACATTTCTAAAAATTATTTTTAATAGACTGATTTATCTTGCAATATTTTCCCGCTATATCTACGCATCCCTGAATCAGGATTATCTGCTATATGGGAAAAATTTTTTAAATCTACAGAAATAAATTTTTGATATTAGGCATACTTCTAAAAAATGTGTCCTAAATGAGGTTCAAAATCATTCTGTTGTTATAAAATTGTTCTTTTATATTATTTTCTTTGACAGTTACACCTTTTGAAAAATGTTGATGGTACATCATTTCTGAAAGATACGTTATTGCCAAGTTTGCAAAATTAAATGAGCTCTTTTGTTATTTTAATAAGTTTCATAACCAGACAGAATACTGCCAACCTTAGCATTAGTTTGTGTACATTTTTGTGATTGGAGGGAGAGAGCGACTGTGAAAAACATCAAAATGAGAAATTAATGGGTATTCAGAAGGATTCTGCTTTGGAAGTAATGATATTTTATAAAAGTAAATGTATTTTTATATTCAATTTTATACTTATTGGAAAATCAAAAAGTAATCATGAATCTGAAATTGGCATAGCACCGTCCTTAGTAATATTTTTCTTTTTTATACTATTTTTAAGAAATCATGTCGTTTCAGTGAGTTTGATAATCCTTTCCGGTGGTTCTATTTCAAGTTAAAAAATGAAGCCCATGATATCTGCTTTTTAGAGAAAATGCTGTAAAACGCATTTAAAATTGTTTTAATATTTTAACACTAATTTTCTAGAAAAAATCTTGCATTTTTCATAGTACTGGATTTGCAGTCTAAGTTGCTACTATTGAAATGCATATTTTAGCTCAATTTGCAAGTCCATTTGATGAAACAATTAAACAAACAAAACAGATTTGACATTCCGTGAGTAGCTTTCAAATGGTCAGACTTGTGTGCCCATTATATCACTTCATGGCCACCGCGGTTATGTCATAGATGAGAACCAAGGCTTCAAGTTGTTAATAAGATTCCCCAGACGGGCAGAGTCTGGGTTCGCCCAGTGGGTTCAACCCCAACACTTTCTCCTTTGTACCCAACTGCTTCCCATGATTATAATAGCTTACTGTTCAAATGGGTCACACATCTTTTAATAAAAGTGGTACCACTGTTTGAAATTACTATCAGAATAACATATATATGTAGGATTTTAGGTATCAGCTGTCTGTTCTATTACTTCTCATCCTTACTCTATCCCTTAAGAGAATATTTGCTTCAAATCTATTACATATTGCTAATATACTTGGCATTTCTGCTTTGTAAGAAAATGACATGTGTTTCTCTGGTCTTTTGTTTTTTCATTTTTGCGTTTGAAGACTGATACCATTTACTTTTTGTCCCATAACGAAAACTAAGTCTTCTGCCATATCGACTGATTGACTCTAAATATTGAACCCGACACTTCGAATTTTGTGGCTAGGTACACTGTTCACTGAAAACCCAGTGATCATGTTGGCTACATGTTCTTTTCCATTTCTAGTGCTGCTTCCTGCCACCTCCAAATTTTCAAAATCAACTGCGTGAGATAGGAATCTCTTACCATTCGTAACATCTTTTTGATAGCTATCTTTGGTACATTTGCTATTTACACTAACTATTCTATCATATGTTGATTTTTGACATTTTTGTGTAAAGTTTACATGTCTTAATTTATTTAGCTTCAAATTTACATGAGGCTAATTGACATAATTCTTTGTATCCTTCTTAGACCTCGTGGAAAAATCCCAAAGCCCCGAAATCAGACCAGTGAAAAACTAAGCAGTTACTCAGAGAGAGAGAGAGAAACACACCCAAGATCTGGGCGGTGTGTTCAGTGGCAACATTCCATATATGCAAGAATTTTACGCTAGTTGATGGGTCAGTTTGAACTCGAACCGCCACAAATGGCGGGAGTTGCTATGGGTTACAGGCAGTTCAAACAGGTACTTAGGCAATACATCTGTTATCTAGACAGAACAATCCAAGGGGAGAGTGAGTCTTCAGTTGATCTTGAGACCCCTCTGCCCTTTGGCCTATCATATGTTGATTTTTGACATTTGATAGCATGTTTACAGAAGCAGAACAAAGAGCTGATTACAAGGTTAGTCATTTGAGTGGAAAATTCGTCTTCAACCTGAGCATGGTATTTTAGACAAGAAACGATGTGCGATACTGTAACACTATGTCCACTTTTAACCCTTCATCTATTCCATAATACTCTCGAGTATTCTGTATGGTCCATGCTCCCATGGACAGCTGAAGACGCGATTATGAACATAGGACACAACTCTGTTCTCATGGAGCTGACCGACGATTAGTGTTTGTGTATCTAAACACATCTAAATATAGAAAAGGCGCAATAAAAATGCGGTCCATTTTTTCAATGGTACAGCTGTGTAGGGTGTTGGCCATGAATGAAACTTGCAGGACCGAAGCTTGTCTGAGTGGGTCAGTGGGTCAGTGAGTCAGGGCGAGCGATGTGAAGGCCACGGACATGACTGTGCGTGACTGTGGTCTCTACGCTGTACACTCAGGCTACACTAGATTTGTTAAAAATGTTTTTCTTTCTTCAATAATAAATTAAACCTCGGCTCACTATGACTTTTTTACTTTATAAACTTTTTAATTTAAAAAGTTTTTTTTTGACTCTTATAAGAACATGTAGCTTAAAACACAAACAGGTGGCACAGTTGTATAAAAACATTTTCTTTTTTTATATCCTTATTCTATAAACTTTTTTCTATTTTTAAATTTTTTATTTTTACTATTTACTGTTTAAATGTTTGGTTAAAAACTAAGACACACATACAGTAGAAAGGCCTGCACAGGGGTGGGGGGGCATCAGTACTTCACCTCCACATCTTGTCCCACTGGAAGGTCTCTGGGGCGACAACATGCATGCAGCTGTCATCTCTTGAGACAACACTGCCTTCTGCTTCTGGAACACCTCCTGAAGGTCCCGTCTGAGACTCTACTTGAGGAAGTGTCGCTCTTTTCACAAGTAGGCCCTTGGTGGTTTACTTGGTTTGTCTCTTTCTTTTATAAAAAAAAAAAAAAATCATAGATCTGTTTGTAAGAAGATAACGCACCATAAACATCTCTATTAACGAAAAACTTTCGGTGTCAGGGTCCACGTTTTCAAACGTTGTAAGGAGTTAGCTGAGGTCTGCAGAAGCTTCTGCTCAGCCCTTCATGCGAATGTTTTGGGGGTTCTTCTTTTCCTTCTCCTGCAATTTCCTATCCCTTGCCTCTTCTTCAGCTGTGTGTTCCAGTTCTAACAACTCCCCATCAGTCAGTTCCTCGGGAACCCTCTCTAGAAGCTCCTCGATGTCTCTCTTATCCAGCCCAGGAGAAGTCGTTTGCCATCCCCGCCACGGCCTTGGTGATTTTTGCAGCCTCTGCACTAGGATGTTATGATGGCTACAACGTCTCTAGATGGCAGGGATTTTTCAGCTGCATCATAATCTATGGACCACCACTGTATCTGCGGTCTGTCGTTGACCGAAACGTCAACGATGCCGTTATACAGCACGTGACTGTCTTGGACACTTTCCAACTTGTTTCATGGTGTTTTGATTTTTATCATTTCAGGACCACCAGACAATTCTGAGAGCGTGGGCTGTGAAAGATTTTGCTCCCAATTGCCCTTTGTATGTCCAGATATTGAAGCCTGAAAATAAATTCCATATCAAATTTGCTGGTAAGTTCGATCTCGAATGAGATCCTTTGAACTTTCTCAAACTCCCATTGTGGTTATAAGAGCTGCGTCTCTGAAGTTAGTGGCAACTGATTATGTTCATGTTTCTAAAGAACAGATGAGTTTTCCTGTTCATTATCTACTTATTATGAGAGAAATTCGTTCACATTAAAATGTGACAAGACCATGTTTTGGGGTGAATCTTTACTTTTTATATAATTTGGTGATTTTAGCAACTGAAGTTACTGGATACCTTTTTAAGCCCAAATAGATATGCAGGAAGAGTTTTGTGCACAATATAGACACAGGTTGCAAATGTTGGATCTATGAATTTATACTTAACATTTACACACCGATAGATAATACTTTGTTATAGATTATTTAATACACATATAAATTTACCACACAGTAGAGTAATATATTAAAGTATATTTCAATAGATTTAATTTGGGAGTAGAGTTTGAAAACAATTCTAGAGAAAGATACATGTGAGTTTTTTATGATGGCACTGCTTTTGAAATAATTATTTACATCAGATTATATTTCAGACTATTCAGAACTTGAACAGTAAAATGATACTTTTTTTTTCTTGAATGCTTCTGTAGGAACTAATTTTGATCCAGGCAGTAATTTATATATTTTTGTTCTAAAATACAACAACCTTGTGTTTTTGTATTTCACCTGAATAGTCTAAAGCTTCAAGTCATTAAAATGCAAATCATTTTAATTATGTGTTAGTGAAATGTATTTCCTTCAGAAGCTGTGTTCACATATCTTAAACTGCTTACCTTAAATGATATTTAAATGAAAATTATAAATACTAAGACATTTTTAAATAATAAGAAAATCATGACATTATTGCTCTTCAATTTGCTGTCTTTCATCTTTTGTGACTAAAGACATCATTTAAAAAAAAACCGTCTAGCATACAAGTTAAAGCAATGGCTCTTAACTTCCGCTGCATTTTAATATCTCTTTAGAAGATTTTCCTTTTAAAGCACTAATTTAGGAAATTCTGATTTAAACGGTTGGAGCTGGTGTCACAGTTTCTTCAAGCTTGTTTCCCAAACTGAAAATTAAAAACAATAGCACCTACTTCATAGAGGATTTTGTGACATTAAAGTAGTCCATCTACGGCCTCTTATACATAAAATTAGCATTCGGGAAATGCCACTTTTTAAATCTAAAAGCCCTCTGTAACGAAGCTACCTTATTTTTATTATTTGGCAATAGAAATATTTCTGCAAAATTCTAATCCTACCTGATAAGGCCTTGCTATGAGAAGATTTTTAGGAAGGCAGTAATGACATAGCACTAGGCCAAGTCCAAAAAATATGAATTTAAATTTGACTGCCACCACTTAGGATTTAGCTAGCCAAATTAGTATTCTGAGCCCTATTAACCTCTCCTGTTAAATGGCCGTGTGTGTGTGTATGTGTGTGTGTGTGTGTGTGTGTGTGTGTGTGTGATGTCTCTTTCGTTAGCATTAGTGTTAAGGATTAAATAACGTCTGAAACATATTAGGTGTTCAATAGATAGATACTGAATGTGGATCTTAAAATAATATGTAGTTTGGGAAGACAATTTGTAATTCTGAATGCGCTGTAACTAAAATTCCAAACAGACTTCAGTTCTTTCTCCTTTAGCGAGCCATTGATATGCTCACGATAGATCAAATGCAGTCAAATAGTCTACTTTTACAAACAAAAAAAACTACAAAGACTTTGTACTGATTCTTTCTTATGTTCTTATTTTGCTGTTATTTTGATAAACTCATTGAAATGAATAGAATATTTAAAAATTCTATCCCAATAGTTTATGTCCATATTTCTCATTAATGGCATCCACTGAAATTTCTTTTAATAAAGTCTATTCTTTTATGGCTGAGATGACAACATCTCAAAGGAGCTCTTTTTCTATTATGGAAAGATGAAAGCACCCTAGTTTCATTAAAATGCCATAAAAACAGTTTGGTGTATGAGACTCTCAAACCAACATAATATATTTACATCTCAACATGAGGTTAAAAAGATTACAGACTTAACCTTTCCAAGGGCAGTGAGCGTATCAAGCTGTCACTTAGTCTGCGCGGCGGATTGCTAACATAATGGTCTCCAGTGAACCATGCTCCCCGTGTCTGTGTCCCACTGCTGTGTGACACTGCAGCTTATGCCGCGAGGAGGCCAAATCCCGCCCCTTGAATATGGGATGTCTTGTGACTGGCTTTGACCCATTGAGTGTGAGGGCGCTAAGTTGTATGACGTCAGAAGCTGAGCCTCAGGAGAACCAGCTTCTGCTTTCCCTCCCTTGGAATACGGGCCACAGACAGCATGTGAGGAACCCCAGCCTAGCCCTTCCCGGGATGAAAACTCCCAATGGGAAGCGGGGCACCCCAGCTCTCTAGGCCCCAATCCAAAGAATCACGCTGACCCCCAGAATTTTGAGGAGTAAAGCGGTGAAGGTTTTAAGTCACTAAGTCTTGGAGTGATTTGTTATGCCGCAAAAGATAACTCATATTATGTGTAGTCATTTTATATTATGATTTCGTTCTTATACTCTCATGAGTGTTCAATAGCATGATTCCAATTATCTTAAGACATAAAACGAGATATTTCTATTTCCATTTACATAAACAGCCTCTTATGTAAATTGTGGAACTCCTACCATGACTCTGATATTTTTTTTTTGAAAAGTAGATTCATGTTTTTAAAAGATGGAAAAGAGAAACTTCAAAATTTGACTTATTAGAAAGCAAAAACAACAGCAACCTAGCAAGTCTTACTTTACACAGATCTACCATTGCTATCCGATAAGGATCCTCTCTCCTGCACTAAATGACTATAGGCGTTCATTAAAGTAAATTATTGAATCATTACACTATAACTTGGAAGAATGATTGCGTGAATTAGAATTTAAATGATCATCTACACTTTGATCAGATTCACAGAGAAAACGTCCATAACGGACATGATTTCAACAGTAGAAAGAAAGGCTCTTATTCTTATCATCAAGAAGGTAAGAATAGTAAGCCTAGAGATAGAAAGAATAAAATCTTCAGTAGAATAATAGTTATGAGGAGAGATTTCTGAATATAAATCCACACACACTAAATTATGATGAGATTCAAGTGACGTAAAAATATACTTCACTATATATACACACACACACACATACACACACACACACACACACACACACACACACTTCACAGACAATTGGATTACTTTCAGCACCGCAAATTTTAAGAGGAAAATTAACTCAAATGGGCTCATAGAAAAATATAGAAAGGATACTTTTAGCAGTTTGTCCTTTTTATAAGAAATTTCTCAAAGTAAAGAGCTCACTATTGCGAATTCTGGACCGAGACCATCAGTCAAGTCTTTGTGCTACTGCGTGTGAATGGCATAATCTCACACTTCTTCATCTCTTAGGCTTGAGTTCTTCGACATGTAAAATGAGATAATAAGAGAAATTATCTCATAGGGTTGTTATGATTTAAAAAATACAAGAATATCAGTCACTTGTAATTGCTACCGATCTGATGGACGGTCATCGTGAATCTCCAGTGCCTATTCCCCGTCCTCCTCACGAATCTGAATGATCTTTGTTTCCAGAAAGTGTCACTGAGCAATGCCCGTGGTGCTTCACAAACAGCTTGTTACAGACATTCACAAAGCACACGATTCTTAGCTCGCCCATATTTTCCAGAGGATAGAAAAAAAGAAAATCATCTCTTCGACTCATTTTAGGAGGCTAACATAGCCTTGATTCAAAACCCCTTATGGAGAGTATGAGAAATGATCATTAGAGATCAATTTAATTGATTAACGTAGCTGAATAAATCATATAAAATATGTTAGCGAAATGAACAAAGTAATGTATTTTAAAAATATGGTATCATCACTAAGTTGAAATTATTCTAGAAATAGGTCATTTTAATATGATGATCATTTAATGTGATCATCATTTCAACAGATAGGAAAAAAAAAGCATTTGACAGCGAATTCAATATCCATTCTCAATTAGAGAAAAAGAAAAAGTAAGTAAAAGTGTTGGAAAGATTCTAGTAAAGAACCCCTTAACCTATGGCAAGTTATCTACACAACAACTAGAGGAAAAAAGAATTGTTAACGGTCACGTGTTGAAAGTCTATCATTAAGATTAGGTATAAACACGCGTGCCCACTGAAACCACTTCTACTCAGCGTGCCCTTGGAAACCCTAAATTCAGTAAGGCCACAAAACGAACACAAGGAATAAGCACTGGAAAGTGAGAAACGAGACTGCCATCATCCACACATCATAGGATTCTCTACCAAGAAAACTCAAAACACTTTCCTCCCCTCCCTATCTGCCCTTTCTTTAGGGAAGCCCATCCATTTATCTGATTTCCAAAATGAAATCTCTTTCTCAGTGTTTGCCATGTGCTCCAGTCTCATATCTAACTGCCTAGTCGATACCTCCTATTAGATCACCAATACCTGCCTCAAAATTAAGGTATCTAGAAATACGTGACTTTCCTTAACCTCAAATCAATTTCTACCCCATTTTCCCCAACACCATCCGCTTGGAACTCCAGTCAAAAGCCTCTCGGTCCATTTTCCATCATTCGCGTCCAATCTATCAAGCTCTGTAGGTTACACTCCCTGTCTATCACAGGCTTATCCACTGACGCCACCCTAGCCCACGGCATGGTCTGTGCACTCAGTGTTCCAAAACGCAGTCCTTCCTCCTTCTCCCTGGCATTCACGAGTCGTATCTGCAAGCTTACTGCTGCTCTCATTCACCCTGGCACACATGTGATAGTGACTGCTGCTTGTGCATTACACTAGGCAGCTGCATCTTCATACCTCCAAGGTCACCCTAAATTCACACGCTGTCTCTTTCCGATATATCGATGCCGACAATCTTTTACAAAATCTTTATTTTTAACAGATTCTTTCTGTTGGCTTATTTCTGTCAACCTGCATAGATCAAGAGATGAATGGTAATACAGCTTTGGTTATGTTAAATCTCTTTTCCAGTAAAAATATTTTTACCGATACACTTATTCTTTTTAAGACATGGCAATTGGTACTGTAACATAGGAGGAGGTGATGGCAGTGATCCATAGCTAGAGTTCATATAAAAAATGTGGTTTTATAACATCTTGTATTCTCTGTCAACCTCTTATGGGACTAGCAATTGCAGGAAAGCCTTTTCGAGGACAAATATCTGATTGGAAATTGCCTGGAAAAAAGATTATGCCTCTACATTGTTGAACCCTTCATAAATTATCTCCCTTCAGTTCTAAAACCATGACAAAAAAGGCAAGACATTATATGCTGTAGTAGTTCAGTTTTCAGACATGTTTTTTGTAACCCCAAATTTAATCAGAATAAAAGCAAGGCTGTATTCTCTTTCTCAACTCTACATTCCAAAATCACTACACACACACACACACACACACACACACACAGAAAAAAAATGTGTACTTTACTAGGGAAAGAACTCTTTTATTGAAAAGCCTTGAATGGAACAGATAAACTGCTCCCAATTAGTTGAATTTTTAAAAGGTTTGCTGTTTGTCTCCTGGTCAGATGAAATTACTCAGAAAGTCAGTGGGAGATGAATCTGTGTTATGTGAGTAAATTAACTGCTAAATTTTGGTTAACAGTCTATTCACATCACCCTCCCTCCCCACCCATAAAGTGTTATGTCATCTGTGAATATTCGATTCCCTTTGCTTTGTCAATGAAATCTCTTTCTACTACTGGGTCCTCTGAAAATCTCTCATTTCATGTTAACAGATGTAAAGAGACATAAAAATCAAATATGTAAATTTTTACCCACAGGAGGAGGAGAGAATGTAAAAATCAAATTGCAAATGAGTTTGTGAATTTTCTATGAATTTTCCATGCTTGGGTAATGGTATTTCATAAGTAACCGAATTTGAATTTTAGTTCATGAATGAAAGGAAGACTCATACCTCAATAGTAAAGTGTTGACTGAATGAAATCCTTCCTACTTCACAACTAAAACATGCCTGGGAGAATGAATCATTATTCTAGAACAGTAGGAGTAAGTTCTGGGGGGAAAAAAAAAATCAATTGTGATAAAGTTAAAAGGATAGTCAAAAGTAAATACTTTGAAACAATATCATTGACAGTATTGTATAAACCTGTATTTTTCTTATAGTAGATAGTCATGGTTACCATTACAAAAACAATGTCGTTTAAAATCTACACATGTACACACACACGTGATGCACGCGCGCACACACATCCCGGAAAATAATTTCCTAAAAACTGAAGGCCTTGTCTCAGCTCAGCCACCATTTATTTTTTAATATAACACCAGACATTCTAATGCCTCATCTCATTTCTACCCAAAAAAGAGTGGAAAAATATCTCCAAGCAATATAAATATTGGAAACGATCTTAGCTGTTTCTAAATAACATATGTGTGCGCGAGGCTTGACTTTCACCAAATGGTGAGGTGTGAGTTTTTCGTGCTGAATAATTTCTTCATTTCCCATCTTCACCACCCACAGAGACATCATTTCAAACTTTATCCCTACAACCTACTTAAGAACATAATGCTTCGCATGCCTATATTTTAAAGTGAAGAAGACACCAAAACTTTGAAAATTCTTCAACTTCATTTTTAGCTGACATACAATATTATATTAGTTTCAGGTGTGCAACGTAGGGATTCAACGTTTATTCACTTTATGATGTGATCACCACACTATGCCCAGTAACCATCTGTCACTGCACAGGGTTATTGCAATGTTAACTCTATTCCCTGTGCTGTACATTGCATCCCTGTGACTTATTACTGTCAGTTTCTGCCTCTTACTCTCCTTCATCTTTTCATACCTCCCTCCACCAGTTTGTTCTTTGTATCTGTGAGTCTGTTTCTGATTTTTGTTTGTTCGTTTGTTTTTCTCAGATTCCACAAATAAGTGAGATCACCTGGTATTTGTCTTTGACTTATTTCACTAAGCTTACCACCCTCTAGGTCCTTCCGCGTCGTTGCAAATGGCGAGATTCTGTTCCTTTTTATGGCTGAGTAATATTCCGCTGTATGTCTGTACCACATCTTCTTTACCCTTCACCTATCAATGGACACCTAGGTTGCTTCCATAACTTAGCTATTGCACATAGCGCTGCAGTGAACCTAGGAATCTTTTAGAATTAGGGTTTTCATTTTCTTCAGAAGTGACATTGCCAGATCATATAATAGCTCTAGCTTAAAGTTTTTGAGGAAGCTCCATACTGTTTTCCACGGTGGCTGCGCCAATTTACAGTCCCACCTACAGTCCCCAAGGCTTCCCCTTTCTCCACATCCTCAGAGCAGCCTCGTCTTTTTGGTAGTAGCCATTCTGACAGGTGTGAGGGGATATCTCGCTGTGGTTGTAATTTGCATTTCCCTGATGATTAGTGACGTCGAGCATCTTTCCGTGTCTGTTGGCTATCTTTGAAAATTCTCCAAATTTAGATAGAAATATTTACTCTATAATTTGTCTTATTGTGTTGATCATCAGAAACCATTTAACAGAAAGCCATGTTCAAAACCAGCCCAATTTGGAGTCTTTCAATTTTTTCCTGTCTTCCTATTTTTTATTTTGCAAAAGATCAAATATACGGGGTTTAACAATTATGCAATGAAAACCTACATGCCTGCATTTACATTCAAAATTGTGAACATTTTTTCACGTTTGCTTAATCTTCTCTTTACACACACACACACACACACACACACACACACACACAATTTTTACTTCAACGTGTTTTACCTAAGAATGACATTCTGCTACGTATCCACAACATTTTTACTCCTAAGAGGGTTAAATAATTCCGTCAGTCTGGTTTATATTTAAATGCTGTTTGTTCATTGTTCCCCTATAGAATGTCTCCTAAGACTGCATCGTTAAATTCAGTTTCGACAAAAGCGATATTTTATTTTCCGTTGCATTTTTTAATATTCAAATAATTTTTGATTTACGGAAGAGTGGCAGTGTAGACAGCACAGGCCACTCCCACATGCCTTTCACATGGCATGGCTTCCGGAATGTTTACCCCTTATATATGCACAGTCCATTTAATTGAAACTAAAAAATTAACGTGGGTGTGGATTATTTTTAAGTGAAATATATTCCTGTATTTTGCTCCTCCTAACAAAATATCAATAACTCACTTGTTTTTATATTTGTAAGTTTTAAAAGTTTACTATGTGGCTCTGTTAAACAGCCAAACCCGCTTTCCGGTTTGTTATCTTTGACACTTGATTAAATTGCCACCGAACATTAGGTATTTCGAGCCATTTTCTTGTGGACCACTTATAATTAAATTAATTCAAAGCATCTTTATGTTTTTCTCCATTAATTTTCTTAAAGTTCTATATTTCTCAAAGATTCAATTTCATGGTTCTATAAACTAGAGTAGCATATTTCTTCTTCTTTCTTTGAAAAGTGCTAGGCATATCCTATTATATCCTAAACCTATGACTTTCAGGTGTAGAGTACTTTCTTGAAATCAATGTTTTATAAAGAAAAACAGTATGTCCCCTTTCACTCTCATTTGTTCATTCGAAATATTTTTAGCGAGTCCTACTGTGAGCAATTCGTCGTTCTAGGCACTAGCGGTACAATGATGAACACCATGGACTAACTGTCTCTTCTAATGGCACACTGTCTCATTTTCTTCACCTCTCACCCCTCATAACCAAGGAGCCAGTGTGCTTTCATGTTCTGATCAAGAACACCGCTCCAGCTGGGCCTGTGCTTTCTGCCCAGAGCTTCAGTTGCAATGTTATGATCCCTGCCCCACCCTTGCCACCCTCCATATATATCAAAACTCATGATTCCAATTTTATTCTAGTCTCACAAGATTCTGCTTGATGAATTTGGTCAATCCGATGGACCTATTATAGATAGTTAAGGCGTTTATAACTTAATATAATATCTCCATCCCTGGAGTAATTACTTTTGTGTTGAGAAGAGTCTCTTACAATATTTAGCTGCAAAATAATGAGTTCCAAAGAGTAGGATAGTTAGCAAGTAGAGATGGCAATAATATAAGGGGAGCTTTATATAATCTAATATTGCCTCAAATCACACCTATAAGAACGTCTTAATGTCATATCGTACAGACATAAATGTGTGTGAGATTGTGAATTAGGCGCTACTGAAGAATTGGAATGTTGGAGAAGTAACGAGACACTAATAAAAGTTGTAAGCAAAGGTATAAAATTTTGACTTTAGATAACAAAGTAACCTTAGGGGAAATGTGGAGAACAGTGTCAAGGACAAAAATGACCTCGTAGGGCGACGATTCAGGAAGCTGTTAGACTTGCTCAGGTGACAGACACTAAGAGATTGAACCAGAGTGGCGATACTGGAATGAAGGCTGAGAACAGATCCGTGAATCATTTCAGATATTCTGTAGACTTAATAATCAACTGACTGTGGGAACCAAAGAGGAATGACAAAAATGTTTTAATTTATCTTGGCAACTCTCATCTCTTTTTAGTATGTCCTCACATTTAATATGAATTCTAGTAGTTAACTAATCGATTTTCAATTGCTTAGATGTTCACTTAACTCTAGAATATGAGTTTTTTCACTGCTCTATATCTGGTTATAAGCACCACCCTCGACTCACGGTGTCTTGTTACTGGAGTGCGCACAATATATTATAGGATGTAAAAACTTTAAAGATCCAGTAAGAATGTTAAAAAGTAACGCTAAATTCAGCAAAGTAAAAAGATACGCGAAAATGTATGAACTCTCTCTCCAATGTACAAGTAATGTTCCATCATCAAGCGACAGAAATGACACAGGAAAAAGCTACCAGATACAAGTCCCAGTCATGTTTTCTGCATCATTCATTTTCTCCAGCTGAATGTCATGTCAAATGCATATTATATGGAGTGCCGCTGTGGCGTCCATGCTGGGAACTGTTTGATAGTGTGACTACCAGGAGTGACCATCCAGGAAGCTGGCCACCTCAGGTCGATTCTGTTATTCCCATTGTACACGTGACAAAACGGAAGCACAAAGGTATTGAGCCAAATGCTGAAGGTGCCATCTTAAGTGGTAGAGCCAGGACTTGAATCCGCATCCTCAGTCTCCAGAATGTGTGCTGTTAATATGTGGTATTGCTGTCAATAATTCATCTTAATCTTTAAATTTTGATGATTAACAGTTGCACATTTTGTGTATCTGTGTTGTCCATTTCATTTGTGTTTGCATTTGTGTCTAAAACACATCCTCGTGTCCTTATTTTCTACACAGGTGACTATTTTTCTTTTAGTGAATTATAGAAATATTTCATATTTCAAAATTATTAACATTTTGACTTTTACATATGGCAATTTTTCAGTTTGCAAGTTGCCTTTGGGTTATGTTTATGGCGTTTTTAACTAACGGAATTTCTTTTTTTCACATTTGTCAATTTTGTTTTTATAATTTTTCCTCTAGATTACCCATGGATTTATGATTTGCTAGTTTAAAGCAGTTTATTTTCCCAAAATTTGCTTCCTCTGAGACAGACCTTTTTGGCAACCCCTCGGATTATCTCGTAAGGTCAAAAACAGCAGTACTGACAGCGAATGACTAAAAGGCCAAAATGACTTTATTTCTTGGACTGTATTGATGTCAATACCCTGTCGGAGAGGTGCAGGGGCTGTTCGGTGGAAGGCTGACGGTTTTGAGGAAGGGCGATCCGTAACAGGCCAGGACTTGGCAAGACAAAACATTTGACTCAATTAGCCCATGAAATTAACCTTATTTTACATTAAGAAACTCCCTTTAAAGTTCACATGCCTCCTGGTAAAACTGAAATTTTAACATTTTTTTGTATGTTACTTTTTTCAGATCGTTAGATGACTATCAGGCTGATAGTAGCATCTGTCTATCTACCTATCATCTAATTTGTATCTTCCTACCTATCTGTCTACCCATCTACCTAAGTCAGTAAGGACAGATGTTTTGGAGGGAAAGAGAAAAATTTGGTTCTACGGGAGACTTCCAAAAGATAAACAGTGACCAATAAGTGGGTCCTAAATGCCTCGTACAAGAGACGAAGTGAGAGTTTCCTTTGCAATTTTGCCCAGAGTAATGGCAATGCCAAAACTAGCTGTCACAGATTATGCATGACACCCATAAATGGGGCTATAGGCTGTACTTTGCCAGGGAGGATTAGGCAAATTATAGCATCTTCTCTCACTGGTAAGAGAAAGGTGTGGATTCACAAAAGCATTTTTCCATTTATTGTCTATATTATAAAAAGAAATAAAAACTTTACTTGTAATGGGATTTTATAGGTTAATGCGTGCCGTCCTGTGTTATTTCAACTTGAAGTTTACATTTCGGTAAGATAAGTATAACTATACGCACTTGTCTAACATGATACTGGACATAGCAGCCCAAAGGCTTCCATGCTTAAAGTCACGGGATTCACACTTACACCTTATTGACTCCAAATCCGATGACCCTTTAAATCAAGTACAGGACAGCATCGTAGCATCTTCCTACTTCATACCGCATTTCTAAAAGTATTAATATTATGTTTTAATCTGTATAGAACAGACTGATTCGGAAAATCTGTTTTCCAGGCTAACCGACTAGAGTCCTCTGATTTCGGAGGCAAGTATATGTCATGGAGTTGAGGCCAGGACCTTGACAGTCTGACTGACACTAGTCAAACCTCACAGTACCCGAACCCCATCTTCTTTCTATTTTGCTTATCCAGCACCATCTAAACACTCTCCTTCTACCTCATCGGGACTTTTAATGTAGCCCAAAGGTCAGTTTTGATCGACAGACTTTTACTAGGCTACAAGATAAACAGAGCAATTGGGACTAAGTATCTAAAAACATTCGATAGTACGATGACATCGCCATGACGTTCAAGGGCGTCATCAGTGTGCTGTGTCTCTGGAAAGCGTGTAGGCTAGTTTGGGTCACATCAAAATCAAAGGCGAGCCCCACGAGGCACGAGTTCTCTACGAGACACGCACAATGGAACTGCATGCGTATCCGCAGTGGGCTGCAAACTGAAAAGCTGAAGGTCGGTCCTTTCCCCGGAGGAGCTGAGAAACCTTTCAATAGTGCATCATCCGTCTAGATGCTGCCGAGGTCTCACCTCCTGGCTTTCATCTTCCGCTCTTCCATTCTGCCCTCTGAACTCCATCGTCTGCCATTTCCGTCAACCTCAGGGTGGTCTACTAATTTCCTGCTTTTGTGTTTTTATGCCTCCTGATTGAAAATAAACAAACACGCGAAATCCTACACAAGTGGATCTTCTTTTCCTGCTTCTCGACTGAGCGAAGCTGGAGAAAATTAATCGCTCGGTGGGAAACATTCATGTCACCACCAACTAAAGTTCAGGCCGCTCCAGAAGGCCCGTTTTAACACTGTGGAATTTTCTTCTCATCGAAACGCTCTCCAACGCTCTCGGTTACAGTTTCAAACTTTATCTGATGTCCTAATTCTTAGATATGAGAAGCCAATACATGAATATTTCCTCGAGTTTTTGCTATCATGTTTTCTAAGTTTGGCTTTATTTTCGCAGATCATGTCCTGTCTCCTTCCTGTGAGGAGGGTTCTCTTCCATGTCCGTGCTGGCTTCTCGTTGCCTTATCAGCAGCCTTGTAATATTCTCTCCTTAATCTTCAAGTCTTTCTTTGTTAATTTATTTCCATAAAAATTTAAATACCCTGTCACCTCTCTGATTTTATATTTCGTTAAATAACCTTAGACACTCGCTTCACCTTTCAACGACCTACCGTATTCTTCATTATCCTTAAAATCTTAGTTTAAACGTCGCTTCCTTGGCCATGTTTTCTTGATGCCCCTGGGGCAGGAGCGGTGTCCTTTTTTATCTTTTGATAGCACGGCGTTTATTTCCTTTACAACATTTATGACGGAATATTTCCCCTAGCAGATCTCCTGCAGATCGTTCAAAATCCCTTTCAATTGGTGACTCAAATCATTTTAGTCCAGCTACATTTTCTTTCGTAGATGTGATTGAAAAGTAACAAACTAGATTTCAAGGTCAAGCTTGGCCACGTTCCTCCTGAAATGTCTCATGAAATGATGTGTGTTTGGGGAACGTGACGGTTGCATTTTTTCAGTCATCGGTTCAATTCTGTGGCCGTTCGAGCCATCTGTCCATCTGGTGGCAAGTAGGAACCTTTAAAGTGGCATCAGGAGAGGGGGAAACCACTAGAATATGTCACTTATTTTATTATTTTTTAATTAAAAGATTGTTTTAATTAGAGTTGACAGTCAATATTATTTTATATTAGTTTCGGGTGTAGAATGTGTCACTTATTTTAATGTGCTCGGTTAATCAATTTTAGAGTTGTATATAGCTTTTGTAGAGTTCTTTCTAGGCGGTTGGAATTTAAATTAATAATGGACTTAGACAATTTACTTCTGAGCATCTGATTCCTTACCTGTAAGCTGTTTAACACAATATACATCATTGAGGTTTAATTAGAGATATATAATTACTGAGATTAAGAATGTATTCATACACACGCACATATGTACTATTTAGCATTAAAGCTGAAATATTGTTTCATAGTATTATAGTAAAAATGATCCAATAATTATATCATTAATTTTCATGATATCAATAACTATAATGAATTTGTGAGGAAAGAATACTTTTGGTTAGAACCTAAAAAATTAGACTTCTGAGAAAAATGATTTCTCATAAAATTAACATTGCTGTTTCTCTGAGATGTTGAGAAGAAAGGGAGATTAATAAAAATTAAAACTGTTTTGCTCTAGAATTCAGGAAAGTCTTCCCCTTTTGAACATTTAATTAGTAGGATAAATTTAAAAAAACCTTAAAGCGTTAAAATAATATAAGGATTCAAGCAATTAGAAAGACAAAAATGCTTTTTATACTCGGTCTTACCAAAGTGAAATAAATCTGTTTTACGGAATATTGCCAATCTCAAAGTGGGTTGAATTCTATATATTAAATAAGCATTCCTATATTTAGATCTTGTGAAACTAAATGACTTTTAAAGGTTTACTTAAACCTATTTATAGCCGTTTAGTCTATGAATGGCTCACAATCCTAGAACTGGCAAAAGTCTCTGACGTGTGTGCATTGATATGCGTGCACACACACACATTCATCGATTGGTATTTTATTGATTAAAGCAACAGAATCAAAATAAAACTCGATTGTTAGAAATTATCTATTTTCCTCTAAGGAGAAGAAGCAGTTTTTATAGAAATCTACCCTCATGCTTACAAATGGAATCTCATAAACAAACGAGATTTTTATAACACAAATTGTTTGGTCGGTATCTGTAATAAACTTTGTCTTCGTGAAATAAAAACAAATACCATTTCATTTTTAAAATTTACCCTGGTTTGCGTTTCTGTTTGAAAGCTCTTTTCCAAAGGGTATTTGATTCCTGCAATTCAAAGCCCAGGACTAGATGGGTTTGATGCGCTTTCTACTGTCGTTTACTGCTTTACAAAGGGCTGTTACCTAGCAACTGCATGGAAGAAGCTTCTAGTACTTGAAATCATACAAGAGCTCAGAAAACCCTGTGAGGCGGACTCTTAAAAAAATATTCTGATTTGTTAAAATGTAATTAACAATTTCATGTCCCATTCAGTAAAGGGGACTCGAAGACAGATTTGATTCCTATCTAGAAATTTCTATCTTTAATTGTAACTGCTTATCTTTAAAGCCTTTAAATTAAAAGAAGAAAAATAACAATAAAAAGGAAACCAAGAATCTCACACAATCCTACTATTTTAAAAGCCGTGTCCCTCAAAACTCTGCCCACCCCGTGAGGCAGTTACAACGAACGATGTGATTCCTGCTCTTGCAGACGATTGTGCCTATTCAGACGTGCACGTGCGCACGCGATCACAGAGAGAATTCAGCATTTTTATAAAACTAGGATTGTGGTTTCATTGTGTGACAATGCAGTTATATTGTTTTGGCTGTTTAAATTCTTGAAATATATTATTGGCATTATTTCAGGGTAGTTTATTGAAATCTATCTTTTTGTTTTAAAAAATGAACGATTGTGATGATATGTAATATTTTTTAGAATTCTGATCAGCATTTTTGACTCGTCTGCTCTTCTCAGAAAACCCTATGGGGTAAAACTATTACCATTTCACATTTGAAAGGGAAAGCAAATTAGGCTCAGACAGGTGGAGAACTCATTGGTGACCTGGAGCACTCAGTACAGTTGTGTTTTATCAGCAAGCAACAGAGGAGAAAGGTCTAAATCAAAACAAACAGAAACTTTCAAAGGTCAAGAAGAAAATGCAATAAAATGCATATAA
The DNA here is from genome assembly GCF_000151845.1 of Pteropus vampyrus. Lineage (NCBI taxonomy): Eukaryota > Metazoa > Chordata > Mammalia > Chiroptera > Pteropodidae > Pteropus > Pteropus vampyrus. Next base: position 1,185,619 of record NW_011889029.1, on the reverse strand, counting down.
TTTTGAAAGAGGAAATACTTTCTTCAACAAGAGAAGGAAATTAGAAGCAATAAAAAATGGATAGATCTCATCGTTGCTGAGGCACCGTCTCTGTCTGCATAATCGAAGCTGGGGTTCTGCCACATACGTCATCTCAGCGGCAAGAAAGAAAGTTTAGAGAAAGTGGGCTTGTCTACAACAAAACCATTGGAAGTTGGTCGAAAGCTAGTCATGTGACCATATCTAACTAAAAGGGAAGCTGAGAATTGTCATTTCTATGTCCTGCTAAACCTTGGGGATGAGGCAGGGGAATATTACTTGCCTCCATTACCGCAGGAAGAAGGAAAGAATGAGGATGGGGTGATGGATAGTAGATTTCAGCCACCGTTCAAATTTTTGCCTACCCAAGGACCCATGTCCAATATTTTCCCTATCGATTACTCATTCATTATTATGAAAAATATTTCAAAGTTGCATCACCTGATGCGTTCAACTCACAGTTCAAGATATCTGGATAAGGAGAAGTCAGTTCTAGATGGAGTTTCTAATGGTTTGGCAACAGACACGCTAATAAATTTGATAGCTGCTCCGACTCCCACCCCATATTCATAAACACTAGTGGAACAAGATAACTGTGATAAAATACTGGTTTTTAGAAAAGGAAAGAATAGGAGACACAGCAGCCCCTGGTCCACAGTCATAATGAAACCCTGTGAGACCTAATTTCAGAGACCCTTTAGTAAATTCCTTGATTAGACACCTACTCTGCTCTTGGAAAAGAACTCCTTTGCCTATTCATAAGCATGGCTCCTCGTTCATTATTCTGTGGCCAGAGAGAAAGTCGAAATTGGAGCAGATTTCTTCCAGACCCTTCAATGTGTCAGTAATCGAGCTTTCTGTAATTCATGTGAATGATTATTATTATCTAGTTGAGGATTCTATCATATTTCTTTTCCCGCGTCAACCATCCGTATTGATTAAGTTGCTCTTGTTCATGAAAAGAGTACCGATTTTACTTTTTGTCTGAAAGGGATTCTCATGATAATTATCCATTACCTCATTTATCTAAGACCATGGTTTTCGACCTGTCTATCCAGTACCTCATTTTTACCGTAAATATTTTGTAATGCTTCTGATACTACCGTGAACTAAAATTCAGAATAAATATAACTATCTATACTAATATATTTAAAATAATCACTATAATATCCTAATTGTAATAGGGATAGAGAGAAACAATGACTAATAAAGGGTCATGTATTTCAATATGTAAATGCTCAGGTGACTATTCAAGGAAACAGAATGGAAAAGAGCGATGTTTGCACCAGTAAGTATGTGCCACTTACCGACTCCAGTAATACAGGAATCATCTTAAATCATCCTAAATTTGTATTAATGATGCACAATGCTAAACAGAAGAAATTTTCTCTTATTTTACACAGAAGTTGCATTCTTAGATAATTCACTACATACTAACACAGGGAAAAACATGCTTTGTACTTATGTGTAAAATTGCCTCTGGTAATGTATACTTTGCTTGATGGGTTAATAGACAGACACTAAAAAACTGCTACCTAACTGTAGAAAAAAAGCATAAGCAGAAATAAAAATGACTACCTCGATCTTACTAATCATCCCTTCCTTCCACTGCCCACTGATTAGTACGGTTTTTGAAAAATTAGCCATTCCCACCCAAACATAGCTACACACATTCACCGAGAAGGGGAAGGAGGGGACCCAATTATTTTTTAACCTCTGAAGGTAGATATGATGGGATATTTTTAAACTGTCACACAAGTACCACTTTTCTCATGGTCTCCTACTAGAAGAAATACGGTTTGTATATTCTAGTAAGAGAAAATTAATAATTGCATGTGTTATTGCATATATGGTAATCATAGCTTCCAAATTTTCTGGTACAGTTTGGATTTTAAAATATTCTGTCTCATATCATAATAAATGTATACACACTTTTCTTAGATCTTATGTTCCAATTTTTGGTTCGAAATTTATGAATTCCATACATATTGCTATCATATGAATCTAAAGTAAAAACATTCTGCATTTAGCAGTTTTGTTATTTTATATTCACGGATCGAGCATACACACTGAAAAATAGTGTTTAAAGTCATCGTTCTTCTGCAAATACTTTAAATCTTTTTCCACACTCCGCAACTGAATTTAGAGTCTACCTGCCTTCCTGAAAAATATTAAGTATCATGGCTATGTATATTTTTTATTTTCCTTAAAGATAATTATAATATATTGATGAGAGTATGAGAGAGATTGAGATTGATTACCAGATCCTTGATATTTTCTAAAGAATAAATCTGAGATGTTACCAAAGCATACAGTTTCTTCCATATAATGTGAAACAGATAAGGAAACAGAAGAAAAATGAAAAATGACGGGCTCTTTCATATGCGAACATATTATAAACACAGGAGTGAGCGTAATATTTGTCTGTCTGGAGCATCTGCTGAACCATTTCCCAAGTCACCTTACTTTTTTTTAATAAATTGTGTGGTGTATGTGTTCATTTTATAGATCTGGCTCACTGACAAATTCAATTTCTTAATTAAGCTAAAACTGCTATTTTCTGCCTAAGAATATTTCTTTTCTTAGAACTTTAAACATTGCCTTTATTTCCAATACCAGCTAGATTTGTTTACTTGGGAAAA
>NW_011889029.1:1174996-1182909 GCF_000151845.1 Pteropus vampyrus | reverse complement strand
TTTCTTCCATATAATGTGAAACAGATAAGGAAACAGAAGAAAAATGAAAAATGACGGGCTCTTTCATATGCGAACATATTATAAACACAGGAGTGAGCGTAATATTTGTCTGTCTGGAGCATCTGCTGAACCATTTCCCAAGTCACCTTACTTTTTTTTAATAAATTGTGTGGTGTATGTGTTCATTTTATAGATCTGGCTCACTGACAAATTCAATTTCTTAATTAAGCTAAAACTGCTATTTTCTGCCTAAGAATATTTCTTTTCTTAGAACTTTAAACATTGCCTTTATTTCCAATACCAGCTAGATTTGTTTACTTGGGAAAAAAAGGGCTGGGTTTTTTGGGTTTTTTTCCCCCTCCCAAAATACACAATACTTTAATCACTTCTCTAAAATATGACATCTATGGAAAATTGAATATCTGGCCCCTGAGTCCTCATTCATGCATGAAAGTAATATACTCGGGTTGAGGGACATCATCTACCTTCAATGCGGCCTGCACAACCCCTCCCCCCCACGTGCCATCATCTCTGACCTTCTTTATTGTTTGTTAATCGTTGAATTTCAATAGCCACTCAGATGGGACCCTGACGTCTTTTAACTTTACGTCCTTAAGTCTTGGTGTTAAAGTACAATTTAAATTTAAATTTATTTTAGCATTAATATTTATTGATATTATGGTTGTTTTGCACAAAATCTACTGCTTATATGTCATGCAAATATTTTCTACCACTTATTTTAATAATTACTTTCTAAGTCTTTATGCTGTTGGACTATGACTTTAGTCAATATATACTGTTTTCAGTCAACGCTGTTATATTTCATACCATAGAACAATCAGAACTAAAGGAGACTTTATAGGGTTTTTGATTTATTTTCTGGGCTGCACCTCAAACCTGCCTAGACCACATTGCTCATACAGATGAGGCGTAGGAAAATCAAACATTTTGCCAAAGTCTGTCAAATTTGTCAGACAGAACTGGGGTTAGAACCCCCTTCCCTGTCAATCACATAACTCATAGTCTACTACTTTTTCGTAAAAAAAGTTTTTTCTGGGGATGAAATTGTACATGTAAAAACATTTATAAAACGAGTGTGTTTATATTGACTCTTTTGTAATTTTACTCATTGTTTTATTTTTCATTTTACTTTAAAATCTTATTCTCTCAAGGTAAATTATTCTAATTTACCTATTTTATTTCAAACAGATCATGTTGTTTGTGAAGAAGAGTTTAAATACGCCATGTTAGCTTTAAACTGTGTATGCCCAGCAACATCTACACTTATTACACTACTGGTTCATACCTCTAGAGGGCAGTAAGTATATTTTTTCTTTAAGATAATGCATTTTAACATATATATATATATATAAGTACAGCTATGTGATTTAGAAATATACAAGCCAAGGTATACAGCTAGATATGTACCTATACTTGTATTTGTGTGAGTTATCTTCATCTGACAACGAGATAGATGGATAGACAAATACAGACCTGTTAAGGGGTCCAAGACATAGTGGACATTGACAGTGATTTGCTGTCTCTTCCAACTGATCTTGAGGTCATTTGTTTCATTCAGTATCCTAAGTGTCTGTATGATTCATTAGGCCTAGGATTAGGGCGTTATTTCTCTATTTGAGATTAATACTTAGCAAATAAAAATTTTAAAAACCAGGATGATGACTGTCACTAGTGTAAGACCTCAAAGCCCATTTTTTTTCTATTCCTGAGGTAAGTTTTTAAACTTAAAGCTATATGTACACAGTTGACCTCAAAATTAAGTTTTCCATTATTATAGAATGATAATAAAGCAGTAAATAAGATTAATGTACTATAAAAGAAATCACCTTTTATATGCATTTTAAAGTAGATGGGGAAAGTGACAGCATCAGAATATTTTGTTCTCATTTATTTTGATAGAGTTTCATAAAATACAGAGGCCGTTTGTGACTTGGATGATCAAGGAAAATATAATCAGGGAACAGAGTCATCGCTCTTATTTAGAGAGACAAATGTCGCACTGCATTTCATTCCTTTTCATATTCTTTACTTGGTATTCTAGACAAAATGTTGATCTTCTACGTAAATTTCACTGTGGTGTTTGTGGTTATAATTATTTAAATTTAGTTAATTTAATTGATGGTTATTTAAGTGAAGTGTCATGCCAAATAAATCAAAGGAAAGGAAAATTCTTTCTTGGAATTTACTACGAGATGAAGTAAGTTGCTAATTGAAAAATAGTAAATGCCCTGTGGTAGTTTTGAGTGTATTGTACTCACTTTCCTCTAATTCTGTCTTTGCTCTATTGAGACAGTAAGAATTTCTCAGGAGCAATTTTCTTAACGTTCTGAATTGAAATATTTTTATTCTATACGATCGTGAACGAAATCATTTTTTTCTGTTGAAGAAAGTACTCAGCATAGTGATGAAATAAAATACTGAAAACTATTTTGACACCCATTAACTGAACATTCATAGAGCTCATCACATGGGTTCATTATTTTGTCATGTCGTCTTTGTCACGGAGTCATATGCCTCTGGAGTTGAATATCTAGGCCGGCTTCACTGTCGTGCAAATAAATGTGCACAAGGACCAGCTACACTAATGCACACTATGACTCGAAGACTGGTTAAATCGCTCAACGTCGAGTAAGTGTTATTTATTGTTACATGGTAGTGCCTGGTGAATAAATTATACTTGAGGTCATTTAAAAAAGAATTTTAGCGACCCTTAAAATAGGACATTTCCCAATATATTCTAACGAATTTTGCCTTATTAAAGAGAATGTCGTTGAGGACATTGTTACTATGTCAATAAGGATTTTCCGTAAATAAGACAGACCCGCAAAACAATTTCACAACTAAGTATCACAATAAACGCTACAGTCCACCAGAAAGGCTTTCTTCAGAGCAGCATTATTGAGCTATAATTCACGTATCATACCATGTACAACTCACTGTTTTTCAGTCTGTTTGTAGACCTGGGCAGCCATCCTGACTGTCTAACTCTTGGATATTTTTGTCACCCCATAAAGAACCCCTCTACCTTTCAGCAGTCGTCCGCATTTCTCCCCGACTCTTTCCGCCAGTCAGATAGCTAAGCTACTATCTATAGATTTTCCTAATTTGGATATTGCATATAAATTAAATCATACGGTGTGGGGGGTTTTTTTTTGGCTTCTTTCCCTTGGCTTAATATGTTTAAGTTTCATCCACTTCATAATATGCATCAGTACTTTATTCCTTTTTATGACTGAATGCTATTCTTTTATATGAATAAATCATATTCTGTTTTTCTGTTCACCAGATAATGGACATTTGGGTTGTTTCCAGCATTGTGAATGAGACTGCTCTTAATGTTTGTTAAGATTTTTGTGCAGACATATGCTTTCATTTCGTTGGGGTATATAGCTAGGAGTGGTATTCCTGGGACCTAAGGAACTGCCAGAACTTTTTCCAAAGAAACAGTAATATTTTGCAATGTATTAGGGCTCCAATTTCTTCTCATCCTCAGTAACACTTATTATCCATCCAGCTTTTCGGTTATAATCATCCTAGTGGACGCAAAGTGGTGTCTCATTGTGATTTTGACTTTCATTTTACTGATGGCTAATAACATTGAGCATTATTTCATGTGTTATTGGCCATTTGAATATTTTCTCTGGAAAAAAGCCTATTCAGATCTTTTGCCCATTTTTTAATTGGGTTATTTGTCTTTGAATATTGAGTAGTAAGGGTTTTTATATATTCTAGATACAAGTACCTCATCAGATATATACCGTCACTAGTATAAATAATTATCTGAACAGGAAAAAGCACTTAAATAAATATACTGAATGTATTTTATTAACAATATCATTTGACTAATTTGTATCATGTCTTCTGTATTATGCATTAATCGAAGATATAGTCAAGATTCACTTATTAACAGAATATGTTTGCAATTTTGCCCTAGAGCATCGGCAGAAATTAGAAAGCTCGAATATATTGTTTTAATAATAACAGAACAAACTAGTGAGTTAAATTTAGTAGTATAATGGGGAAAATGTTGAATACTATAAAATACTTTATACAAAGATTATCAAACCTTTAATTAAAAACCAAGCTTACAACGGTACTCAGATTTCTCCATTTAAAAAGGACAGAACATAATATTATTAAAACTTTCTTCTATAATAAAGGGTGATTTTGAATAAAAATAGTTGAGATTCACAAGCTATTGTATATTCTATTAGTTGATACAAAGTGAAAAAAGAAGCTAAGACTTTAGGATCCAATGAGCAGACAAATAAATATAATACAAAGCCTTAAATGGCCTAATTTAATATATATGTTATATGTATTTATATACATGTATATTAAATATATGAATATATATATATATATATATTTAGGCGAGGCAACCCTTGGTTGACCTCACAGATTGCAAGGACCTCGTCAGCTTACAATCCCTTATTTTTTTATTTTCTACGCCTACAGCACCTGGTCTTCCTAGGTGGTCTCCCATCCAAGTACTAACCAGGCCCGACTCTGCTTAGCTTCCGAGAGCAGACAGGATCGGGCTTGTTCAGGGTAGCATGGCCGTAGACAAAGATATACTTTTAAATAAAGTGCTATGTGACTTCCGAAACAAATGAGATAGGCAAAGGAATCAAGAGTTGGAGATCAAACGGTCAGTTCCAGTGACCAACGTGCCTCAGGACACAGTATTGACGGAGTTTCTCATTCAGAGCTGGAATCGGACTCAACCCCCACCGTCTTTTCCTTAGTTCTCTTCTCACCAGTGGAAACGGGACACAGGTGAAATCCACAAATCGAGGATGACTGGCCAACCTCTGGACTTTTGTGTAAGAGGAATGTTAATTGAAAACGAAAATCTGGCTTGTGTTTTGGAGTCTCTACAGCAGCTTAGCCAGGAACCTGACTCATAAAGCTCCCGAGGCTCGTTACTACTCTTATTTCCTTTTCTTATATGCTAATGTATTCCTTCTAGTCCTGGTTGATCTGTGAGTCATGCAGGACTTCATGGGACTGCTCTTTTCATTCACTGAGAGTTTACTCCGTATTTCGGCACGTCGCGATTTCTCCTCTTTGCTCGCTTTATTACATTGAAGCGTTCCGTGCTCTTGGCAGTGATGTTTCTTATTGCTAATCGAACTAGCATTTTGTTTTATTTGGCAGTCTTGTTAGGAAAACGAGCATAGGTTTATTCTTTGGACAAAATCGCCATAGGCTACTGGACAAGGACTGTGACGATGTGGGCAAGGGAAGGCCAAAGATCGGGCCAGTTCATAGACACTGATTCTCCATTCCGATGCCGCTTCGCCCCTATCAAAATTTAATTTTCTTTTTCTTTTTTCTTCCAATTGACTTTCATAAATATTTCAATATTTATTTTATTAGTCCCATATAAGAGGTGATATTTTTGTTCTCGGCGATCATCAGTGGAAAAGAAAAGAGAATAAGAAACTATTGCAAAGTTCTAAGTTACGGAACTCGGCCACTAAGATACGGATGTAGAAAAGAGAGAAAAGAACAAAACATCTTCACACACGGAGTTGGGCGGCGGGGGGACATAAAATGCCCGGTTTGGCAGTCAGAGGAATGTCACGCTGGCTGCAGGTGTAAGTGGTGGTAGGAACTGTCGCTGTTCTCACGGAAGGGGAAGCAGGAGTAGCAGGCGTTGGGGAGCAGTGACAACCGAGCACGGCTCCTTGGGAAATTATTACTATCAGGAGACAGATGGACGAGAAGGAGAGCAAAGGTAGCAGAGCATAAAGGAATCTAAAGGAGGAACGAGTCGTCAGAGAAGTGGGCTGTTGACCCCGTAGGTGGCCGAAGACCGGCGGACGCTGAGCAGGCAGAGTTAGGTCCCTGGCCTCCGGGGAGTTCTCAGGGGGCGATTTGAGATGAAGACATTCTCATTTTGAGAAAGGATGAGGAAAAGAGGAGATGCTAAGGACACGGAGAGTACCACGTCACTGGGTTTGTTCATGAGGATCAGAAAGAGAGGTAATGACAGCTCTGCCGCGCAGAGATGCCGAGGAAAGCTTTCCGCGTGTGTGTGTCCACATGTTTTCATCTCTTGTCTGTTTGCTTGTAAAGTGTCATTTCCAGGGTAAGTACCAGTGAGGAGAGAGAGACCGGAAATGTAACGAGAGAGTGGGGGATGGGATCCAGAGACTGTCTGGGGTATCACCACCTGGTAAGGAGGAAAATCAGGTATTGCTTCAAAAGGAATGGGGACGAAGAGGGTCCTGTCCAGTAATTTTATTCATCCATAATAAGGGCTGTTGCGTTAGTTAAAAACATGTCCTGCCCCACATAACATAGTACGACCAAAAGTAGGGGTGACGTTTATTTTACAAATCGTAAGTCTGGGGCTCGGCATCCCGAACAGGTTGTCTGACGCCACCTCAGCAACGCCCTCAGAACACCTAGTTCTTTACATATTTTCTGCCAGTATATTTAGCCTGTGGATCCTAATCCTCCAGACACTCTCTCTGAAATCACAGAATGTTCCCTTGGCTTCAGGCTGTTTTCTCCTAGGTAAGAAGAAGGCTCTCCATGAAGGCCGGCCGCTGCCTTTCATATCTAAAGGTACTGCTATGTTTTGCATATTAGAATGTAGGCTTGATTCTAGTAATGTCCGTTAGCAATGTCAGTAAGTTTAGATTTAAAAGATTTATGTGCATACACACACATATATACATATTACGTGGTTATTTAAAAGGATAGCTATACTCTTTTTAAATAATTCGGTTATATATCGTAGGCAAATCAAAGGACCTCAGATGCGCGTATATTGAATCATACAAATAACCGTGATAGACTAAGTTTTATATACGGAATACGATGAAGGTCACTGAAAGCTCAATTCTGGTGATGCGAACTTGACACAGTTAAAATAAGGAAATATTATTAAGTATCTACAGTAGAGTTGTAGATATTTTTAACAAGTTTTCTGTCAAAGAGCCGAAGCAAACATATTATTATAAACTATGTGATTCGGAAACTTCTCTCAATAAAGTAGCAACTAAGACTGGACCCTGAGAACTGAGAGTCCTCGTCACAACTAAAATTCTCTGTTTCACGTCGTAAACAGAACTCGTAAGTTGAGGGAGGAACGTGGCAAAGAGGAAGAACACCAGGCTGACAGAGAGAAACGGGTGACTCACCAACTGGTGAAGCCATCTACCACTGAGACAATTACACGCTTCATTAAGTCGATCGTTTTATATGGAGAATTTGAGATAATAGTTTTCTTGTCGACTCATCAATTTATTTAACAATCTACGTTCTGAATGTTTACTGTATGACAGAGCCATACTAGGTGTTATGAGTTCGGTACGAAAATCAACAGAACGATCACTTGTCAGGGAGCTTTTAGTCCAACTGGGGAGAGGGATAATAAATAAAAACAAGTAAAATATGGACTCTCTCAGAAGGCGACAGTGCAGTGGAGAAACACAGAGCGGGGGACAACGGGAAGTTCAAGTGTGTCACGGTGGGTCCGACTTACAAGACAGAGTCTTGCGGGACCACGCCAAGGAGCTGGTGTTGATCAGTGACCTGATTGAGTCAAGTGGCTCAGCCGCGCGGACCTCGGCGACACGAGCTTTGACTCTAAGATGCACGTACGTCCGAAGGCGTGGGAAACAGTGAGAGGCAGTAAAGACAGAAGAGAGCAGAAAGGAAGGCGAGGTCAGGGGCAACCACGTGCCAGTCACGCAGGGTCCCTCGGGCCACTGTCAGGATGCTGGCCGTCGCTCTGGGATGGGAAATCATTGGAAGATTCTGAGCAGAGGAGTGATAAGGTCTGAATAATCAGAGGAATAAAGGCGTTGGCTTCTTGGTTGAGTAAAAGCAATGGAGAGATGATGGGTAAAATCTAGCCAGGGAATTTAAACCCT
>NW_011889029.1:1170179-1174761 GCF_000151845.1 Pteropus vampyrus | reverse complement strand
ATACATATTACGTGGTTATTTAAAAGGATAGCTATACTCTTTTTAAATAATTCGGTTATATATCGTAGGCAAATCAAAGGACCTCAGATGCGCGTGTATTGAATCATACAAGTAACCGTGATAGACTTAGTTTTATATATGAAATACGATGAAGGTCACTGAAAGCTCAATTCTGGTGATGCGAATTTGACACAGTTAAAATAAGGAAATATTATTAAGTATCTACAGTAGAGTTGTAGATATTTTTAATAAGTTTTCTGTCAAAGAGCCAAAGCAAACATATAATATTATAAACTATGTGATTTGGAAACTTCTCTCAATAAAGAAGCAACTAAGACTGGACCCTGAGAACTGAGAGTTCTCATCACAACTAAAATTCTCTGTTTCACGTCATAAACAGAACTCGTAAGTTGAGGGAGGAACGTGGCAAAGAGGAAGAACACCAGGCTGGCAGAGAGAAACGGGTGACTCACCAACTGGTGAAGCCATCTACCACTGAGACAATTACACGCTTCATTAAGTCGATCGTTTTATATGGAGAATTTGAGATAATAGTTTTCTTGTCGACTCATCAATTTATTTAACAATCTACGTTCTGAATGTTTACTGTATGACAGAGCCATACGAGGTGTTATGAGTTCGGTACTAAAATCAACAGAACGATCACTTGTCAGGGAGCTTTTAGTCCAACTGAGGAGAGGGATAATAAATAAAAACAAGTAAAATATGGACTCTCTCAGAAGGCGACAGCGCAGTGGAGAAACACAGAGCGGGGGAGGACAACGGGAAGTTCAAGTGTGTCACGGTGGGTCCGACTTACAAAAGACAGAGTCTTGCGGGACCGCGCCAAGGAGCTGGTGTTGATCAGTGACCTGATCGAGTCCAGGGGCTGAGCCGCGCGGACCTCCGCGACACGAGCTTTGACTCTAAGATGCACGCACGTCCGAAGGCGTGGGAAACAGTGAGAGGCAGTAAAGACAGAAGAGAGCGGAAGGGAAGGCGAGGTCAGGGGCAACCACGTGCCAGTCACGCAGGGTCCCTCGGGCCACTGTCAGGATGCTGGCCGTCGCTCTGGGACGGGAAATCATTGGAAGATTCTGAGCAGAGGAGTGATAAGATCTGAATAATCAGAGGAATAAAGGCGTTGGCTTCTTGGTTGAGTAAAAGCAATGGAGAGATGATGGGTAAAATCTAGCCAGGGAATTTAAACCCTCTGGAAGTATGAAAGTGATGAGAAGTGCTCAGGTTCTAGATATATTTAGAAGGTTTTGCTGTCAGGATTGGTTGATCGATAGGATGTGGGGCAGAACAGAAAAGAAAAGGTCTAGGACGATGGCACATTTTTGGACTGAGCAACTAGAACAATGTAACTGTGATTTACCACGATAAAGACCACGGAGATCAGGGTTTTTATTTCAGACAAGATATGTTTAAGAGACTTATTAGCCTCCCCGAGCATTGTCCAGTATGCGGTGTGGAGGTGAGGGAGGACTCTACATGGAAGACATAAGTTTGGCTGCCATCATTTAAAGTCATGAAACCTGATGAAGTCACCTGCAGGACTCTCCTGAGGGCTGCGTGCACCGTGCCGAACCGCAGGCTTTGGTCTTTCTTTTTCACTGGCTCTATTAACCGATATCAAATGAGTTAGGTTCTATATGCAGCGAAATCATTTCATTTGCCATCAGTCAGTTTGAAAATGGCGAGAGAGATGCTTTAAAGACAGAACCGGGGCGCTGGCAGCCGCACGCTGTGTTTGTGATGGAGAGAAAAATACTCGAGCTTGCCCACGTGCAATTTATGTCTAAGTCAGAATGTTTCAGAGGTCAGACCAAAGTATGACAATTCTCAGGACTGTAAGAGAATAAATGTTAGTAACTTTGGATATTTTTTGGAACACCATGAATGAGCGAATACATATCAGAATGCTTTCAAGCAATAAAGGGTGAAGGCATGTATTTTCACCATGGCCGATCTTTAAAATCACTGTTTTAAGTGTTACAGAAATTAGTATTAAATACATCTTGAAAAAGATGACTGAAATACATACAATGTCAGGCATTTTACTCTCAAGTGATGTATCATATTTTTCGGTCAAAGAACATTTTTACAAGAAAGGCAAAGAGAATTATAGGAGATACAAAACACTGTCTCCTTGAAGATACAAGTTTTTAGAGACGATTTGAAAGTTTGTGTGGAAGAAATGCATTACAAAAATAATCTAAGAGAAAATGATTAAATACGATAAATATGATTTAGAAAATGTAGAAGACAAAGATAAAAAAAAGATAAGTTTCAGAGAAAATAATGATTACATGAGATAAATATAAGCAAATAACAGCTGCTAGCAGATTCAGATAATGATAACATTATTATAATAGGATGAAATAATTTTACTTTAATTTACCAAAAAAAGGGAGGCTTCGAATAGAAATCAATTGGCATATGATATATATTTTTTTTAATATTTTAAATGGATAAAAAGATAAAAGAATCCCAATGCTAAATTCCATGGGTACATATGAGAAGTAACGGGGGAAGCAAAGTTGCTTTTAGATTTTAGCAGAATCAATTTTTAAAAGTTGCAGTTTTGTAAATGTGTTCCTGGGTGTGGTGACTTCGTCAGAATCCCTTCGTTAACTTACTGGGCAAGCATGTTATTCTCATCAACGGCACCCAGAAACTGCAGATCGGGGGGTCGCAGTGTTCTTTGTGAACTGAAAACTAACTTGTAAACATGGCATTGAGTTCTGTCCGTTGTTTTCAAAGTAAGGGATGTCTTTAAACGCGGAAGAATCCCTTCACTTGGTTCCTTAGCTGGCAAAATTGCGTCATGCCTCTAACCGAATGCAAAGCATCTGTAAAATTATAGAGGTAGTGTTGTTTAACTTTCTATCGTGAGCATTATGAGCATTATAATTGTGTACATTTAGACTTAAGTGGAATTCAGGCTTTCTCAAATAACCATTTCTCCAGAGATTGCTTAATAGTTTTGTGAGAGCTGCAGACACAATAGAAACACATTAAGCCAAAAGGGAGTGTAATTGATTTGTATTTGGGGGGGGGGGGGGGGTATATGGCCAGTGGTTCTGTTATTTCACACAGCTGCCAAATTTGTGTTCCAAGGCACAATTAATAATGCTTTTAGATATTGATACAGTTCCTGAAAAATAAAATTACATACTCAAGAAAGATTGGGAAACACTAGAGCAAACCTTCCATTTTTAATGGCTTGTTTTTTGTCTCGTTTGGTCTTGTTTACTTTTTTGTTTGAACTACTTTCAGACTTAGAGAGTTGTAAAAATGGTACAGGGGGTTCATGCACACCCTTCCCGTATAAATGTCCCCCAATGTTTTCATCTTAATTGCAGGGTAATTACCAAAATGAGGAACTAATACTGACTAGATGATCGGCCTTATTTGAATGTCACTGGTTTTCCCGTTAATTCCCCTTTCTTATTCCAGGACTGTCACACGGTCTTTGCTCCGTGAGCCCACATTCTTGAGCTTGTGTGTGTCTAAATTTCTCCCTGTGACGCTGGTCACGTTGGATCAGGGCTCAACCTAACGACCGCATTGGACTTAATCATCACTTGAAAGGCCCCGTCTGCAAACACAGTCCCACAGTGAGGTTCCAGGAGTTAGGGCGTCGGCTTATGAATTTGGGGAAAGACACATCACCTGTAACGGCTGTGTGCGTTGGCGGGGGTGGGGTTGGGGCGGGGACACGGGGAATTCCACTGGGGCACATGTGTTAGCCGTTCTTGTTTCTACTATACAGATAGCTCTGCTAGTTCCGCAGAAGTTCCAGCTTCTTTGATCACAGGAATTCAGACAGAGGAACTGTCCTCTTATTTCTGATGGTCCTCTCTCCGTTTCTCCTACCCACAAAAACGAAACTGAACCAAAAAACGATGTCAACCCTGGAGGTCTGAATGGGGCTAATCGCGAGAAAGGCAAATGACGCACCCCTGAAAATGACTCGTTTTTCTTCAGTACAAGCTGATGTATACTGAAAAGCTCCACAGAAAGACGCTCCATCAGGGGGACCCCAAATCTGTTTGCCTGGGAAACGTTTTCTGAAACGCACCTATTGAAGAGCCACTGGTGCAGTATTCTGTTAAACATATTTTGAGAAATCTGATGCGTCTCTAGCCTCGGAAGGCCTCTAATAGCTCATCATTCGTTATCAAATTAGATTCGGATACGACCATTTTATTTACTTCAGGTTCTCTGTGCTGTGGCCCTCATTTATTTTTATGTCTTTATCTCCCATGATTCTCTTACATATATAGCGTGTTCTTCAAATAACAAGATCCTAAATATACCTCGTGGTTCCCGCCACCTACATCTTTTCTTAATGTTTCCTCTGCCTTAAATCCATTTCTTCTGCTTCTTAGAGGATTTTGCTATATCGAGAATTCTGTCTCCTCAGAAATATTTTTAAACTCCCCAATTTAAGGCGCTTATTCCCTTCCATGAACTCACATTAGGATTTTGTTATTTTCTGCCAGAGCCTGCCTGTAGCACGGTCTCCTCGTGGACTGATGTTTTCCGACCTAGTCGGCTATAATTTCATTCG
>NW_011889029.1:1157643-1167884 GCF_000151845.1 Pteropus vampyrus | reverse complement strand
GAATCGCTCAGGGAACGACTGAGGTTATATAAGGATAGCACTGCATTTAACTCAGAAGCGAACTATGTCGCAATCATCATAATAATGGAATCACTTCAGTCAGACTCTCTACTCTTTCCAGCTTTACTGGGATGTAATTGAGAAATAGCACCGTATAAGTCTAAGGCGTGCAACGTGTATTCCAGTACAAACGTTTACAGTTTCGACAATGTCAAAATAACTACACAGCAAGGAACACTTTGGAGTAAAACTAAGGAGATGTGAGAGGGAAGTGGGTGGCTGATGTCCTCATCCCACAAAATGGAAAATCAGGGGGCTGTGTCTGCAGTTAGGGGAACGGAGGTTTAAGTATATGGTATTTGAAGTTGAAAAGTAACTAGCCAGTCTGTAGATCTGAGGATGCAACCTGACAACCAGTGAACCGCATTCTGTTAGCAGCCAGGTTTTATTTGGCCACCAGCCTGAGGTTACTATTTTTCTTCTTTTGAATTGTTTTCTTTGAACTTGCCTTTCAACGGACATGCAACACCCAACTCGCCACAAGCCTGAATGCGCCCCATTGTCTGGCCTCACCCACATGTTTACTTTACCAAACTTGCTCTGTGCACACTGGAGACGAATTCCAAAGAAAAATTTAAAATAGCGCTATGATTGTATGAACAGCCCTGTGTGGGAAATCTGCGTCATGTGATTCACTCATGCCTCAGAGAAGGCCATCAAAGACAACGCCACAAGGATATAGTAATAAAGTTCGATAATGAATTATTAAGAGATATGTCAACTACGGCCATGCCACTCTGAACAAGCCCCATGCCGTCTGGCAGGGTCGGGCCTGGTTAGTACTTGGATGAGAGACCACCTAGGAAGACCAGTGCTGTAGGCATTAAAGAGAGAGAGAGAGAGAGAGAGAGAGATACCTCAAAACTCAGAATTTGGAAACATTTGGGGGGGAGGGGTAAAATTTAAAGCTATGGATGAAGTGACATGCTAAAAACAGTCCTTGATAGAATTAAAATGTTGTGGTTTGGCCATTTAGTTCCTAAATAATCATGACATGCACCCACACGTTGTAAGGCGCCACGTTAGGAGTTTGTGAAATGCGTCGTGAGTGTGCTGTGATCGCGAAAGACACATGCTCGGTGCAGGCCAGGAGATGATTTCTATATGGATTTGGAACAAATTATAAATTTCTCCCCAAAGACTTATTTTAGTGATAAAGTGTCTTTTTTAACTACGGTTAAGATTAGTTGGCAAAGCTTGAGAATCAATCACAAATGACAGCGCAGAGAAACAGGAAAAAGACTTCCTTGTTACGCATAATTTTAAAAGGGCTAAAAAATAATCAAGTGATTATTTAATTAATAATTATTCATTATGACTAATAAGCAACATGAAGTGTAAACAACAACAAGAGGGTTTCTGAAACTCCCATCCGTCTAACTACGAACATTTGCGGCTGTGACTCTCCTGGACGACGCACTGTGAGAGAAGCCTGAACGGAAGCTCGGTGCGTGCGGCCCAGGAGCAAAGCAGGCCGGGCTGAGGGTAAAGGACCTTTTAGCTATAAATCGTTACTAACGCAGAAGTAGAACAGATTAAACCACTGGAATATGACTTATTTAACAACGGCGTTGAAGAGATGAGACTATAGTTTTTTTCATTTTGACCCATGATTTTATGTTTTCATCTGACGGTTTAAAAAATAGGTGAGAAGTCTTTACAGAGTTTTAGCTGTTTTTTTTTGGGGGGGGTGGGGTGCGGGGTGTGGAATAATTGTGCAGCTTCTCGAACTCAGAGAGCCCTTCAGAGCCATACTGGAACTTTTGAAGGACAAACCAGCTCTAAGGGTGGTGAGTTTCGGCCACCTTCGTGTAGGATGGATCAGCCTTTCGAATTTAACATTCGAGCTCTATTTCATTTCTTCTTGAGATGGAACCCCTTCAAAAGTGTGTTCAGTATTTATGTTCACCGCTAATAATGCCTCAAACCTATGCGGCATTTGTCTCGTTCTACTGTTTCTACTTTTAACAGCATTCTTTCTCCTTCTGAGAATGAAAAACAGCTTTCTGGCTCCACCTAGTGGTAGAAAATAGGTGATCCTTTTTTTTTTTTCTTTTCCTCAGGACTCAGGTTTCCATTTTGACGTCAGATGACATGAAAAGCTGAGAGAGTTGTTATTCAGGAGTAAGACAGGCCTCTTCCTGGTAGACTGACACATCGTAACCTTGTGTTTTATTACTTCTTCTATCTCGAGTTCTTGAATACTTTTCTTTCTAGATAAGATAACCACACCCCTGCTCCGGCCTTCTCTGCAGACCCGTGGGAATAAAAGTTCATGCAAAGGTGTGTTAGCTAGTTCTTCTGTAGCCTCACCTGTTTGGGAAGCTTCTGTTCACTTTAATATGCTCTCTTCACCCCATAAATTACAATTATGTTTCCAATGACACAGAGTATGATTTATCGAAATCATTTCTTTGACCCACACTGCTAACTAGGTTCCTGATGCTGATAGTCAGGACAAGAAACCCCAAGATTGTTTACTTTTAAGATAAACTGAAAGTCCGAGATCATTGTGGATTAGTGCAATTCGTGTCTGTTTATAGAAAAGTACCCTGTAAAGAATGGAAATATCTGCCTGAAATCAAGCTGGCACGAAATTGGTAAAATACCGGACTATGAAATTTTATAAAATGTTCATTTTAAATAGATTTAAACCTTTAGGTCACTTTTTTTTTTTTAATCTACTTTTAATCAACATAATGAGATGATATAGTTCCTTATCTTCCTTAGAATGGAGTATCGATAGAGCATTTCATGATTATTGTATATTAGTTTCAGGTGTACAGCAAAGTGGTTAGACATTTATATAATTTTCAAAGTGGTCCCTGATTAGTCTAGTACCCACCTGGCATGATAGTTATTGCAGTATCATTGACTCTGTTCCCTATGCTGTCCTTTACATCCCCGTGACTATTCCGTAACTGCCAATTTATACTTCTTAATCCCTTCACCTTTTAACCCAGAATCCCAAATCCCCTCCCATCTAGCAGTCACCAGTTTAGTCTCTATGAGTAAAATTTTAACTCTTCAAGTATAAATCTAAATGACACCTTTTCCCTAAGGCAAACATTTCCATCTAGTTCCACATAAACCCTTTTTTGACATGGAGAACAATGGATTTTATACGAAAGATTCTTCATTCCCGTTGATGTGAAAATAATTTAGTTTCATAATAAAAATAAATATAGACGAGCAACTAATTTGGCAATCCATGTTAATGTGGATGAATCTGAAACTGATCATTGTTTAGGATTGAAGAGAACAAAACGTACTAGCAAAACTGAATCCAGTAATTACAGTGCAGAGGTGTTTAAGACAACAAACGTAATATTGCAAAAGAAGTGGATTCCCGCTAACGATCACATTTTATAACCTTCACGGCTTCATATCATGATTACTCTTCTTGCGTTTGTTGTTTGGTGGCACCTTATATGCATGCAGAAAACATAGATGTAAAAATCAAATTTTACTTTCTAAAACTTACTAGTATGTGTTTTATAAAAAACATACATCTTCGCGAAGAAGTAGGAAGTTGTCAGCACACTAAGGTTTTATGCTTTTTTTTTTTTAATACAAGCTACGTTACTGAACACCTTTCTGAAACAGAATCAGAGTATGTCATATAATTAGACTTCGAGTTATTGCATCTGTAACAGGAAATTCTGGCCAATTTTTTCTTGTTTTGGTAAAATTTAATGCGAGGTAACTTTTAAAAAACAAAGCTATGTAAGGGGTTTTTTTTACTTCATTTAGAGGCCTGTATTAAAATACATTTCTGCAAAGAGCGGTCCCAAGTACATACTCATTAGCGACCGTCCTCGTTCTTCTTGGCTGACTGTGTTGAAACAGGAGGCTGGTATGTGACTTAATTTGTTCTCTGGCAGTAAGCACCCATTGACAGTGAAAGTGTAATCACAGATTAATGAGGAATGTGTGACTCGCTTTTGAAAGAAAAATATCAGTTATCACGATGGATTTATACACTATTCAAAAATCGACTGGAAAGGTGATATTTTTAACTTGGGAACTATCAACAGAATAGAACGCACTTTTTTTTTTTTATTTAAACCAGTACTTACTATATGGAAAGGGACTTTTCATGTTGTCCCAGGACTGGTGACTACAACCCAAGACTGAGGAGAAAGCGATGTCAGGTTGCCCGTTTTCTAATCTCCTCACCTTGCTGTGGAAAGAGAAAGCGGGAGGGGGCGGACAGAGCAGCCTCCAGCCACCCTCCCTCTAATCAAAAGAATTACCTCTAGTCATGGGGCAGAGTGGTGTCTGCCCGAAGTGGGCACCAGCATCCCACCTCCCAGTCAGACGTCTGCTCGTGCCGTTTTCTGGGCTCGTTTGAACCCTTTGACTCTCCCATGCCTGGTTTTCTAATGCTCAGCAATGGCTTTAAAGATGTGACCTGTCCTCCCGGAACCCCATCGGGAGCCGCTGGCCACCGGGGAGAAAACCTGAGAAGCTCCAGGCTGTCGGGTGTGCCACCGAGAACCGAGAGAGTAAGGTGGGAGAGAGTTTCTTCCTTGCCAGTGATAAGAGAGGCTCAAACCGCACGCCCCACTAAGAGTTTTCAAGCGTCTCTACAAGACTCTTTCCTAGAGGATGCTGATGACCAGTTAGAGCCACTCCCGGGAACAGCCACCCCGCAGGGACAAGGACGATAAGCCTTGTCGGTGAGAGTAGAGTTTCAAAGCAGATAGGGCTGCGCCTTCTGATAACTGAACTTGACTTGAAAGAAACAGGTCTGTCCCAGAGTCCTTAGAGACAGGCGTGGGAGATCCCACCCAGCGTGGCTGGCAGCTCCAGGCCCTGAGGACACTGTCATTGAGTTTGTGACTTATTTACTATGCTAGACACTTTTTTTCCTTTCTCCTAAGCGATTCTCTATAGCCTTTCCTTACGACTTTCCTTTCTTTAAATTTCAAATATTTTCTAAGACACTTGTTTAGTGTTTCGAATGCAGAGAAAAGCGGACACAAGCTTCTTTTCCTTCTAGGCTATTATTTTTAACATAAAGGTGGACATAAACCTACCCAAGAAGGATTCATTACTATTCCATTATCAGTCAGTATAGCGGACCAGCCTCAAAAGCGTACGAAGTAGGCTACAGACTGTTTTGCAGGTGGGGTTATACCTTGAGCTAACAGTAAGTAAATGTGCGAGCTGACTGCTTTGCCTAACTGGTCATTCGATTAGTGTGAACACATTCGACAATTGCACTAAATGGCTTTTCATCGTTTTCACTAAGCTCTCCACTGTGTGCTTTTAGTCTCTAATATCTTTTGTTTTTACTGCTGCTGAGGTTAAATTCATTTCACGTCCATTAATGATCACGAAACTCAGTGATTTTTCCTCCGATTCTAATGATCACAAAAAAACTATCTTTTCTTAATTGTTACATATCTGGAAAGAAGTCACTGCTGTGATATAGACAGAAATTGAGTATATTTTCTATGAAATCAAATCGATGAGCTGACATGTATACATTTATGATTTTAAGTACAAAACAAAACCAGTTCACTCCAGGAGCCAAGCAGGTATCATAAATGAGACAAAATGGGCCACGTCACCGGGTGTGTAAAACACGCTTTGTACACAGGGTGTGTGTGACTGGAGGGACAACAGAGACAGAAAACCAAACGCTCTGTCTCCTTGGTGCCCGGTCAGAATCATGTCTTCATGGCCTGAGCTGGAAAAACTACTTCCAGGAATCTGGTATTTCTCCAGCTTGGACCCTGTGTTCGTTTTTAAATGTTTGTAGTAACTGGATCTGCAAATCTGCCACCGCTGAGGGCCCGACACAGGTACCTCTGGGAGCTGGGCTTGTTGGTTCTCACGGCTGGTTCTCAGATCGCGTCTGACAGCTGCTGTGGGTTTTTGTTTTTTTTTTTTTAGCCACGTTCACTGTGTGTTTCCCTTCGCGTGTGTGTATGTGTGTGTGTGTCTGTAGCAGGGAAGGCCAGCAGTCGCCGGAGCAGTGGCAGAAGACATACGGCAGATGCTCTGGGAACGAAGTTTACCATATTACTTTGGAAGAAAGTACTTTCTTTGCTGAATACGAAGGGAAGAGTTTTACCTACGCCTCGTTCCATGCGCACAAAAAGTACGTTTCTGCTTCCAGAGTGGAATTAAAATATGACCCAATCGTGCTTTTGAAACAAGTTTTCGAAAATACAATCCATCGGGGTGCTCGTGAGTTACAAGTGTTCTGGACTTTTCCACGTGATTATTGAGACATGTGAATTCTGGCCTCCTGGGCGGTCGCTACAAGATTATCAAGTGTCAAGTATCATTTAGTAACTTTTAAATTATCTTTAAAAATATTGTAATCTATTAAGAATTCACAAATGCATAAAAATTAATCTTTATAGAGCTAAATTTTATAGTGTTGATTAAAAATGTAAACAAAGTAATAATAACATTTATAAAAACTAGACGTTTTTGAAGACTAGAGCTTTGGCCAGAGAAATATGTTAAAAAATAAATGATAGTTCTTCCTAATTTAAATATAAAACAATTTTTTTCCTTCTTTTTGAAAAATTTACTTAATAAAAACATATGCCTGTCATAAAAATAATAATATATTATCAGTATTATAAAGATATTAATATAACATTTTTAGGATTTGTAATTTATCTAATATATTCCACTAATCCAATGTCCAATATATTCTACTCCAAGTCTCAATATGGTTCTATTTACACATATACTTCTGATGTTTAAAAACTATTCTTAAGCTTGATTTATTTGTAACACTGTAAGACATACCGAAACAAAAATATTCAGGATATTTTGTTTTTAGAGAATATTCTGAAAAAGTATTTGACTTTTTAAAGTAACATTTGTTACATTCAGTGGTTATTTCTCCTAATTAAGCTGCATATCTATTCGAGACTATTTAAAAAAAATTTTTCTGAAATTTAGAATAAACCAAATATGGTAAAAACAGAACATAAATAAATGTAGGGAAGCTGATTCTTTCTCATGTGACTTTAGGTAAGCTTCTTTCTCTCCTATAGGCCAATGGCCTTCAAACTCTTTTTGACTAAGAAGAACTATTTTACCTTTTCTGACCTAAGATACAGAGATGTACATTTGTGGTTAAGATCCAGCACACACACAAAATTTACAAAACAATTCTTACCCTTATTATATGGCATACACTCAGGTATTTTTCTACTCTCGTCTAGTCTTCAAATGTATATACACTCGTGTACATGTATGTATACACGTCATAATCAACGAAACTGATTTCACAACATACTGAGGACATAGCTTTCCTATAAAAAACAAGAGTCTTGAACTTTTAAGATGCTTTCGAAGATGCTCGGATCTGGGGCTCTGATTTTCCTCTGCCTTACACTAGTTTACTGATTTTCTTACGTATGCAAACTTAAGAAAACGAAACTGAGACTTTTGGAATGACAATTCCTAAACGTTATTTTCTTTTTCATACTTAGGTTTGGTGTCTGCTTGATTGGTGTTAGAAGGGAGGACAATAAAAACATTTTACTAAATCCTGGTCCTCGATACATTATGAATGCTACGGATATATGTTTTTATATTAATATTACCAAAGAAGAGAATTCAGCATTTAAAAACCAAGACCAGCAGAAGAAAAGCAAAGTATCGAGGTCATTTTATCACGGGCCTTCTAGATTACCTGTACATAGCATAATTGCCAGCATGGGTAAGTATCAGTAAATTTGAAAATGCCATTTGCTTCTTTCTAAAAAAGAAGATATTCTTATTAAAACGTCAGTGTCAAATTAAGACCATACTTGTGCATATTAAAAATTTGGTATAACTAAGTATACGGGACAAAATTTCTAAGCTGTCGAATTGGTAAGAAATGAAGCTAATTCAAATCTGCCGACGATTTGATTTCTGATTAGAATATAAGTACCTGACCCCGCTTTATTTCTCTCGTAAGTTCTCCATTCAGTGATCAACAGGCTATTGCAAGTATTAGTTTTCTTAAAACTCTCCTTCCATCTCCCATCTCGTTCTCACCATTGAGTGTGGCTTCTCTGACACGAAATTTTTAAAAAATTCCAGGCAAATAAGCTTCTTAAGATTTTGCCCCTGACCTACAAACCTAGAGACATTTAATTTCTATCACAAGGAAAAGGTGTTCTCTCTTTTGACTAGTATTAATGCCTCCACGTGTGCTATGGACCCATCTCTTTTTCCTTCTCAGGGACTTTATTCTTTAATTTGTCCTCATCATCTAACTTTTTTTTTTTAAACACATATTCCTGTCTCACTGACTCTACACACACACACACACACACACACACACACACCGGACTGACATCTTCATAGATACATTTCTCAAGAGCTGTCTTTAGTGGCTGGTTTGCAACCTTATCGTGCCCTCACATCTCCACCCAGTTTAATCCGACATCCCTGCGACAGAGCACAGAGAGACGGGGCGGGGGTTGCGGGAGGAAGTGTGAAGGGCAAGGACAGGAAGTCGAGTAAGAGAGTGAAGACCGTGATGGATGATGGGACTTCGTTTAGGTAAGGAAGTCACAGACACCCGTTGGTTGAAGGAGACTGAAAAGGCAGTGGTTTCACTGATGATAATTCCAGCTGGAAAGAGAGGAGGTAAATGTTACGTGTCACAGAAAGAGATGCCAGAAGTAGGCGCGATGTACAGTAGGCAGTCATTACAAAATCCAGGGCGTGACCTTGCCTTGGATGGCCTTACTCCATTTAGAATTGCTAGTCTTCCTTCCTCGAGGTTTTCCCATGGCTCGTGTGGGCGTTCAGGTCAAAAGTCGATTGTCGTGACTCAGAACCGCCCTCCTTCCCACCCGGTGACCAGTTCCTTCCTCCTCCTGCTCCCTAACGCCCCTGCTGTTTATCACATCCTTCTGGTTTATTTTCTGCAAGGTATGTATCGTTATCTAAAATGCCTTTTTCCATTTGTCTACTTGATTATTTTAAAGATAAATCCAAATGTGTAGAAACCCCGTCTTATCCCGAGTAGCCCAAGTTTCTAGAATCGCACTTGCCATGTTGTAGGTACTCGATAAATATGTGTTGGGTAAATATAATATATTAATGGTTCTAATATAATAGATCAATAAGACGATGATAATGCAACAAAATATGGGGGAAAAGATATAATGAGGAATCCAGAGATGGAAATGGCCGGGAATTTTTTTTGTTAATTTTAAATAAATGTACATTGAAACAGGTAGTTTCCTTTCCATTTTAAATTCCTAAATATCTCAGGATTTCGCAAATCACGTTTCGTGTTGTAGAGCTAGACTCATCAAACACATCTTTGCACACAGAGAGAAGTTTTGTATTCGACTGGGCAAAAAATGCCCACGTGAAAAAGAAGTAAATAACCTTTGAGATGAGAGGATAAACGAGAATACATTTCCCGGTTATACTCACTGCCTTTCATTTCACTCCGATCGTTAAGTGACTGATACGTCGAAACGGTGGCGAGTGCCGTGGTGATTTTCGCGTTTCTCTTTTTTAGGTACCGTGGCTATAGACCTGCAAGACACGAGCTGCCGGTCGGCGAGCGGTCCCACGCTGTCCCTTCCCGCAGAGGGGATCAAAGAGGTCAGAAGACCCAGTATCGCTCCTGTGTTAGAGGTGGCAGATACGTCATCCATCCAAACATGCGATCTTCTAAGTGATCAGTCGGAAGACGAAACTACAGCTGATGAACATGTTTCCTCAAACCTAGAGTACGTTTAGATGCTCTAGGTTGTAAGATTTGCTGGGATCTGTGCTGGCTGCAGAAGGAATCCTATGAATTTCCATCAAAAACAGCCTTCCTACCAGCCACAGTCACTCTTGACTAGAGAGGATGCTCAGCCCACAAATCTCTGACTTTGACATATATTTCCAGGCTGTTTCCTCTCAATTATCTTTTATCGTTAAAGAAAAAAATAACGTAAATTAGTATTTCCATGACGTAAAGCTGCGTTTTCATATTTGTAGGGTTTGGTTAAATTATATGGTATTTTCTACCTTTAATGCATTTTCTTCCATGTTCGTATTGAAACTCGACCCGTTATTCAATGACATGTAGAACAGCTGCTTCCGATAACTCCCTTTCTCAGCTCGGTGTTCAGCTGCCTTTTTCATACGTTATGTCCCGATCACATTTTGAATGCATGAGTAAATGTGCTAGTTCTTTTTAC
>NW_011889029.1:1153221-1157593 GCF_000151845.1 Pteropus vampyrus | reverse complement strand
TTTAGATGCTCTAGGTTGTAAGATTTGCTGGGATCTGTGCTGGCTGCAGAAGGAATCCTATGAATTTCCATCAAAAACAGCCTTCCTACCAGCCAGAGTCACTCTTGACTAGAGAGGATGCTCAGCCCACAAATCTCTGACTTTGACATATATTTCCAGGCTGTTTCCTCTCAATTACCTTTTATCGTTAAAGAAAAAAATAACGTAAATTAGTATTTCCATGACGTAAAGCTGCGTTTTCATATTTGTAGGGTTTGGTTAAATTATATGGTACTTTCTACCTTTAATGCATTTTCTTCCATGTTCGTATTGAAACTCGACCCGTTATTCAATGACATGTAGAACAGCTGCTTCCGATAATTCCCTTTCTCAGCTCGGTGTTCAGCCGCCTTTTTCATACGTTATGTCCCGATCACATTTTGAATGCATGAGTAAATGTGCTAGTTCTTTTTACTTAGCTTCCATAGTAAACAGCACCAACGTACGTGCTATTGATCAATTTTAGCTTTCAGTAGTTTATGTATCATATTCACATATTCCATTTCTGTTTCTTGAGCGAAGCACAGGGGTCAACAGCCTGGACGATGGAATCTGAAAGAATCTGTTTCCCATGGCATCTCACCTTATGGGGCTTCTGTGCAAGCGACTTTGATTAAACAGTCCGACCCACAATGTCTTTACCTGCAAACAGTATAATTATTGCCTTATAATGTTCATTTGAAGATGTACTGAGATAATAAAGAAAATGTGCTTATTTAGGACAATGCTTTAGTGCAGAGGAAGCATTCGAGAGTATTAATTACTATTAGTAGCAACGTAAACATCAAACACATCTCCTAATATTGTTTTCATGCAATAGATGTCCGATTCAAAATCAGTAGCACTCAAATATATTTATACAATGTTTGATAAGAACGAAGAGAGGTTCGACCACCAGGATTCTTCTAGAAATGCTGTGGGGTGTGATTGAAAGTCTGTACATGTACTTCTAAAGAGATTAAGAGGTAGAGATTATTTCTGGAAAAGTAAAAATAAGTGTAAAAGTGGAGGTCACCAACTTCTAAATTTGCAAAACAAGCCCATCTTACCTTCCTAGTTAACGAGGTCCGGAAAAATTTCAACCGAGTTGGAAATTTCTTGGTTTAGAAAGTAAATTTTTTTTTTTATCAAAAAGACCTTGTTCGTATTGGACAAAGAAATTTTGCCACCACTAAATTTTGTTGTATTTCTTAATTTTAATTCATGCTGCTACTTTTAAATAGTTTCATTTTAAAAATTAGCGCAGCTAAAATGTGCAGGTGGCTATTTTTATAATGTCAGCAAACTGAATATCTTTGGTAATATTTTCAGCATGGTGCTAGCAAAATCTCTTTTCGGTGGGGGTTTATCAAAATGAGTAACCCAAGATTTGTGCCTTTTTAGTTCCACATTTATGACTAATGAAGATAAAGTGAATCATAATGCATTTTGCTGTGAATATGTTTTCTAAAATTAACATTATTATTATTATTTTTTTAATCTATCTAAATCTTTTAAACTGAGGGTTGGCAAACGTTTTTGGAAACGAACCAGCTAGTAAATATTTTAGACTTTACGGGCCACGTGGCCTTTGCTGTTACTCAAGTCTGTTTTTGAAGCGTGGAAGCACCCACAGACAACCCCCTAAATGAATGAGCGAAGCTGTTCTAAAAAAAATTTACTTGTGGATACAGAAATTTGAATTTTGTACAATTTTCACATGACATGAAATAGTATTCTTCTTTTGATGCTTCTTCCAACCACTTAAAGACATGAAAAGTTTTTTTCATTCACAAAACCAGGTGATGGGCCAGATTTGGTCCACGGTTCCGAGTTTGCCTCCCCCGCCCCCCATTCTAATCTATTCCTTTATCAAAATGAAATTGCAACACAGAAAGTCACTGCACCTAACTTTATCAAAGTAGAGGAATACGGCCGGAACGTAATTGTCTGACTCTGCACGTGTCATTCAAGGCGATTATTTCACATTGTTTTGCAGATACGCTAAAGGCTACCCACCATACTCGCCATACATAGGAAGTTCACCCACTTTTTGTCACCTCCTTCATGAAAAAGTGCCATTTTGCTGCTTAAGGCTAGACAAGGTAAGCCCTTGCTACTGTTTTGTTTTTCTGCAAAACTGAAATTATGGTATTTTATAATTATATATATTTAAGTAATTTTGTACAGCCTGATTAAAATGTGTTTAAAGAATGTTACCTTTTTGAATGTAAATGTGTTACATAAAGTGGTGAATTTTACTTTCTTCACTGTACTAAGATGAACCAAAACCTTCACAGCTCTCTGAAGAGTACCCAAGGAGCATGTCAGTCAGTTTCCCAAAAAGAAAAAGCAGGTGTCAGTCTCGCAAATCTATGGACGCTTGACCCCCGGTGTCCCCAAATCACTTGGCCAAATGTGCACTGTTTTTTTTTTAACTGGGCATTTTTGCCAAAATTGTAATCTGGAGTTGCTTGACATGGTCAAATTATTTAGTGCATGTGTTAGCTGCAAAAATTCGTTATTGACAGATTGCAAGTTTATATCAGTGTCTGGTTTATTAATATTTCCTTTCGTAAAGGTTTTACCATAGTTCCTGGTTCCTGCGTGGATGTTCTAGAGAAGGCGCCTAAAACGAAGTTTCTAAAAACGCAGAAATTTTCATCTTTCACAATATGGTCCTTGGGCTTGACCTGCTTCAGAATTTATTCTCCTCATAAATAAAAAAGCCAATAAAAAGAAGATTCTTAATCCCACCCCCGCCCCAAGTTAAAATGTGCCAATAATCTAATCAAGATTTTTTTTTTTTTACTCTAAATTTAGAAATAGCCAGAGTTAAAATCCCAGCTCTCTGCTTACAGCCTGTACAATTTGGACAAATAACGTCACCGCCCTTAAATTTCAGATTCCATGCCTGCAAAATGGCTGTAATTTTTAAATGAACCTCATAAGGCTCTCTTGAGGATTATATAAATTAGCACAGGCCGAAAGCTTACACAGTGGCAGAACCTAATAAACGAGCAGGCACTTAACACATTTCGTTAACATTCTTGCTGTTCTTTTTCCTACGATAAACATTACGAATCTTGGCCATCGCTGTCACTCTTGAGGAAGATCGACAGATCACAGGACTTCTGCCTTTGTCTTCCTCAAGTCGCTTCGTGAATCTTGGCGTATTCCATCCCTCGATGCCTTGTCTCTTTCTCAGCCTTGTATCAGGTCCGTGTTCGGCCGCATGTCACCGCCAGCTGTGTATTTCTGCTGACACGAACGAACCGTTAGCGCTGGGCCCTTCCAAGACTCCATGACCAATTTTTGATTTATAATAGTTTTGCTCTTTTCCCCAAAGAGGATTTCCAAAATAATATCATCTGCAGGCCCCACAGAACCTAGATTCACGTATGGTGGCATCTTACTTTTCAGTACACAATGAAAGAGAGAGGGAAAAAAAAAAAACGGGAAATGAGTCACCCCCAAACAGGGAACCTGACAACAACGGGAGCCTAAACTCCCGGGCCGAGCATCCGTGGGGAGCCCTCGGGGTCTGTGAAGGCCAAACGCGGCCTCTCCTCGCCTCAGGCTGTTTCCGAGAACTGCAGAGTGGCTGGTGACATCTGGGAGTGCCCGTAATCCAGGCGGCATCAGGCTGGCGAGGTGGCCGGCTGTGTGAAGGAGCGTCCCTGCAGCCATCGGGGCGGGACCGTGCGGCCCGTCTGCCCGCGTCTGTGCGGCTTGAGCTGGGGTGACGCCGCCCAGTCCCTTCTGCATCGGTGTCAGAGGGCTGCTTCTTGGTCACGGTTTTCCAACACTAAATTTCCTGTTGTTTCCTCGTGGTCGTTTTTTTCCCTCACTAGTGGAGCTATCTCTGAGTCTCCTAAATTAGTTCTTTTCCCTTGTTTTATGTCATGAATAATGATATTCTTACAAATCACAACATCGGCTGTCATTCTGCCGCCACCTTTGCGGGTGGCGTTCTCCCGGGGCCCAGCATCACGTCTGCTTCTGTTAGCGATTGTCCCGTCGTCCTCCTGCCTTTCATCTTTATCATTTTTCTCTTTCTCCGTCCTTTTTATTCCTTAAGTCTCCCCCTGGGCTCATTTACCTGCTTCCTAGGTATACCTTTTAGAAATTCTCTTAGTGAATCCCTGTTTACTGGTAAATTATTTCAATTTTAGCTTCCCTAGAAATATGGGTTTGGTTTGGTTTGGTTTCTGTCCCTCACAGAGAGTTTTGCTGCTGTCCCACTCCAGGCTCTGAGCGTCCTTTTCCTTCTGGGCTCGTTAGGGTTTTATTTACCGTATTTACCGTATTTACCGCCTTCCGGGCTCCCCATGACTGCTGAGTCAGCCTTCTC
>NW_011889029.1:1147636-1153171 GCF_000151845.1 Pteropus vampyrus | reverse complement strand
ATTCTTACAAATCACAACATCGGCTGTCATTCTGCCGCCACCTTTGCGGGTGGCGTTCTCCCGGGGCCCAGCATCACGTCTGCTTCTGTTAGCGATTGTCCCGTCGTCCTCCTGCCTTTCATCTTTATCATTTTTCTCTTTCTCCATCCTTTTTATTCCTTAAGTCTCCCCCTGGGTTCATTTACCTGCTTCCTAGGTATACCTTTTAGAAATTCTCTTAGTGAATCCCTGTTTACTGGTAAATTATTTCAATTTTAGCTTCCCTAGAAATATGGGTTTGGTTTGGTTTGGTTTCTGTCCCTCACAGAGAGTTTTGCTGCTGTCCCACTCCAGGCTCTGAGCGTCCTTTTCCTTCTGGGCTCGTTAGGGTTTTATTTACCGTATTTACCGTATTTACCGCCTTCCGGGCTCCCCATGACTGCTGAGTCAGCCTTCTCTCTAATCTGTGTTCCTCGTTCCTCTCTTTTCTCTCTGGCTGCCTTTAAATTCTTCTCATTGTCTTGGTTGTTCTGCACTTTTCTTATGATGGATATCTCTTTCTTTATTCGGATTCACTGGGTTTCCAGAATCTGGGGATTTGGGTATTTTATTAATTCTAGGGACTCCTCAGCCAACACTTACATGAATAGGGCTTCTTCTTAATTCTCTCAGCTCATCTTTTTTCCTTTATTGAGGTGACATCAGTTAATAAAATTATATAGGTTGCAAGTGTACAATTCAATGACACATCACGTGTATATTGCATTATCTGTTCATCACCAAAAGTTAAATTTTTTCCATCATCTCTTTTTAAGGTATTCTGTTTAAATATATGGGAGATGTTCTCTCACTATTTTCCAAGTATCTTAATTTTTCCATACTACTTTTGATCTCTTTTCTTCCCACATTTTGAGTAATTACTTCAACTCCACCCTGAGGTCGGTTCCTTCAGATGCGTCAAATGTGCGATTTCAACCATCTTTTGAGTTTCTACTTTTAATTGTTATACTTTTCGGTTCTAGAAGAGAATATATGTAATTTTTTAAACATCCACCTGAATATTTTAAATAGCCTCTTGCTCTTTGTTCATACTTTAAATGTTGTTTTATTTCTTCAAACACAGTAAACGCGCTCATGCTGTAGTCTGAATCTAATAACGGCAACATTTGTAGTCTTCGTGAGTCTGATTCTAATGTTGATTGTTTCTGCTGACTCATGGTGCCGTGTCCTCATCGGTGTTTTATAAATTTGATTAAACAATAAAGGCAGAGACTATTCCAGAGTAGATGAAGCCAGAGAACCAACTAATCTCAACTCAAATAAAAAGAAACCTTCATAGAGACATGTAAAGATGGAAAAGCAGAAAGCTTAAGTAGTTCCTCATGTAGATAATTTGGTAAAAAAAAAGAATTTTGGTTTAATAACGCTAAATCCAGTGAATTTTACCCCCTGTTTCCTCCCCCCAGCTCCCCCTCCCCCCAGGAAATAGCAAAATGTCTTCAGGACAAGTTTGGTAATCTGTTATTACTTTTGTTCTTAGTGTTAGTATTTTACTTATGAATATGTTTATCACTATCTTGCTAGCTCAGGTATACATTTAGACAATTAGGCTTTTATAAAAAAACAACAAAAAATTCTTTTCTGTATCCATCTCTTTAGGTACTCATTACTGGGAATTTCCCAAGGTTATTTAATCATAATATTATTATATTTCTGTAGAGCAAAGTCAGAGGTAGATTGATTTTTGAGGTGTGGCTGACGAGTAAAAATCGTATCTATTTAAGGTATATAATGTGATGTTTTGACAGACATTTACATCGTGACCATTTTTAAATGTAGACACCGAGGCGTCATCTAGAAACACGTTAGATTTACTATGGAACAGGTGTGCACACATTGCTGACTTTTCTTCACCCACACCAAGCTGCAAGCCTGCAGGTGATCTCCGTCATACCCACTTTCATTTCGTAAAGCAGACTGGCGTGGAGAACGGGGCGTAGAAAAATGTGACTGTTTTCAAATTTGTTAGAAAATAAGAAAAGTACCAAACCAGGTTACTTTGATCCATCCATAGAGCCTACATTTTTTCATCGAATTTTAGTGGAGTACAAAAATGGCATTTCTTCATATAATTTTTCTTCCCTAGAGTTGCCAGCATAACTACTATGAGGACGCAAAAGCCTATGGATTCAAAAATAAACTAATTATAGTTGCAGCTGAAACAGCTGGAAATGGATTGTATAATTTTATTGTACCTCTCAGGGCATATTATAGACCAAAGAAAGAACTTAACCCCATAGTACTACTCTTGGATAACCCGTAAGTATATTTCAAAATAAACAAACGAGAGTTTTTAATATGTCAGAAATTATTTTCATTTGCTTAAAATATTTTAAATCAGATACATTATGGCACGTGATTCATTGGGAGGTCTATTCTGTGCTATGTTACAGAACAATTATTGACTATGGTTATATTTCACAAATGCTACTTAAAACATCACTGGAAAAGCCCGAGCTTCTTTAAAAATCCATGTCATAAGCGGTCATCAATACCAGTGGGAAACATGCCGCTAAAATAATTACAGTTATTCTCCTGAAATTAACCAATAGCCTGAAAAATATCTGCCAAAACTGGATACTTCTGTTGTCTTTCTAAAGAACCATTATCAGAGAAGCATATTAATGATCCATTTTTCGCTGTTGTACCATGATGCCTCATCATAAGTCATGATTCTTCCACTGTTAAAACATATATTTTACAACAGGAATAACTAATGCTTTACTGTGTTCATTAATTTTAAAAATGTTGGCTCGATACACTTGTGAAATTAGATCAAGCATTTCGCAATCCTTATGCAAATATAAATATAGGTCAATGAATGCTATGGTCAAATCCATTGGATCGTAAAATTAGAATATTGCTCCCTGGGACTCAAAATTAGTAGCAGATGGTCCTTAGATCAATATCAGATTTTAGAATCCTCTAACTCTCCTCTTACATTCTAAAGTGATGCACATTTCAAGATAAACTAGATGAGACCAGAATCTGTTGCCTTGTCTCTGCCTTTAAAATTTATCGAAAGAAATTTCTCTAAACAAAGGTCTTTCCCTAATATATTATTACTTTATGACATTGTCGATTCTGAACACATCAATGTCAAGTATTCATTGACGCATCTTTTTTAGCATCTTTATCACGATGATAATCCATTCTAAAAACTGGGCACACCTCTAGAGGTTTCAGTTGATGGATTTTCAGGTACCATGACTCAGTGACTATTTTGGCATCCAGGGGAAGAGGACATAAACTCAGGGTAGGGTTGGGGGAGCAGAAACTCAGACCCAGTGTCAGAAGAAATCAAAGCTTAACAAAACAAATTGTGACTAAAATTCATGCGTTTCCTAAAACAAGGCAATAATTTTGAAGTCCAAGTGCCTTTCATGATTCCTGCCAGACAACGAACAAAATACAAAGGCCAGTCATCATTTTCAGTTTTAAATCCAGCGGAGGGTGGCGTAACGTGAGGACTTCCTTTGTCCCCAATGACCTTAGTACTTCTTATTACACAGATTTTCAGTATCTTTATTAAATGAATTACTAAATAATATTAAATACTGTTGGAAGACTTTAGAAGATGTCACAGTAGATAGATGATCAGAGAAGACAGCATAAAGAAACTGAAATGACCTGAATTTAAAAGAACGAGTCAGACAAGAAGTAAGCTATTCCAGCCAGGGTATGTATCTGCATTTAATAATAAAGAATTATGGACCCGACTGTTTCACATAAGTTACTAAGCTACTCACTTTAACTGATTGGAACTACACAGGGGCAAAGGGAGCTAAGACGAAATAATAACCAAAAAGGACACAGGCAAAGGGATTTTTCAAACCACCACAAGATCTCAGTGCTGCTCAAGGCTTGTGGTACTTGCGTCCTCACAGGTGTTTCTACGATCACCAGGTAAGGGAAGAGACACACAGAGGGTCCTGAGTCTGCAGTTAGAATGGTCCTTTAATTTTAAGAAGCAGAGCGGTGCCCAGAAATAGGAGAACTAGATGGCACTACCACGGCTGCTACTGGAAGTGTGTATCGTTATTACATTTTTTGAAAACAACATAATCACAGGCTATCAAAATATATGTTATAACCTGTGATTCACTCGTATCCCTTCTATGAATGTTTTGAGGTAAGTCAAAAACTAATGCTAGAAAGAAAAAAGCCATCTAAAGCTGTCCATACAAGTATTATTTATAATAGCAAGATATTGGAAATAACTTGTAACTTTGATGGCATAAAAGTGAAAGTAACGCATACACTGAATAATTGAGGATTTAAAACGTGAATTAGGGTACCTTTATAATATGTAATAACGCGAGGCCATTTAAAATGATGGAACTTTTAATCAACGTAACAACAGTGGCAACCTTTGTAAGATTTATTTCTATGCTTCAAGGTGTTGAGCTTTCTTTTCCTTTAGAGTGTGAAGGGATAGAGGACGATCCGTCAGAAGAAAATAAGTCAGGGAGGGGGCGGCTTCCTGCAGCTGGGACAAGCACCCGGGGCGCGGCAGGCCCTGCACTGCCCTTGGCCTGGGCTTGCCCTGTCCTTGTTCACTGCGCAAACTCCTACTCACCCTTCAACGTCTAACTTACATGTCACCCCTGTGACATGATCCCCAGTTCTGCCTTCTGAGTGCAACCCATTGTTTATTTTTTTCAGATACAGATCGTAAATGTGTGTTTTCGTACATGTGCTCCAAAAAATCTAGATTTTTTTATAGTACAAGATAACATGATATTTGTTTCTGCATATGACTGAGTATATTAAAATGTCTATTTTATGAAAGATTTTGGATACATATGTGCTGAGTGAATCGATGCATGAAAATAAATACAACAGGTTAAGTGATTTTTCAAGAAGCTTCTAGGTTATGAATCTTTCCCCAAATCTGCATGTAAGATTTTGGTTATAATAAATATTTACTCAACAATATATATTGAGATCCATCATTTAAAAGGTCAATTAGCTTAATTTTCTATAATATATATATTGCAGGATTACATCTACTATATTTATTTATCGACATGTTGCTATGCTAAGGGACATGTTGGAATTCTGTATATCCCTTAGAGAAATTGGCTCTGAATAGGAGGCTAATTTAGTTTCCTACACTTTGGGTCACATAAGAAAAAATTATTAGTTCTTCATTTTAAAAGGCCTTCTCTGCATAAATAATTTTAAAACTCACTGATAAGACTTTTTAGTCATAACTCAGGATATCGATTCAATATTTTTGTAGATTAATGCCATAATGTTTCTGATTTAGAAAGCAGGAGTACGACTTTTTATAATTCTGGGTGCCCTGCATTATTCATAACAAGTACGAATGTCATTTTCTAATTAATGTTAAGAAAAAAAAAAAACACCTAAAGTTAATCTTGTCGATGTTGTTTCGTTTTGGAAATGCAAACTAAGTCAAGTGACTTCCTTTCCCTAGAAGAGCTGCCACTGTTGTGACATTGTGTTTCATTTTGTAACCCATCTGCTACG
>NW_011889029.1:1144269-1146486 GCF_000151845.1 Pteropus vampyrus | reverse complement strand
AAAAAAAAAAAATCGTAAGCATGTCTTTGAAATACTGTGCTGTTAAAAACAAGGTTCTAACACATTCTATTTCTATTTGATGGCAAAATGGGTGTTTTATTTATATAATTAATATTATTTAAGATTCTTAACGCATATGCTTCGAAAACAGCTGCAGGATAATGAAACACAAAGAGTCCAAAAATACAAATTATTTTGTATCAGTAGAGATTATGTGATCGTCTCCATTCACGCCTACTAGTGCACTTCATCAAAGCCACCTGGAAGGGCAGCCTTTACAAGCATGGGGGGTGGGGGAGCATAAAAAGTACAGGATCATAAAAGATCGCGAGTAAGCAAGCTTTAGCACCAGCCCTAGCACTGCGATTTACTGAAGGTCCCTTTTTCTCTGTCAATTTCTATCAAAGCCTAGATGACTTGCTCAGGTGTGGGGTGACTTTTGCTGCCAACATGGTGGTGGTGGACAAGGAGAGCACCATGAGCGCCGAGGAAGACTACATGGCCGACGCCAAGACGATCGTGAACGTGCAGACCCTGTTCAGGTAAGAGTCTGGTAGCCCAGCCCTGTCACCGACTTCCGGCTGAACACCCGTGAGACAGCTGACTCTGACTCTGTGTGTAAGGAATGAGCGCAAGACACTTAGCACTCAGACTACCTTCATTCGTTTGATCATAAAATAAATGCTTCTTTGGCCCCTAATGGTTGACTGGCACTGCGTGAAGTTAAATTTTTAACAGCAGGTCCGTTATTCTTCTTCAAATAAATACAATAATCATCCATTTTCCTGCATGATTTAACAAT
The DNA here is from genome assembly GCF_000151845.1 of Pteropus vampyrus. Lineage (NCBI taxonomy): Eukaryota > Metazoa > Chordata > Mammalia > Chiroptera > Pteropodidae > Pteropus > Pteropus vampyrus. Next base: position 1,145,684 of record NW_011889029.1, on the reverse strand, counting down.
AATAAATTTGAAGAAGTATTGTGTGGTGGCAGTCTCGATTCGTGAGGGACTGTGTGTGTTTTAATTTGGGTGTTACGCCTAGCCATGGCCAATGGCGTGCACTTCCATACTGGGTACCCAGGAAGGAAAAGTCGCAAGGCGACAAGCAGGTCATTTACCCACGTTCGGAGCCAACTCGCCACCTTAGCCTATCTCCCTGTCTTTCCTGAATTAAACTCACCCAGCTAGGAATTCCCACTATGGGCACGTTTGGGGAAATCCTGATAAAAGCGCATGCTGGAAGCAAAGTCAGAATCACCTGTAAGTCAAGATATCCGTGTCACCTGGGGTGATTCTTCCTGAAATCATTTTAAAACGTAAATATGCGAAATATCATCGTTTCAGTTTTATGACTTTTGTGGAAGTTTAAAGGAAATATCCGACCTTCCAAATTATGAAAGTAAATAAAACAACACGAACTCTGTCATCGCCACCTCCACTCACCCCACCCTCAAGGCCTCAGATTGAGCAAAGCACATATTGAGGGCAATTATTTATTTTATTTATTTATTTTTCTAGAGGAGGCAACCCTTGGTTGACCTCACAGATTGCAAGGGCCTCGTCAGCTTACAATCCCTTATTTTTTTATTTTCTACACCTACAGCACCTGGTCTTTCTAGGGGGTCTCCCATCCAAGTACTAACCAGGCCCGACCCTGCTTAGCTTCCGAGGACGGATGGGATCGGGCGCGTTCGGGGTGGCGTGGCTGAGGACCGATTATTTGTTTATAGTTTGAGTTCAGAATGCAGAAAACAGAGCCTAGACGGGAGTCCCACGGTTTATTATATAATCTTTGGCAAATGACTTTCCTTCTCTAAATCTCAATGCCTTAATCACAGGTTGTTAGAGATTTAAAAATATACGTGTCTGGTACTTTTCGATTACTCAATAAATGTTAGCTGCTATCGTTGTTAGCAGTGAAATGACCTCATCCAGGGGGCAGAGAGGGAAAGCCACAGAGCCTGGAACCACACGGCACAGATTTCGCCTAGCACGGCCTCTGTCCCGAGTCCCAGCAGACGCCTAGGAGCTCTGTGACCTTGAGTGGTGTCTTAACCTTGTCGAAATGACTTGCCCCCTCTATAGAACGCCTATGGAAAATCATGAACCCTTTTGCAGTGTTCACATAAAGACAGGAAACCAGGAATATAAAGACTGTCATAGCACGTGGACAACTAGACCCTCGGGTTATGGGGACACGGCAGTTCATTTAGGACAGAGCTGACGTGTTATTGAGTTATAGTGAACAGTACAAATAGTACGTTTAAAGGTAGCACAGCACAGGTTTAAACCATGGCGGAGAGAAGCAATTCTTTTTTCTCTAGAGAGTGAGAAAGGAAATTACAGGGTAGAAAATTAATTCAGAAAGATGAGAT
>NW_011889029.1:1141741-1144219 GCF_000151845.1 Pteropus vampyrus | reverse complement strand
AATTCCTAGGATTAGAGATGAAACAGATTTGGGTCATGGAGGTTCATGATACTACTGTCCTTTTTTGTTTCTGCTCGAAATTCTCCCTAAAAACAAACAAACGAAAAACTCTTCAGATGAATTAGAGCACACAAACACTTCCTTATTCTCATACATTCACATTCTAGTTCTTGAAAAGGGTAGAAAGGGAGGCACTGCCAATTAGATTATCTGTAACTTTTTTTTTTCATTTACTGTTTTCTTAGGCGGCCCTCTAGTGGCCAAACTGTGTAAAGCAACCAGGCTGAAGACGCCTTGTAGGCAGAAGAGTGAGCGGGGAGAAAGTGTGATAGACAGGAGTTATAAGAATAAAGTAGCAGCCTAATGGAAAAAAAAAAGGAAAAAAGAATGCAATGCGATATTAAATGAATATAAAATAATTTAAAGTTAAAACACAAAGAACAGAAATGTTTTTAGATGGTTCGTAAATGCCCTTCCAAATTTTTTTTATTTTCTATTGATTTTAACTCATTTAATAATAATTACTAAAATCAACTGCCATGATTATGTGTAAACTACAACAGCCAGCATTTTGAGTATGGAATTAACTGATACATTTAGGTCTAGGGATTAGCAATTTAGCACGAGTGCTCTCACAGTGGAATTTTTGTCAAGTTTCAACTTCATTGATTTGTTGCGGATGAAATATTCATCTTTCCCATCGTAATTTCTATCTCTTTATCTTTCTTCCAATCAGGCTTACCTTCTACCACCTTATCTTTCCCTCCTCCTATCTAGATATTTACAATAGAGATATCATTTTTCATGGGGGAAAAAAGATTGTAAGAACTGTAATATGAGAAAGTTAATTAAAATTATAATACGGTGGGTTGAAAGCATATGACTTAGGCATCAATTCTATGGTCTATTAGGGCCCATATCACTTTCACTTTCCACCTAGTTCTTTCCTTCTTTAAAATGTATTTTAATAGTTTGAGAACAATTATGATGAATTTCCTAGGTAAAAGGAACATTCAAGTAAAGTATTCCCAGGGATTCAAACTTAGTCAGCAGGTTGATTGGATGCCACGGTCCTGACTCCTCTCACCATAGGAAATTTATTTGGGATAACATTCTGTTTTCACAGTTCTAGCCCTAAACTCTATCACAGATCATTGATCCTGATTCATGTGAAATAGTTTTTCTGGACTATTCCTGGGGATCTCGGACTCCAAGCTTTGGCAATACTCTCTCGCCTCTTAAAGAACTCCCGCCTCCTGCCTTTCCATGTGACATTGGCTGATCCTACCGTCATCATACACCAGGGGAAGATCTCAGGGAGCTGACTCTCCAGTTTAAGAATCCAAAAGGAACTACTATTCTTTACGTTCCTATTTTAAATCAGACGTGGAATTCAATTAGGCTGATTCTTCTTATCTGTCATCAGTCAACTCTAAAACATTCTCGCACTCATTCGAATTTAGTCTCATGCAATTCAGTCCCATTTTTCTAGTTCATATGAAGCAGAGGCAGTGAGATAATGGCTTCCTTATTTCAGCTTCAACGGTAACATTTTCTTTTAATTCAATGCTAGGTAATGTGTTTATCGGTGACAGGGGAATGTGCATCCTAGTTCAGCTCAATTATTTCATACAACCAAAGAAATCAGGTTACTCAATCACTTGCTCAAAAACTGTAGGCTGGAGAAACAGTAGGCTGGAATACCACCGATATTTATATATTTTACATGCTCTTGGCTGTGTAGAACCAATCTGTAACATGTAGCTTTACACAAATAATACAAATGTAAAAATAAACATTTTGCAGTTTTATGTTTCTATTAGGCGTGACCACCTAAATTAGTATAAGTATTTATATCTATTCTTACCAAAAGCACCTTAGAGATTAAAAAAAAAAAAATCGTAAGCATGTCTTTGAAATACTGTGCTGTTAAAAACAAGGTTCTAACACATTCTATTTCTATTTGATGGCAAAATGGGTGTTTTATTTATATAATTAATATTATTTAAGATTCTTAACGCATATGCTTCGAAAACAGCTGCAGGATAATGAAACACAAAGAGTCCAAAAATACAAATTATTTTGTATCAGTAGAGATTATGTGATCGTCTCCATTCACGCCTACTAGTGCACTTCATCAAAGCCACCTGGAAGGGCAGCCTTTACAAGCATGGGGGGTGGGGGAGCATAAAAAGTACAGGATCATAAAAGATCGCGAGTAAGCAAGCTTTAGCACCAGCCCTAGCACTGCGATTTACTGAAGGTCCCTTTTTCTCTGTCAATTTCTATCAAAGCCTAGATGACTTGCTCAGGTGTGGGGTGACTTTTGCTGCCAACATGGTGGTGGTGGACAAGGAGAGCACCATGAGCGCCGAGGAAGACTACATGGCCGACGCCAAGACGATCGTGAACGTGCAGACCCTGTTCAGGTAAGAGTCTGGTAGCCCAGCCCTGTCACCGACTTCCGGCTGAACACCC
>NW_011889029.1:1131717-1138396 GCF_000151845.1 Pteropus vampyrus | reverse complement strand
CGCGCGCGCGCGCGCACGCGAGTGCGCGCAGCAGATGAATGGAGGGAAAAGCAAGTGCAGAGCTGTGGGACATGTGCAAATTCTCAAGATCCCCCGAGAACAACGTCAGTTGAGTTTTGGCCTCAATTCACTACAATGAAATGTTATTTCAGTGGAAACATCTGCTCTTCTTGGAAGTTCATTATATTCATATTTGACGTTGCAAATTGTGTGCTCTGAGAACAGGGAGCGACCAGGGATCGAAGAGCTCACACCAGGGACGATAAGCTCATCGTGTGACACGTTTGCCAAAATATGCTATTTATCTTAAAATTTTCCATTTCAATATTAGCCGCAGAGTAACCTTGTAACGTTGTAAATTAGCACTGTGAGTTTCTCCCCTATGCTGTTTCATAATTGTAGACGGAAAATGTCTAATGAAAGCCAAACTACGGAATTTGTTTGTGTTGGAGCGCTAAAACGTTGCTTAAAATATTCCTACATTTTTCCTGCGTTGTACACAACCGCTTTTGTGGCACTGCCTGCTGTTGCAATCCACGTAGTCTTATGCCCGAGGCTGGGACTCGCTCGCTCCCATGTTGTTATAGAAAAATACCATGTCACGTTGTTCGTGTAACGCAAACTTTTCTTGACCCGCAGGTTGTTTTCTAGTCTCAGCATCATCACAGAGCTCACCCACCCGGCCAACATGAGATTCATGCAGTTCAGAGCCAAAGACTGTTATTCCCTTGCTCTTTCGAAACTGGAAAAGGTGAGTCACATTGAACTGTTTTGGTTGAAAGAATAACTCTGGAACTTTGTCTGTGGAGAAAGAAATGCCATGATATAGTAAAAGTAAACATCTGTTTCGAATTGCTTTAGGGGAGCTAAAAATCTTTATATATATATTTTTTTTTTAATGTGAATTTGTGGATTTGAACTGTTTCTATCGCAAGTGACTTTATTTATATTGTTTTTCACAGTGCAAATTTCACACTATTTTCTCTGAATTTGTAAAATCTATCGGAAAATTTCCCGGACATCAGTCACCCTCTCGCTTACACTCTCGTTTGCGTCTGATCTTTCTCGTTGTCCATTTTTGCTGCTGGGTTGTTCCGTTTTGCTCTACGTTACCCTTCGTCTCATTGATGTCCCCATCGCTGCCACTGTTTTCCCCACGCTACTTCCCATGTGTGGTCAGCGGTCCCGGGGGGTCACTGACGCGCTAACGAAGCAGGTGTAGCGGGCGCCAGAACCGCAGGGCAAGAGCTACGCAGAGATGGACGACGTGACGAGAAATCGTGAGGCGGAGAAGGTGACAATAACAGCAGAAGGAGGGATCCTCGCCTCGTTTCCTTGTCAAGACTTATTTCATTTCTCTCGATTTGATGCATTTCATTTGAAAAAAAAAAAAGCCTTTTTATTCACGGTTATGGCACAATGTGCTTCGAGACCACTTCCTTTAAAACTGCTTTTGAATGATCGCCATTCCCCAGTGATGGTCATAATTATGCTTTAGCGATCCTGTGGTAATTACGCCCTGATGTAAGAAGCAGAGTCATAAAAATGTGAGATGAATAGTGTTTTAATAAGAAGAATATATTAGGTCTTTGGCCCTAGTTCTTGACACATAGCTTCAAAAACCCTTGAAATTTCCTGAGCGATAGGAGTGTCTTTTGTTAATCATCTTTTTCAGTCGTACCGGATAGTATGCTAACGAGGCAACATATGGGCCGGTCTTTTGGAGGGTACGAAAACAAACAAACAAAAACATTCTAGACTCAGCGGTGAGTCATTCACTTCAACTGCAAAACCACAGAAGTGTGCTTCGCCACTGTGTGCCCCACGCCCCTCGTTAGCTAGCAGAGCAAGCAGGAAAAAGGTCACGGTCCTTCAACCGGGAGACCCCGGCGACTCACAGCGGTCAGCCCTCAAGGACGGAAACGACCGGAGAGGCCAAGTGCAACCCCAACCATCCATCCGGTGGTTCCCACTCGGCCCCGCGACAGGTCCTGGCCCTCAGAGTCTCGGGGGTCTCAGCCCTTCGCTCTGGCTTCTTGCTGCGACGTGGGCTTAAGCTACCGTGGCTTTGGTCTCCCCGGGATGCTGCCCACACCTCAGGAACCCGATTCGGCCCCAAGTTCACGGGAAAAGCTAATAACCCTGCAATCAAGTCAGATCATTCCAGCCATCTCCAGCCACCTACATGGACTATTCAGACTAGGTTTTCTTGACACTCAGGCTAATAAATTAGAGAATACATTGCGACCTAGTGGACACGGACACAAATTGGGACGCCGCCTGGCGTCCTTCCTTTTTACCTTCTCCCTACATCTCAAATGAGGACGTTCTTAGAGTCTGGAAGCCTTCTCAGCCAGGTAGACACGAGTGACACGGCGGACTGACCCCTCCTGTTCCTTGGAGGGGCGGGCGCCGAGTCCCAACCTTGTCCTTCTCCCAGGGGAGCCAAGGTCAAGTCACTGTCGACCTGTCAGCACAATGAGCAGCAGCCATAGCCCTGTTCATCTCCACGACTCATCCTTCAGCCAGACCTCCTCTGAAATGGTGGACGGGAGGTCCCCCTGCCCGTGTGGTCCCCCACGTCTGCTACACTAGGAACGGGTGTTTGCTTCCACTGCCCCGAGAGTCGGGGCTGCTTTTCTGACTTGCTTAGCTGTATCGGTCCTGCTCGGTAAAAGGAAGTCGGCCACAAAGGAAACCAGCATTTTTGAGATGACCATCAGCTAAGTCCAAGAGTAACCTGCACGCTTAAGAAATACCTTCCAGTCTTACACAAATATTTGTTCTCATGTCTTCATTTATGGAAGGAAGATAACAGAATTTTTCAAAAGAAATGCCCATACACCAAACCACACACACACACACACAAAATTTTATTTCTTTTTCTTTTCTCTGTTTTTTCATTTACAGAAGCTTAGCTGCACGTTGGTGCAGCTGGCACAATTTAAAGGGCATGTAATGAAAACTCAGGTGCCAGAAGCTAGAAGAAACCACTGCATGTGACGGCTCCAACCTGCCTATTGTTTTGCCCTCACATATGAGAATATTCAGTAGAGATCTTCTAGGTGTTATAAGTTATGTGGCTTTAGGGTTTTTAGTCTCATTAAATGTTTTTATTGTGTTCTTTTCAGAAGTAGGTATGAAGAATAAATGTCGACTGTCTAAAGGATTAACCTTTCTTAACTATTGGCTATTTTAAATGATCAAGAAACCTTGGTCATGAAAATTACAGAAATGTGTTAAAAATGCAATTATAAATGAAGTAATGACACATTCAAAGCTGAGAACCATGTAATAAAAATACCTTGTTCACGTACGTCAGGAAAATTTAACTAAGCAGAGAAGCGTAAATTGCAGAATGCTCACGAATTTTTCGATTTCAAATTTCTGAACAGAAAGAACGAGAGAGAGGTTCTAATTTGGCTTTTATGTTCCGACTGCCTTTTGCTGCGGGGAGGGTGTTTAGCATCAGTATGCTGGACACACTTCTTTACCAGGTACGCGATCTTTCCTTTTTGTTCTCTAATATGCTTATTCTATATTTCATTTGGATTTTATTAAATAAATAATATAACTAGGGTTTCTCGTGGAGCTGTTAACTCAACATTGGCTCTGGAAGTAATTCAATATTTTATTTCATGTATTTAAGGACATCGATGTGCCTATAAAACGTTTTGTAAGAAAAAAACATTTTTCGGAACAATCTAAGAAATAATTTTTAGGCATTCTTTAGCTTAAATTTTTAAGGATTCTTTAGCCTAAACCAGTGTCCTACAATGTTTACTGTGACATTTTAATACATGTTGCATGTTGCTATATCTTTATTACTAAACTAAAAAAAAAAGCTAAGGAAAAATTACTAGGTTAAAGAAATAGCCGTTTTATAACGCGTATTTTTAAAAAATAAGATATCAAAATCGATGCCAATAAACTGATAAACCAAGGACATTTTAAACATCTGCTAATTATCACCTGTTTTAGAAAAATATGAAAAAAGATTTTACAAACAACTGAAAACCACTTAGTTTGTTCTGGAAGGCCAAAGTTAACACTGTCATTTTATCATAAGAAGTTCATAGAGATGTTATTTTACGCAAATATGTTTTAAAATTTTTTGACTCTGCTATAAACTGAATAGCAGTAAAATTTCATATTCTCAGATTCAAGTAATCGATTTTGAAATATTTCCATTAAGAGAAAAAAGATATTCATAGGGCTGTCATTCCAGAACTTTAATCTCGAATTCAGCGTTCGAACATTTCGTTGTGCTTATACACATTTTATGTACCCTCTTCTGCAATGCTTGACTGAACAAACTAATCTAAAGCTAGTTAAAGCTTTTCTATTGGCCTTTGGGCTCATGACGGCCCTGAGTGTGCCTCTAGCAATGTCACATGTCACAAACCACGTGCTTCTGCCAGATAAGTGCAGGAGCACAGCCAGCCAGGGAGAGCGAGCACTCCCGTTTGCCTTAAGGTTCTCGGATGCATTAGTGGGCACTGCAGGGCAGTGGGGGGCGGGGGGTTCCCACCCTTTGCAAACACAGGTTACCCCGCACGCAATTCTGATCATTACCAAGGAGGTTGGAGGGGAGGAAAAGCTATAATTTCTTTCTCTTCGTTTTTATCTCACATTTTTCATAATAAGATACAAGAAGTTCTGTGTTTTCTAGAGCTATTTCAGAAACAGTGAACTAGAAAAATAACTTTCAAAGTAGTAACTGCCAGTTTACCTTCTCTTGACCGCAAATGAGATATAATCGTGGTCCGTTTTTCAGATAGGTGAAGAGGACTAAGTCATGGGTTATAGATATAAAAACATATATATGATTCCTCAAATTATATAATAAGCATTCTTATGTTTTTAAAGTATACTATATACCATCTAATTATTATGGTTAATGAATTAAGCTCATCTTCTTAAGAATGTTTATATTGTATATTCGAAAACTATTATTAATGACAATTGTGTAGTGATTTATCATTGATGTAATTCTACCCTAGACATCGTTGTGTTTGTTTCCCCAAAGGAAACTGTGATGTCGGCAGTGTCCTCACTCACGATAAGTAGATGAGACGCGAGGGCTCACAGAGAAACTACCTAGTGGTTAGTGTGACCCCTCGACATCAGGCCATGCACACGTCATCGGATCACTCCTGCCCATCCCTGTCCCTGTGGGGAACAATCCCACCCTTGTAGAGCGTTTGAGTTTTTTATGATACTTCAACTTACTGAAAGATTTTTTTCCCTCTGTTACATTTCAATGGACCCTTTCCTCCTTCCCACTTGAAACACAGATCGCTTTTATATTTTAATAATTGTTAGTAATCATCATCTTCGTAAAGCTAGGAAATCAATTATTAAAAAATAAGTATTATCTAAAGTAAAGTTAAATAGAGCTAAGTGAAACCGAAAAGTCTTCTATGGTTGAATTTCATGAGATTTACTGCAGGGGTTTGTAACGTGTGAGGCTGAGCACATCTTTCCGGCTCACTCCTACTCTTTATCTGTGCCCTGAGGAAGTTACAGGACAAATGACCTCTGGACAAGGAATGTGTTGGTGGCGAATACAGTAGACAAATTAGCTGTATTACCGCATCTGACTCTAAAATAACTTAAAACAGTCATGTTCCAGATCTTTAGTGTGTTTTCTCTTTCATGAGTACTTTCTATTTCTCATCTTGGAAAATAGTCTTAAGTGCCTGAGAATTTGTTTCTAAATCCTTCTTTAGCAGACACCGAGTTAGAGATGAAGTTAAAGGATACTCTATAAAGGCGTATGTCACAACTTTTCTTGGTGGCCCTCTATAATATTCGCGTCCTAACTGCTGGGAGACTAATACATGTTGAAAGCCGAAAGGCCACTTCTTTGGCCTGAATAAAGGAAATGGACATGTTTGCTCTCCTTAGATGGAAGAATTTAGGTTTTTGATACCAGGTGTTGGTAAAATGAACTAGTAATCAAGGAAGTGGGTTAGCAGATTTACTTAAAAAGCATTATAACTTGTAAAAAATCTTTGCCATCTTTGCTATGCAAAATAAGCAGATTATTTACGTTTTTCATTTTTAAACATTTGAAGATCGAACTGAAGGCAGTCATTTTATACAATTTATAAATAATTGCTACATGTTATGGCAAAACATGCCTTGTCTTGCTTGAAAGCTTTTTTCACTCGGAGCTAAGAATAAATCGAAGAAACTGGAAGCATCATTAACGCTAAATACTGAGTGGTGTTCTAGCAACATACTAAACTATATCTTATTGTTAGACCACAAAATGACATTTAATACTAAGCTATTAATTCATTAATATTCAGATTTATTTAAATACTAGAAATGTATTCTACTAGCATAGAGCTTAATCCTAAAAAAAACTTATTGAAATATTTCATGGCAAATTTTAGTTCTTTCAAGTTTTTATGATATTCTCTATATCAACATATTTTTATTAAAATCTAAAAATGTTTCTATCATGCTTAGCAGCATGCATAAAATTTAAGCATATCAAGATATTCTAGAGAACAATTATTCCCCACATCTCCTTAAGGACAGCGTAACGGTGCATGTGTATTTAGGACTCTGACAAGATAGACTTTGATTTCCTTTTTTACGGAAACTCAATGATGTGTTACGAGAAATAACCTTTTAGAAGTGAGACGGTGTTCGCACTGCTAGCTGC
>NW_011889029.1:1126935-1131667 GCF_000151845.1 Pteropus vampyrus | reverse complement strand
CATTTTATACAATTTATAAATAATTGCTACATGTTATGGCAAAACATGCCTTGTCTTGCTTGAAAGCTTTTTTCACTCGGAGCTAAGAATAAATCGAAGAAACTGGAAGCATCATTAACGCTAAATACTGAGTGGTGTTCTAGCAACATACTAAACTATATCTTATTGTTAGACCACAAAATGACATTTAATACTAAGCTATTAATTCATTAATATTCAGATTTATTTAAATACTAGAAATGTATTCTACTAGCATAGAGCTTAATCCTAAAAAAAACTTATTGAAATATTTCATGGCAAATTTTAGTTCTTTCAAGTTTTTATGATATTCTCTATATCAACATATTTTTATTAAAATCTAAAAATGTTTCTATCATGCTTAGCAGCATGCATAAAATTTAAGCATATCAAGATATTCTAGAGAACAATTATTCCCCACATCTCCTTAAGGACAGCGTAACGGTGCATGTGTATTTAGGACTCTGACAAGATAGACTTTGATTTCCTTTTTTACGGAAACTCAATGATGTGTTACGAGAAATAACCTTTTAGAAGTGAGACGGTGTTCGCACTGCTAGCTGCTCCGCACCTTTCATACCCGTAGTAAGGAGCTGTTTTGTTTATATTGCAGTCATTTGTGAAGGACTACATGATTTCTGTCACCAGACTCCTGCTGGGATTGGACACCACCCCGGGGTCGGGCTTCCTCTGTTCTGTAAGTTAATCGTTTCTGCGAGAGAAGATTGTTCACGTAGACGGTCTGAAATCCATCTCAATGGACTTTGGCTAACTCTTCGACGTCATTTTTTTTCTCTAATATCTGCTCAAAACTAGCATCATGGTTTTTTAAGTCCTTAAAATATGTTCAAGAGAACACATTATTTGAAATTAATATTCATGGTAAATAGCCATTCCGTCCACAGTTCAGAACAGGTGTTTTTTTTTCTAGCTGGTGATTTGAGGCCAAAGGTTTCTGACCCAGGAGGCCATGCTGTGGAGGACAACCGCGATGGCACCGGAGGCCTGTGATTTACGGCTGAGTGTGCCAGGACTAAGTGTGTTTCATGAAGAGACTTGCCAACGATTCAGATTTAGGACTAGCAGAGGGACTAGTTGTTACGTCTCTAGTCTGCGAGCCTGCGCTCCTTCTGCTAACGTCTTCCTCAATGCAGGTGTCATGAGAACTTTGGATGGGCAGTTCTTTTTTGTGCCAAAGTGTCCTTCGCACTCTAAAATTTGTAGCATCGGCAGACCCTGTCCACTAACTCTAGTAGCAGCGTCAAGTTATTGCAACATTCAAAAACACATCTCCCAGTCAATGACCAGTGCCTAATGTCTCCTGGATTGAACGAATACAATGTCATGCTGCCACAAATTGAGTAGCTGGTTTCTTAGGATTGGGGGAACCCCAGGGATAAGGCTGAGATGGGGTGCAACTAATCAGCTTAACACGTGGATAAGCACTTGTGACTTGGCACTTTGAGAATTCAAAGTATCGATAGATTCTAACCTTAAGAAGTGAAAATTAACCACTGAGTTTTTATATCTTCCCAAGTTAACGTGTAAATGATTTGTACGTATTCTAGATGAAAATCACCGAGGATGACTTATGGATCAGAACGTACGCCCGGCTGTATCAGAAGCTGTGTTCCTCCTCCGGGGACATCCCCATCGGGATCTACCGGACTGAGTCTCAGAAACTTACGACATCTGAGGTTTGGAACCAAAATATTGCTTTGAATGTTTCATCTGATTGAAGGCAGCCATTCCCAACCTTGACTGACTTCTGACAAATGTCAAAGAGACAAAAAGAATGCTGTCGGACACGTAGTAGTGGTTGCCAGCAAAAGCAAAAAAGAAAAAGGAAGGAAGGAAGGAAAAAAAACACACAAAAAAACACTTATCAATTACTTGTTTAGGAAACTATGCCAGAATTTCTCAAAATATCGTTGGCTAAGGGATTATTCTAGAGTTTGTGGATTTGGGGCTCTGAGTGACTTCTGTAGATCTAGGATTTTAAACACTGATACATAAGAAAAGTTCTCAAGGCAAGCAATCTTGCTTATATACCCCTCAACTGCATGTATTAGCATTTATTTAAATAAAGGAGTCAAAACGGAGATGAGTTAATAAGCACTGAAACTCATACTTTTCAAACTCTAGATTAAAGACTATCCTGAAGCCAAGAAAAAACTCAAGTAGCAATGCCAGACCTTCCCAGAGAAAGGCTCGGTAATCTGAGAGCAAACTAGAGTTTATTAATACACGACACAATTTCCAATGGCTGCTCGCTGCTGCGAACATATCCACATTTTGATTTGGTCACATTATGTGGTTCTAAATATTTTATATACGCTTAGTAAACCATCATATTTTAAGTTATACTCTTTTATGAAACAAAAATTTTGGATAAATGCCTTATCCTATCTATATTTATAAAATTATTTAATATAAATGACGTTTTATATATTTTTTGATGGTTTACCTTCTCGATGTATTCTTCGGATACCTCAAAATTATTTAAAATTTTGGTTAACCATTCCTCTTTTTGGTCTTATACAAGATTACCTCAACAATGAGGCTCAGATCAGGTATATGCATTTTAATAGTACATGTCATCATTAAACCGATTTGTGATAAAATCAATGAATCCTTGTATGGAAAAGTGCTTTCTAGGAAGCATAAGAGTAATGGAATATATTTGTGTGGTTTTTTTGTTAAAATTTGCAGTTTGACATTTAAATAAGGAATATTGAGTCCCGCAGGACATAGTTTAGTTTTTTCTGAGGTGCTTTCTGGTGGCTTCAGGAACGCTAAAAGGAGATTTATTGGCATCTCCGCTGCTTAATCTGAGTTTGTCACTGGCTGTGGTCCCTGGGGTCACATGACAGAAAGCAAGACCAAATTAGAGAAAATCGGGAATGACCGACAGGAGAAACATGCCAGTTAAATAAGATAGTTTGCTCGGATGTGCCTAAAAATTTAAGAACAGTGGATCCCAAAAATTATCCGATTAAAGGTTAAGAGAAGGCAAATTCCTTTGCATCTAAATAATTAATCATTTCATATTTGAACTTGGCTAAGTACAAAGGTTTTAATACAGCAGAGATTGTCATGATCTTGTCTTCTACACAGGCTTTGTGAACTTGGACATTTGAACTCTGCCGTTGGTCAAGTGCATATCCACGTCAATCATTTTGTTTTATTAAGGGACTTTGTTGTGTGCTGTTCGCAGTACGGGTAGGGAAAGGTTATTTGAAAATTTGTTCTGCCATCAAGGAGCATTTAACACTATATGTTGTTCGGTTCTTCCCATCATAAATAAAGATCATCTTCATTAAATGCGTATAAATCCCCGAACCTCTTAAAAGAAAATTAAGTTAAATAAACATGACACTTCTTCCTGTGTTAAACTCAATTCATCTTTCAGCACATACATTTTCTGCCTATTATAGCAAAAGTGAGACGATTTAAATAACTAAAGATAAAAATAGGACCATCAAGCATTTTTACAGCACAGTATATTAAGGGCAGAAAAATATCTAAGGACAGAGAAATTAATATTACTCTGCATCCAAAATGAACTGACTACTGCAGTTGAGCTGGAATTCTACTTTTATTTTCCCATTAAATAAAGCAAAAACAGAACTGTTGCATTAAATAATAATTATAGTCTGGCAACATAAAAGGATGCACATGAGAAAGAGCTGTTTTCCCGGTCCGGTTACTATGAGAAGAACGAGCATATCGTGTGTTTCCTTATTTAAGAGTTTGCGCAACATGACGGGTAGGTTCGACCTTCCATCGTGGTTTTGCAAGGTGCAGAAGTCCCATTAAAGTGGATCTCCTTTAAGTCAGACTCGTGTTTAAATAAAAAGTGGTGTGGGGTGGGGGAGGGACATTAATAAAATATCAACTCAGTAAAGACCTTGGTTTTTATGGAAACCGGGCAGCAAGTCTGAGGTCGGGGACGTCCCCAGGACGGCAGTGAAAGCACCAGCAGAGATGGAGAGTGACCTGGAGCAGAGGCTTCGGTGAGATTTTTTTCAGAAAGATGACGTCTGATGTTCAGACAAAGATTAGACAATTGCCAAAGAGTTTAGGATGAAGTACTGATAAGTAGCAACCTAATTAATCGATTCACAAAAGAAGACAGTTAAAACTTTAGGAACACACCGCCGCCAACAACAGAAAATGTATGCAGAATTGAATAGAAAACACGTTTCCTGTGTAGCTCATCTATAAATTGTACATCGTCATAATATGCCCCTGAATTTAGATCTAACCAACATTAGACTTGAACAATTTCGGAATCGGGGGAGATGGAAAAAGGTAGCGGAATAGGCAGAAGACCGTTAATTCCTCTTCCTCCAGCGTGAGGAGTGAATAGATAAAAAGAAGAAATGAAAAATGTCACAATCAAACACGTTCCATAGAATCGGAGAGAGAAAAGCCAACAAATCCAGCTAAAAGAGGTAAATGTAGGTGCATCCTATGAGAGAGAAATCGAAGAGATTATGGTCGGAGTGGTTATAAAAATAGCATTTTTGGACTATTTAAACTATGAATTTATAACTGATAAAAGCAACGATAGACTTATAGCCACGAAGTAGTCATTTGAGACCCATTCATCGACCATCTCTGCACGTTATACTGCCAAGTGTTAAACTCTACCCTATGCTATCAAGAATTTTTTATTAAATGCCAACATGTCACATAAGCATATCATAGG
>NW_011889029.1:1124961-1126885 GCF_000151845.1 Pteropus vampyrus | reverse complement strand
TAATAATTATAGTCTGGCAACATAAAAGGATGCACATGAGAAAGAGCTGTTTTCCCGGTCCGGTTACTATGAGAAGAACGAGCATATCGTGTGTTTCCTTATTTAAGAGTTTGCGCAACATGATGGGTAGGTTCGACCTTCCATCGTGGTTTTGCAAGGTGCAGAAGTCCCATTAAAGTGGATCTCCTTTAAGTCAGACTCGTGTTTAAATAAAAAGTGGTGTGGGGTGGGGGAGGGACATTAATAAAATATCAACTCAGTAAAGACCTTGGTTTTTATGGAAACCGGGCAGCAAGTCTGAGGTCGGGGACGTCCCCAGGACGGCAGTGAAAGCACCAGCAGAGATGGAGAGTGACCTGGAGCAGAGGCTTCGGTGAGATTTTTTTCAGAAAGATGACGTCTGATGTTCAGACAAAGATTAGACAATTGCCAAAGAGTTTAGGATGAAGTACTGATAAGTAGCAACCTAATTAATCGATTCACAAAAGAAGACAGTTAAAACTTTAGGAACACACCGCCGCCAACAACAGAAAATGTATGCAGAATTGAATAGAAAACACGTTTCCTGTGTAGCTCATCTATAAATTGTACTTCGTCATAATATGCCCCTGAATTTAGATCTAACCAACATTAGACTTGAACAATTTCGGAATCGGGGGAGATGGAAAAAGGTAGCGGAATAGGCAGAAGACCGTTAATTCCTCTTCCTCCAGCGTGAGGAGTGAATAGATAAAAAGAAGAAATGAAAAATGTCACAATCAAACACGTTCCATAGAATCGGAGAGAGAAAAGCCAACAAATCCAGCTAAAAGAGGTAAATGTAGGTGCATCCTATGAGAGAGAAATCGAAGAGATTATGGTCGGAGTGGTTATAAAAATAGCATTTTTGGACTATTTAAACTATGAATTTATAACTGATAAAAGCAACGATAGACTTATAGCCACGAAGTAGTCATTTGAGACCCATTCATCGACCATCTCTGCATGTTATACTGCCAAGTGTTAAACTCTACCCTATCCTATCAAGAATTTTTTATTAAATGCCAACATGTCACATAAGCATATCGTAGGAACAAATTAATGTAAATACTCTAGGCCTTGCTTCCTTGTTACTTCACGTATTTTAAAAAATACGTTTGAAAGGCAGGTTTGTATGCTATGTCATTTCTAGTCTGTCTTCAGTGTCTTACCAGATTCTATGTAGAGAAAAAATAGTTCTTATAAGTTACATCGCTGCTTTGCCTGTGAGAGTAGAGGAAACACGGATACTTTGGCAGACATCTCTGAGAAGACAAATGATGATAAAGAATATTTATAATTAAAATTACATAAGAGACCTGGAATGCGAGCTCAGAGTTTTCTGGTGGGCTAAGTATTGACATAAGGAGGATTCATACAAACAGAGTAAAGTGAGTCCGTAGAAAATAAGGTGCAGCTGGATCTGCCCCTTGTCAGCTGCTCACACCTCACCACACCAGAAGAACTTCTGCCACCAGCGATATGTGTCTAAGGGAATTTTTATAAACATCAGAATCTCCTGGGTCAAACAAAACGAAGAGGATGAACAAGGACCTCTTGGTGATAAAGAACAATATTTTTGTCTACAATCCTTTAACTTCAATTCAGACATCCCCAAGGCTCACTAAATTCACTTAAATTGTCGAGATTATTTATAATAATTATTCCAATTAAAGTGAATATTCATACTTTTCATTGAAGATGTCTTAAATTTTTTATGATAAAATGTTGCCCAAAATCCACTTGGGTATAATCTACCATACAGTATGTGATACGGTACTATCTTTCCAAAATCTGAAAAATTATGAGTTAGCAAATGTACTTGTCCCTATCTTTCTTCGTTAGGTGAGAAAACTTAGAACTGTATCTGCCTCCGGTTTTGCAGTGTACTGAAAATTGCTTTTAC
>NW_011889029.1:1114580-1124911 GCF_000151845.1 Pteropus vampyrus | reverse complement strand
ATAAAGAACAATATTTTTGTCTACAATCCTTTAACTTCAATTCAGACATCCCCAAAGCTCACTAAATTCACTTAAATTGTCGAGATTATTTATAATAATTATTCCAATTAAAGTGAATATTCATACTTTTCATTGAAGATGTCTTAAATTTTTTATGATAAAATGTTGCCCAAAATCCACTTGGGTATAATCTATCATACAGTATGTGATACGGTACTATCTTTCCAAAATCTGAAAAATTATGAGTTAGCAAATGTACTTGTCCCTATCTTTCTTCGTTAGGTGAGAAAACTTAGAACTGTATCTGCCTCCGGTTTTGCAGTGTACTGAAAATTGCTTTTACTTGAAGTGTCTATAACCAGTGAAAATTTCACTAGGAATTAGCAAAGGATCCTTTTAAAACATGTTAAAGTGCCAGCATCTTTACGATGTACGCAGTAAATTTGTGGAATGTGTTAGTCTGACTGTCGGTCACCTCCATAGTCAATAAACCCAAAACTTTAAAAATGTGCATAATAGAGTGATCGCTGACACTCACAGCTACCAATCACTGCATCTTTAAACTGGAATGCGAAATTTTAAATATATTATTAATATAAGTTTACCTGTTACAAAATCATTTTATTAAAATTATTTTAACAAAAATTAACATAGAATAGTTTTGAAACTCTAGCTGCCCATTCTCTCTGTTATTCACTCAAACAGCATTTATTCCCTTCGGCCATATGTTAAGAATCTTGAGATAAACAGCTGTAAGGAGCCTGTAATCTAATGTTTATTATGCGTTTTTTATATTTGTGACAACAGTCAGAATGCTAGATAATGAGCTGGACTTGAGTCACATTACCCCAAAGAATATAATTCAAAATTTTACTTCTACCTCTTGAAAAGTGAATAGAATATTATTCTTTAAAACTGAAAAAATTAGGTAGCATCATTCTTACACACCCCAGATACTTAGGGGTTATATGGTGACTGGGCAGATCGGTTTTTTAGAGTCTATAGACAATGGGAAAGCTCAGAATTTTTCTGTGAACTTACTTACATTTATACATAGGGGAAAAACAACATTATAATCTCTAAATTTAAATTTTTTAATTAAAAAAATATAGCAGGTTCATAAGCTCCGATCATTTTCTTTTCTTCTAGTACTTTTTCTCTGAAAGCTTAGGAAGATAATTTTTAGAAATAACACCCCCCTATAAAAACAAACAATAAACGATCTAACAACCACTTTCTGGTAAACTGAAAACAATAGCTCATTCTTTACCTAATTTTATTCAAAGGCCCCATGATAAATAACAAAGCGCACAATTAGATTATCCGTGTTACGTATTTGTCACATTTGGTCCTTGGTGCTGATTGCTTCGTGTATGTATTGTCGAGTCATCATCTAAACTGTATTTTGTGTGTTTCTTTTTCCCTCCCTTTGTGTCAGTCTCGAGAAATAGCATCACAAGTAAGTATTTTGTTTGTCTCCCTTTCTTCGAATGGTTAAGTATGAATTCAGAGCCGTTAAAGGAAAAAGGTTACTAAGGACTGCATTCAATATTTCGGATTCTAAAATAAAATTCAGTTGAATTGCATAAATGCTTTATTTTCAAGTTATATTTTCCTAATTGGATGGCAAATTAATTTCACCTGTTTGTCTTCAAATTCTGTGTACGTACTAATCCAATCACTTGTTTTACTGCATGGTGTCATTACCAGGTCGGCCCCAGTGGCTACGCCTGGCCTGTCCTTGAGTGAGGTGTCCACCTCAATGCAATCAGTAAGCTGACGTGAAAATTTCATGCCTATTCTTAGATTTAATTACCTCTTGGTTAATTTGATTTTTCAAAATTCTCTTCCCTTCAGTATCTCACATAGTACAGAGAGATCAATGACCATTTTCCTTACTTAACTCCCATGATGAAAATCTGTAACGGATGTTCGATGTCTCTTATGTTAAGCCGAATTTCTTTTTGCTAGATTTTAACATACAGTAGTCTCCCCTTATCCGTTTTGCTTTGAGCAGGTCCAGTTACCTGCGGTCAATCACCGCTCAGAAATATTGAGTGGAAAATTTCAGAAATAAACAATTCACAAGGTTTAAATTGCATGCCAGTCTGAGTAGCGTGTTGAAATCTGTCACCATGACACTCTGGCCCACACGGGACGAGAATTATCCCTTAGTCCAGAGCGTTCACGCTGTATACACAGTATGATAAGATCTTTTGAGAGAAAAATCCTATTTTATCGTTAGTTATTATTGTTAATCTCTTACTGTGCCTAATTTATAAGTTAAACTGCATTATAGGTATGTATACATAGGAAAAAAACAGTAGAGGGTGTGGTGCCCGTGGTTTCAGGGTCCCCACGGGTAAGGTGGGATGACTACTCTACTGCGCATTCTAGCCATTCTTTATTGACACTCCCTCTGTCCCTGTTCCTGGTACCTCATTTATTCAGTTATTTTGTGTGACCAAATGAGGACTGGACTTGGAACCAGATGATCTGAGTTTGGCTTCTTTTACTAGCTACGTGTGACCTTGGGCTATTCTCAACACATAGTGAAGATTAAGTACACAGCATATTATTGTCACTTCATGAGTTATAAAAAGGAAGAAATGTGTTAAGTGAATTTTCAGAGTAAGTAGCAAATGATTATGTGCAAAGTACATACAGTGACATAGATCTTATTTCGTTTTTCCCTGGTGTGCCCTTTTTGCGTACACCACAGCACTGGAAAATGTTTATGTCGATACACTTAAGTTTATAATTAATATACAGTAAGTATTCCTGTGATTTGAATAAATACTTTAAATCTTAATTGAACATAGACACATCCACTAAGCTTCAACGCATTCTAATTCAAACACACACACACACACACACACACATATTCTCTCCCTCGGATTCTGAGGTCACCTGTAATGTTTTTTCACTTTCTCTCAAAAAATTTTAGTCTTGAATTTTTTTTTTACTTTATTTTACAATTCCTAGTTATAATTTTTTCTAGCTCTATTGATTCTTGTTCATTTCCAACCCAGGAAAGCATTTCTTGCTTGCATTATTTACTTTCTTTAAGTTAATCAGAGTCTGCTGGCATACTTATAGCAAGAAGCAATTGGAATGGATCCGATCTCTTGGACTTGACTTAGCTACATAGTCATGGCTTTCTGTCCGCTTGACACCTGAAACCTCATGGAGATCACTCTTCACGGCACTGCCACAGGAAGCACATTGAGCCTTTGGTCTCAGCTCCTTGTTGAATGGCTGCTAGAACCTACCTGACCAGAAAGGAATAGAAAATTATAAGGTTGATCTAAGCCGACAAGGCCTTCGTAAGGGAGTGGTGACCTTGACGTGACAGTACGCTTGGGTTAATGATACTATTCTATGTGATTCTTTACATGAGAATACAGATATTCGTATCTACCAAGTCTTATATCATTATATCTCTTCTTTAATTAAGGTATGACGTATGTCATAGAAATGTTCTTTCCTATGGCTCACTTATCCATAGTGACATATGCTTTAGGGCAGTGGTTCTCAAATGTTAGAAAAAGAAGGGGATTGTGTGCGCGTGTGTGTATGTGTGCGCGCGCGCGCATGTGTGTGTAAATGTTTGGGGCATAGTAGAATTGATGCTGTCCTCAATCACTGTGATAGTTTTCCATAACTTTATAGGTTTAGGTCCTTCCTTTTGAACTGTAATATACTGGAGGTGATAGCTCCCCTGACCTACTCTGAAGTGTGTAGGGTCTACACACACACACACACACACACACACACACACACACACGGTTGAAACCACTGCTTTGGGCTATATATTCCTGTAATTCTGGAAAACAATAAGTGAAAATTGTGCCGTGAAGGCGACAGTTAGCAACATAAGTATGATTCTAATAACGTAAACTATTTGAATACCTTTATGCACATGTTAAACCTGCGTGCTTATTTAATGTTCTTCTATTTGTTGATTTTTTGTTTGTTTATAAGTCAGTTTTGGAGTTTAAAGCTATCTGGGTGCACAAGGTACTTATGTATCACACATAAAAACCTGAACCTATAAACCCAAAATGACATTGAGTGTAAAATGAAAATATGCTTTTCTATTTAGTTATTTCTAGACATAAAACAAGCCTTTTAGTTAAGAAAAACCACTTTCAGTTTTCTGACAAACCACAAGCTAAGGATGAGGAGGACGGTCTGGATGGGGCCACGCTCGGATCCTGACCTATGAGACACATCTGCGAGATTCCCTCGGTGACAACTCAGAATGTGTCAACCATAAATCAGACGGCACAGTTTGAGTCCATTCTAAAGGCTATAAAGCTATTTTTGAGGGGGTCATGAATCCAGATTACAAGCACTCGCTTTCAAGCTACTGGGCGAATCGATCTATTTTAAAATACCACTTTGTTCCACACATTGCTCAATAACCTATGACATGAATAACTGTTCAATAAAAAGCTGAAAGTTGAATCGAGTCACTTCGAGGTGTGGTGTGTGTGTGTGTGTGTGTGTGTGTGTGTGTGTGTGTGTGTGTGTGTGTGTGTGGAGTGGAAAAGAAGCTTTGATATATTTTGTGAATCTGACATTTTCTACCTTTCTGAAAAGAATGAAAGTAAATTAAGCTATTTTAGGCATAGGAAACATTTTCTCATTTATACAGTTTTCAGTTCTTGTGAAGAAATATTTTTAGCCTCTTTTCGACCCTACTAAGCTTGATAAATATTTGGAAAATGATATGATTTTTAAAACTGATAGTGCATTAAATTTCTATGAAAATTGTTGGCATAGCCATATAAATTTTTAATCTCCTTATTGAACTACATCAACATGGTCCCAGAAGCATTGCTTATAAAATACACGTCTTAGTCTATTCAGACTGCTGTAACAAAATCCCACAGGCGGGGTGGCTTCAAAACGACAGAAATTCATTTCTCACAGCTCCAGAGGCCAGAAGTCTGAGATCAGGGTGGCAGTGGGGTCGGTGGGGGGCCCCTCAGGTCAGATAGGCTTTTTATTCCATCTTCACAGGGCAGAAGAGGCTGGGAGATCTGCAGGATCCCCGTTATGATCCCACTCACCAGGGCGGACCCTCAGGACCTGCTCGCCTCCCGAGACGCCCCGCCTCCCCCCCCACTAACACAGTCTCCTTTGGGGTTACGATTTCAACGTATGAATTTTGAGAGGACACAAACCAAACACTGAGATCAGATCACAGCAATAGGCAGATAACTTTTCTAACTCTTACAAACGTTAGCATGAAATCTTGATTTTTTTTAAGTTGATAACTACATTAGGCGTCTGACAATGACGGTATGAAAAAGTGGGCCCAGAGTCCTCGCGTTACTTATAAACTAGGACAAAGCGGCCCAGAGCAGAGCAAGAAACCTCTACTTTCACTTAAACCTTCATCCTCTTCTTCAGATTCACAAAACTTAAACCAAGAGATCTCTACCCGCAAATGTCTGTTTATAGCATCTTGATTTCTTATGAAATGTGGTCATTGATAGAGAAAACCACACCAAAAGTATGTCATTCTGTCTTTTTTTCATACCCATTTTCACCTACATATAACCCCTCATTATTTTTCTTTTGTTCTTTTCACTGTTTTTTTTCCATACAAGATCATGAACCATCATGCTAACTGATAAATTATTGGGCATTTGCTGAGACAGGCACTGTATTGTGCACATTTCATGTATTATCTCTTAGATCTCAGAGAAACACTGTGGGCAAAGTAAAACTAGAATTACCCTGTTTCAGGCAGGAAGTAGGATAATCTGAGAGAGTTAAATTACACGGCCAGGAACACGGCTGGTAAGTGGTGGAACCTGCAGTTAAAGCCAGGCCTGTCTGATGCCACGACACTTGCTTTTAACCTGTCGCTCTGACCCTAAACTCAGGGAAAGGTCCTACGATAAAGGCACTTTTGAGTGTCCCAACACTGCCCTGTTTTCACTAGATCACAATGCCATGTTCAAAACACAATAAAGCCACCACCAGGTATGAATGACAGCAGAAAAGTGTATTTATAAATGAACCTTCTTTTAAAACACACAGGCGCACGCACGCACATTCAGCACCCAGGAATAGAATACTGTTTCCACCCGTGAAGCTGATAATGTGGACATTTTCATTAAGATATATTAATATGATGGCTCTACAGAGAAGTTGATGGTTGGCAAAAGTTTTCTTCCTGCGTTAATGTGTTATATGAATTTGCACAACGTTTCTATGAGGTAGAAGATGGGTATTATTCTCATTTTACACAGAGTTTACGTAGTTTTGTTGTAGGAACAGAGCTAGGAAATATACAGAATATTGTGCAAATTTGTGTATTTTAATATATGAAAATTGTGTGTACTTTTCATGATGTCATATTGGAAGGATGCGAGAAAGGCATGCATATTTCAACATGTAATGAACAATCTGTGTGTCAGTTCAAATTTCTTAAAATTAATCCCCAAATCCTTCTAATTCTTTTTTTCTATAAAATGAAATATATAAAGAGATGTTACTTATTTTATTAAATTATTAACAAAAGGCCTTGTGAGTCTTATAGGTTTTGTATATAAATCATGATATTTCCTTCTTTGGGGAATTCAAAACAATGATGAATAGGATATTCAATATTGTTTCAGTAGGCTTCAGTTTGTGATTTAGATGTATTTTTGACATAATTCTCAATACACGTAACTAGGAAAAAGCACTCACAAAGCCAGTGTTTCATCCTTTACTTGGAAGAGAATCTTTATCTCTCTTCTAAAATATTTTATGGTTGTGTGACTTGGATGATAAGTGGCATTATAGGAATGTAATGTTTTGAGAATTTGGTCTGGCAAGATTACCGTTTCCACATATTTGTAGGAAATCAAACTATTACAGAGACTTACGACTAGAAAGATCACATCAAATAAGGATTGTGATTAACAAAACTCTGCAAGCCATAGTCTAAATATGAATCACTAACATTTTCATTTTTGCTGAAAAGTACATATAAATTGAACTTCTGAACAAAGACTGATATTCTTCCTGATAGTAGCTATTTCTCAAGGATTTATATATTTTACTTCCACGGAAGAGGATTTTCAGTATATTATCAGGTAGAGACTATCAAGTAGGTAGAGCAAGTTGACTTAAAATGGTAGCCATTATTGCGAAACCATGGTATTAAGAATTTTAATACTTCCAACTTAAATTCTGATAGCTAAAATAAGGTTTCTAAGAGAAATTTAATGAAATGTTCTCTCATGAAGATATGAAAGTTAAATTAGATTTTATATCACTGATATAGCACTTTTTTGAAGTAGAAAGGTGGATATTTATGTTATATATTGAACTTAAGTGTGAGATATCGCAGCTTGCCACTAGGTGTTGTATGTAAGGACTGACTGAGCCTCCATCATTTATATTCACTTTTAAAGGATTTTATTGGATCTACCTCCTGAACTTAAATTGGTAATTTAAATTCTATTACTTAAAGCCAGCAACACATGCATGTTAGAGCTGAAGCTCAGACTTCTATTCACAGAAGAGAACACGTCAGCAGATTCGGGAGGGCTGCTGTAGGTACAGATTCAGGAAGCTGTTCATTTGCATGCGCATGCTTTCAAACAGTCAGACTTCCGGCTTTGATCTGTGTTGCATTTCATATGACTTCCTGGTATGTATGAAAAGCAACAATTCAGAAACGGGAAGCTTTTATTTATTAAGGGCCTATAATCAAAGGAGAGTTTCTTAGTTGAAAATCAGATTTCATAGTGAAAGAATAAGTCTAAATAGACTTTGAGTTTGTTCATTGCTTTTCCCTACTATTAGCCCAATTTAAGTTTTATTTGTGAGTTTAGAATACATTTGTGAAATAGTAATATTTATAACACATTTTCGCTTAGGATACTAAGAACCGTTCTTGAAATATGTTCCAATATTTTAGTCCAAAAACATTTTATATGAACAGTTAATGCATGAATTAAAAAGGGCTTGTTTTCCTCTGGGTCATATGGGGGAATAAAAAAATTCACATTTTATAAAGTTCATTCCAACGCCATCTTTAGAAAGAGCAATAACTTAAAAACCTTTAAAATGTTAGTCATTCCAAAAATAAAACCACTTTTATAATCTTTATTTAAATGTCATGTGAAATACATGTGAGAGATTTAGAAAAGTCCATTACATGGACTTAATTTGAATAAAGTTTTAAAATACCTAGTTTTTTTGGTCTGATTTGAAACAGCTTTGTTAACAGTCATTTGATAACTCTGATACATGAAAAATCCTTTCATTAAACTTACACTGGAGGATGCAAAGATATTTTCTTGTGTTCATATATAATTTCGAGAGGACATTTTCTAATAATATTTATACTAATGGAAATTAGTATCAGCGATTATGATTTTGCTCTTTCTGTGAAAACTCATGAGATGATTATACCACGATATTAGCATAAAATCGATATAACCACAGTCCATACTTATTCCTAAAATATCTAATTATCGATATCCATTTCCTTTAAAGTCTCAAATATCTATCAGTGTGGAAGAGTGGGAAGACACCAAAGATTGCAAAGAGCAAGGTCATCACCGAGGCAACCACCGCAACTCCACGTCCAGCGACCAGTCCGACCACCCCCTGCTGAGGAGAAAGAGCATGCAGTGGGCCCGAAGACTGAGCAGAAAAGGTCCAAAACACTCTGGTAAAACAGCTGAGAAAATAACCCAGCAGCGACTGAACCTCTACAGGAGGTCAGAGAGACAAGAGCTTGCTGAACTTGTGAAAAATAGAATGAAACACTTGGGTCTTTCTACAGTGGGATATGGTATGCCCTCTAAACGTATTGCATGATATGGACTTGTGATTTCTGGCCGTTAGTCGTTGTAGAGTTGACGCTCATTCAGTAAGCTGAGAATCACACTTTTGTTTCACAGGTCAGTGTGGAGGGACTAGCGACACATAGCTAATCTCCGACAGGAAACGATGATGACGCTGGTAGTAAAAATCAAGTGCTGAAAATGTTAAGTATTTGCTTAGTTCTCTAGGCATCGTGGTGAACGCGTTACATGAGTTACCTTCATTTTCATTTTCACAAAAACGCTTCCGTTTTAGAGGTAAAGAAACTAAGTCAAGGAACTTCCTAGTTAGCTTGTTCATGGCATGGCTGAGGTTTGTGTCCGGTTCTGTCTGGCTCCAATGTCACACACACACCACCCCCTCATTCTAGGGCCTGGAATCAGATGAATCTGAGGCATTGGCAAGTAACTAAATGTACCAACCACAGATGAACCAACGTGTTCCTATAAAACATGATTAGCTCCTTGTGGTCCAGGAACAAAATGTCTTCAAAAGCTTTAATTTAAAGCTCAAATGGTGCTTGAGCTCATATAGTGCAGATCTGCCTCAATAACTGTCAGGCTCCTCTGGTGATTGGTGATGGCAATATAGACCATGTGGCACAGCTTAAATGCATTAGCAAAGAAAACTTTAAAAGATATCACTTATCACAGTATGAATTTTATCTTAAAAATAAATTTAGTCAACTTAGAGGAAAACCAAATGATAAATAAGTGGTTTGTTGTTATATATGTATATATATATATAAATCGGGTAAACCAGAAGCCAAGAAAACTGTAAGTATCATACAGTTTAAGGATAAAATAGAATGCATTTCATATTTGCCCATCTCATCTTTGTTATGAAAGTCTCAGCCTGAAACAATGTACATTGGGAGACATTTTAATCATTGAATTAGAGTTTAAAAGAAGTTGCCTGTATTTCTTTGGACAAGAAAAGCATGTTGACTAAGTACCTGCTCTGTGCCAGGAACAATGTGAGGTGTCTTTCGTACATTTTCTCATCACTCTTTATGACCCTAAGTGTTCTATGATGTGAAAAAAAAACGTTGGAAAGTGTTGGACTGGAGAATGGGAGGCAATGAAATGATTAACAGCGCCGAGTAGTAGAGAGTGTAGTGATGGGTCATTGACGACCTCGCCGAGGGCGGCATCAGTTAAGTGGTATATGTGAAGCCGGATTTGAGTAGCACGAGGAATGATGTTCAGGCAAGGATTTGGATACAGTGGGTTTAGATACATCGGGGAGCCCAAGGTAGTGGAAATGTAATCTATCGGATGGCTTCCATGACCAAGTCAATTCATAACACGAGGTGGACGTTGGGATACAAATTATTTGGTTCCTGTTCCATCCAGCAGGAAGGGAGAGCTACAAAGGAGGAGAGGGTCGTCTTTTTAACAGTATTACCAAGTAGTTGCCCACACCATTCCCACTGTGACTCATCGGCAGGAAAGCATGTTTGATTTGTGGCAGCCCAGATCTAATTA
>NW_011889029.1:1105803-1113380 GCF_000151845.1 Pteropus vampyrus | reverse complement strand
CAAATTATTTGGTTCCCGTTCCATCCAGCAGGAAGGGAGAGCTACAAAGGAGGAGAGGGTCGTCTTTTTAACAGTATTACCAAGTAGTTGCCCACGCCATTCCCACTGTGACTCATCGGCAGGAAAGCACGTTTGATTTGAGGCAGCCCAGATCTAATTAAAGAAAACGAGCATGGCTGTTGAAAGACAAGTGTCAGTCTCTGCCATAGTAGATATTTTTTAAGAAGTTTCGCTGTGAAGGGGGGGTGGGGACGGTGTGAAATATGAGGCTGGCCGGATGAGAAAGTGGACACAGAGGAGGGACGATTCCAGGGAGAAATGAGCATGTTGATTAACACAGAGCTCTTAGAGAAGTTGAAAATCCAGGAAAGCAAATATCTCTGCTTAGATATTTGGAAATGAGGAAAAGATGCATGTTTTTAAATGCGGGAACCGCGCAGGCGTGGAGGCAGGAAGTTGAGTTCTGCCTCCCACGATGGTAAGAGGCACGATCGCCCGCTGAGAATGATTCCAGAAGTGGAAAGGTGAGCGTTTTGAAAACAATTCAGAACGTCTGCAGTCTGAAAAGGTGTTCTCTCTGTGCAAGACTAATTTCTTTTAATATATATATTTTAAAATTTGTAATACGAAAACTTCCAAACATGAACGTGGGAAAACGCTATAACGAATACTCATTATCATGCTTCACAGCTATTAATTTCAGCTTGTTTCACGTACAATCCCACCAGTTTTCCTCACTTATATTATTTTTAGGTAAATTTCACACACGTTTTAGTACATACTTCCATAATTTATAGACTAGTTGTAAAATTATAATCAAAATTATGTAAAAAAAAAAGAAAAAGATTTCTTAAAGGTGTTTGCCATTGGGTTTTCATTTGGCTGGTTGTGTGTACGCAAAGATGTTTTAATCTATAAACTACACTCAGTGTGAGTATTTTTTAAGTATTATGTAAATAAATGGTATAATTCTTCGGCAAGGTATTTAAAATGACACACACTCACTAAAAATTACTCTAACTATGGACCGATATGTAACGATCAGCCCTTAGAAGGACACGTTAATAGTGTAAATTGGCGAGTGAGGCTTCCTGCTATGGTCCCAGTCAGTTTTGACAAGGATTGTTATAAGTTTCATACTGTCAGTAAAAGATGAAATGCCGAGGGAGAAAATAAAGAAATCCTTTCGAGTGAGAAAGAGGTAACTAGTAGTTAGACACCAGACTTTATTACATCTATCGGAAAGCCTTAGTGTCTACGTAAATTGATAATATGCCTGAAATAATAGGTAGATTAACCAAGAACTCTTTTTTAATAGCCAACATGGTGACTTAATTCTTGGTTATTCTCTTTCTTGGAAAGAGTAAACAAATTTGATGAAAGATTGTTATTCCCGCTCGCACCTATAGTAGACGTGGTGGTGGCAATATGCATAGTGATAATACTAATCCCATCAACTTCTATTTTCAGACACTTATAAATCATTGATCATTTCCATGTATGTTTTCAACAACAGCCAAAAAAATCTCCCAATTTCTAATAGATGTCAGGGATCTTTTTCTAGCACAAAATTATTCACAAATTTACCATACGGCAAATTACCAAAGATTGAAAAGGCATTGTTGCTAAGTATTTTAGAAAGTTTTGCAAAATTTGGACTTAGGAAGAATAGTAGAAGTATCTGAGATCGCTGTAATGACTTCAGCAAAAATTTATTATTTAAAAAGAAACTGACACTGAATTTTTTATTATTTTTAAAAAATATATTATTCACCTTTTCCCAATATTAATGAGTACAATAATATTGATATGACAATCAATATATTCCCAGGATAGAGTCCCAGAAAATATATAATTTTATATTATTCTGTTTCCAGAACTGATCCATTCTCATGAGAAAGCAGTCAGACAGAAGGAGATATACATGGGTTTGTTTTGTTATTCTCGTTCTATATATAGAATGTTAATAGAGAAAAACAAACCGAATGGTTTTCTTAATAGATGAAGTAATGAAGCTTTCAAAGGGGATAATTGCTGAGCTGATAATGATTTACACTAAATGAAAATGTTTGGGGAATGAATTTTCCATGTCTCCCTAAATTAAACTATAAAGTTTTGTTTCCTGGAGTTTATTATATCTTTCCCAGAACATTAATTTTTCAATGACAACAATATTTTTACATAATTTAATACCATAGCGAACTTAACTGCACTTAAATATACATATATTTTACCTTTACAACTGAAAACTCAAATGTTATGTGTTGGCTTATGCTTAAGAAAAATGTGGCCAATTTGAATGAAATATCTTTAGTCATTGAGGAAAAAAAATGAATTGGTTGAGTGAACTTTTTACTTTCAACATTTTATTATGGGTTGAGTATAGTCAATGAATGAGCAAAGAACGAACTTTCTAAATGCATTAAAACAGTAAGAAGAAACTTCTGATTATGATGACTGTTTATGCTCTCAATTTAAATAACTATAAAAATCAATAGCGTGCAGACACCAGACGAAAGAAAGCATGTAAGTTTATTCCCAGAGGGAAGAGAGACAGACGAGTTGTCTTTTACAGGCTAGAAGTCAAGCAGGTGGAGCCAAAATACGAAAAATCAATCCCTAGAAAGAGATGCAGAAAACAGGGATCACGAAGTGGTTATTGTCTGCATGTTCAGCGTGGTAGAGAAAAGTAAAAGCATGATAGAGAAGGCAGAGATACAAAAGAGACCAAATGGAAACTCCTAGACTTTAGAATTCATAATGCAGCATAATTATAAGTATCCTGAGCTAATTTAAATGATATGCTTAAAGCCATATAGAAAGTTTACAGTTAACTCACGGGCACACCTGTAACTACGCGCCTGGCCCGTTCTGAAGACCACCGCCCAGTATATGCTGCCTCTCAAGATGACGACCACGAAGGGGTGGGGAACGCGAGACCGCCAGAGGGTCATGCTCCGAGCGCTTATTAGACAATGTAGGAGAAATGAGCACTGCGCACCCCAGGGCATTTTCTCTGATCGGGCATCTCTCGTGGCGACTGAAGGAAAATGTGCCCGCCCTGTGCACAGCACGGACTCCTTTGTTTCCACTCGTGTTTCTCATGGGCGCTCAAATATGCTGCACTGTCCCATCTCGACGGTTCTCTCTCCCTCCCGCTCTCTCCCCTGTATCTCTTGCTCTTGCTCCTTCCAGCTCTCCAGCTGTATTTCCCTCCCCGCTTCCAAATTTCCTCCCTTGCCATTGTGACCAAGCCACCGTCACCTGTCACCTGGGCTTCTATACTATTCACCTACTATTCTCGAGTCCAAATTTGAGTTCCCCAAAGCTCATTTTCCAGAGCAGCCAAGCTGATTCATTCCGTAGGAAATCAGATCGTGCCCCCAAACGTCCCGCCCTTACGCGCTCTCAGCGGCTTCCAGTTGCTCTTAGAATGCAATTCAAACTCTCAGCCGAGGTCTGTAAAGGCCACGGATCTGGTCCTAGCTCCCTTCTCAGCATCGTCTCCAAGAACGTCCTCACTCCATCTCTTCGTCAGGACCCGCTTTCCACAACTTAAAATCAAACACCTGCTGTTCTGTCTGGACGTGGCTCTTCCTTATCTTCGTACACCAGCCCCTTTCCATCGCGACACGTGAATGATTATTTTTACTAGTCACAGATTGATTTTGCCGGCTAACACAGGAAACCTGCTGTGAATCAGGTGCTGATTCTAAGAACTATACATTGATATGAATGTATTCGTTTTAAATTGTATTGATCAGTTATTTATAATTTAATTCCAATGATAACCTATGAGGTGGTACTATCCTTACCCCATTTTACACGTGAGGAAACTGAGCAGAGAGATTTTTTTAAAGCGAAGTAATCTGCCTGTGGTTTCAGCATCTAATGGGGCAAACCGGGATTGTGAGGCAAGAAATCGGGTTTCAGAGCCTTTGTTCTTAACCGAGCCTCTCGATGATACTTTTATATTTATTATTTGAAATGTTTCTACGATTACATAATGCATAATGGAAGTGTGTTTTCGAAAGTATTATTCAATGAAATGTACCCAAAGATTTCATTTTTTCTGATCAAATTTTATTCTTTTAAGTGTTCTTAAAATACTTGCACGAGGAAAATTTAAAAATCAAAGCAAGCTAAAAAAAACTCACATGTGTGGAATGGGACTTAATTATTTTGTAAGAACAGTAGGAGTATTTTTTATAAGACTGGTAAAAAAATTACATTTGACTTTGTTTTCTTCAGTCTGAGAGCTAATTACTTGGAAGAAAATGAAGCAAGCTCAATCTTTATTAACTCAAGTGTGAAATAAGTCTGTGAGAGATGCCAAGAAACATTTATTCTCCTTGTTAAAACTTATACTCTTCTATGCTCTCAGCAGTCTTATCCAAAACATCCTGCATTATAGTACTTATTTGGTGAATATTAAAGAAAATTTAGAGATGTCCCCATTTTGACAAAAATGGCGGAGGCGGGAGGAAGGAGTATAATTCTTTCCTTTGGAATGCGATCTATTTACATGAAGCACCTAAGAATATTTGCTATACAGAGCTTTTGACTGAATAATTGCATACGCTAGTTAATATAGCAAATAAGTTTCTTGGTAAATACTAGCAATTGTTGAATTTGACTCTATAGAATTTCTTTTAGAGTTTTCTATATTCTAGTACATTTATTTCAAATTTCCCAAGAAGAATAGTTCCATTAAGATAATTATGTCGATAATGAAATAATAATTTCAGTAAAATAATTGGTATAGTACTTTTTATTTTGCCAAAGTCAGAGATCACCTATCAGGAGCTCGTCACATATCCTCGCAACAGACTTCCTTAGTAGATATTTTTGCTTGATTGTAAATAAGTCTTCTCAGTTCTGGTTCATGAGCCAAATTTTCCATCCCAGAACCAAAAATGAGTACAACGTCATGTTCATTATCAAGGAGAAAAGTTGGGTGTTGACATTGACTGAGATGTTATTTGTTAAAATTGTTTTCCCTCAAATGCCACTGTTCAATAATGTTCACGATTTATATAGGAAAGTTCAATAATGCTGCTGCTTCTTTAAGATTTTGACTTATACACAGACAAATGAGATATAGGTTTTCTACCAGAACTGTTATATTTTAGAGTATTATGTTTTAATTTCCAGAAGGCGCTATCGTTTTGTTCCTTTGTACAGCAGTTGTGGAAATTCACACAAGGGGGGAATTTCTCAAAAAAGCAAACATAAACCCAAATTGCTTTTCATATAGAAAGACGGTCCTTTCCTAGTAATCTCATGCTAGCGCGATATGCTTTAGTTGAAACTGTACCTTACGTGGATTAAGTTCATTTTATATGCACATTACAACTCCATCTTCAGCCAGCTGATTTGTCCAGCCACCCCTAAGACAGATTTAGCAAATAAAAATATAGGATTTCCAGTTAAATTTGAATTTCAGATAAAACGACAAATAATTGCTTAGTACAAGCATGTCACATGTAATATTTGGGACATATTTATGCTATAAAAGTTTGTTAGATTTCACTGGGTATTCTCTGTCTGCCTGACAACCCATCCCTATGCCAGAACACTTCCTTGTATTGACCCTGGAGATATACGCAACCAAATATCTTCCTTTATCTGATTATTAATTTAAGGATCTTGTGATTACAATAGTTTTACTGGTATGCTTATGGTGGTTCAGTTATACTGCAGTTATCTGTCTTGTAAGATAACGCTTTTCATTTGTGGACTTTAAAAATAGTGCCCATCTGCGTGTCAACTTGAAAATCGTAACTAAAAATGTTGTTTCCTATTCAGGTGGTAGGGTTTTAGACAGATGAACTCGGTGGCAGACATTATTTTATGAAAATAACATATATTTTCCAGTGCAGGATATTAGCAGAGTCAGCTACTGTCCCATGAAAGACCTTTGCTTTAACTGTACGCAGTTATGTGAGTATTGATCTCTCTCTATTGGTATGAAATCTATTCTTAGATTTTGGATCAAACTGCAAACTTTAGTACTTCTTTCAGGAGCCACGCTTTCTCTACCCCTGAAGTGTCTAGAAGGATCTTCTGTCGCTAGAGCAGGGTTTTAAACGGTCCCCGTGCAGCCTAAACATGGCACCACTGGGTCACGCTTACTGAAGTGCGTGTCCACACGGCCTTACGGGCCCATCCCAGCAGAGCCTTGTCAGTGAAAATCTTTACGTCCCAAAAATGTTTTCTTTCTCCCTATACGATGCCAGTTCGGCTCTCCAGCCCTGAAGCCTGACCATGTCTTCAGAGTGAATTGACAGAATTCAAAGGGTACAGCATTTTAAAAAATATGTATTGTCTCAGAGGATTAATAACTCGGTATGTACTTCTCCTGAGACTTACAATTAAATTCTGTTCCACAGGATTCTTTGCATTCTGCCAAAACAATAGGATGGCTTATATCAGATATATCATGTAACGAAACCAAACATATTTAAGGCCTTCAAGTTTTTTATGTTTGCTGTGTTTTCTAAACACAATGTCATTAGATTTTTCACAGAATTTCCCACGCGAATATTTCTGTCTAGGATGGCATCTGGAACCACAATTACTTTTTCGTAATTGATAAAGCTTAATAAATCAAGTCAACAACTTGTCCAGATTTCTTTAATACTTCATCAGTGCAAACGCTTCAAGGGTAGACTATAACTGTAGTTGTTTTAAACAGAATTAGCTACTTTATTTTTATCACCTATTGGAACAAACACTGAGTACCTGTCAGATATTTCCAATGACACTAATTTGAAAACAGAGTTACGTACACACTCGCGCTGTGGGACGAACTGTGGCAAGTTCTCGTTGACAGCTCTATGGTTTGAAGTTAAGATGCTCTATAACTTTCCCAGTAATTTTCCATTAAGTAGTGTAACAAACTCGGCATTTGTTTATCTTCCAGACGAAATGAACGATCATCAAGGCACCCTGTCCTACATCCTGATCAACCCATCTCCAGACACCAGACTAGAGCTGAACGACGTTGTGTAAGTTGACCTCAAACTTCACCCGAGGCACCGATTCGTAGAAAACCACTAATTTATGCTTATACGTTTATCTCCACCATGATAGCCTACCCACCCCCTTAGGATTCTTATGGTATAAATGTCTGAGTCTAATTTTTGTGTTCAATTAACAAATGCATTTTATGTATTGTTGCGTGTAATCCTATTTTTTAAAAGCATTCTAGGATTACAGAGGAATAAAAGAAAAAAACAGCAGCACGAATTTTGTATTCCGTGAGGTAATATATCTTTGGGGAAATAAGAGAAAATATGTAGAATAATAAAGGAACAACTCAAAGGAAAACCCGAAATATCTCACCTTACCTAATTCTAAAGACCTTAGATTTCTCACCAGCCAAAGTTAATAGGTCAAAACACTTATTAGCTAAAGGTCTACAGCAGTAAATAGGATTCATCAAACACTACGCCTTCTACATGTACAATGCACTGGTGTTGCCTTAAAAGCGTAGCAGAGATTAAGACTTTTCTCCTGATTTCAAAGTGCTTTCATTCTCATTTACAAAACTACGATTTAAGCATAAAACATTT
>NW_011889029.1:1103045-1105348 GCF_000151845.1 Pteropus vampyrus | reverse complement strand
ATAATGCTGCATTACACATATTTACTTTTCTTCTCTCCCATCCTTTCCCCACCCCACAAAAACAAAACGAAACGAAACAAAAAACCTTCGGTGGCTTCTTGTTGCCTTTGGAACAGAAATTAATCCTGGAACTCAAAGTCCCGCATTAATTATTTCCTACTTTTCTTCCTGAACTTACCTGGTCTAAGCAGTCTTTTAAAGTCAAACTCGTTTTCTAAACATGTCAGGAGCTTCCCTCGTCTGTCGCTCCTGTCACTCCTCAGACTGCCTTTCTGTTCCTCTCTATTAAGCCTGGACAGAGAAGCTGAAGCTGGCATCCTGAACAAAGTGTTCCCTAATTCTTTCTCCTGTTCTTTCTCTCTGATGTGATGTTAGGAATTTATTTTTTCTTCTTTATGTCTGCCTCATAAATTAAACCCTACAATCTTCTGCAGGACAGGGGGCAGGGTGACTTTTTGTATTCCCAGGTCCTGGCACAATATTCAGAGGTGCTCAGGAAATGCACGTTTATATCGTTTCACCGTCTGAAGTAAAACATCTCTCTTAAATTCTAACACTGAAGAAATGTTTGAGTTTAGCATATGAACATTTGCCTATGTATTAGTAGAATGAATTAAAAATTATTGTTTATACTATTGGAGAATTCTCATGATAGCATAACCTGAATTTTAGATTATAAATTTCCAGATAATTAAAATATCTGTGTATAATATTCTCTACGTTTAATAAATCCTTGATTTTACAGAATCATAGAATATTTAAATTAAAAATATAGAAATTATTTAGATCAAGTCTATTTATGAATGACAAAAATAAGATTAAGAGCAGTTAATAGAAGAATCATGGCTAGGATGTAGGTCTCCTTGATAGAAAAATAGCCAATGCAAGGGCTAATTAATCAACAAAATAACTAAAATAAATCATGAATCTTTGACAAACTGAAGGTAGTGAAATGGAACATAACTGAATATAATGATTCTTGATTTATCAGCATTCGTCAATATCTTAGGTATAGTAATAATACATGCCCTCAGCTATAAAAAATGATGAAAAATTGCCATTTGAGACAATGTAAATGGATCTTGAGAGTATCATGCTAGGTGAAATGAGTCAGACGGAAAAGGACAAGAACCATATGATTTCATTGATATGTGGGATATAAAACACAAACAACAGACGAACGAGACAAACTCTTAGACACAGACACGGTATGGTGGTTAGCAGAGGGGACAGAGGGTGGAGGGAGGATGAAGAGGGTCAAGTATATGGTGGCAGAAAGGGACTGGACTGCGTGGTGAGCACATAGTACAATATAGAAGCATATTATAGAACTGTACGCCTCAAACTTATATAATTATCAACCCATGTCACCCCAGTAAATTTAATTAAATGAAAAATTAAAATTAAAAAAATACGAGCCCTGCAAAATTTTACAGGCCAACTAAACTGATTCCTTCTGATGATGTTATCAGTAGAGACACAGCTTAGATAACCTGAAAACCCATCAGAGGTGAAGTAGCAACCTCAAGTGTCGGTGTGAATTAGTTCTGCGTTTATTGACCATTACAGCTATTTGCTTTGTTTTCTTTTATCAGGTACTTAATCCGACCAGATCCTCTGGCGTATCTCCCAAACAATGAACCCAGTCACAAAAACAGCATCCAGGCTACTGGTCAAGAGTCCCGTGAGGAAACCCAGCTTTGATAATGAGAAAATCAGAGACTTCTTTTTTCTTACGAGGATCTTGCTCGAAAGAACTCTACATCTTAGGGGAAAAAGTGTTGCTGGCATAAAATAAACTAGATTGGAATGTATTTAATTCTCACATGTTAAAAAAATGTATTCTCTTAGAAGTATAGATTATTTTGAAATTCCACATACTGCTTATCGGTATTCCTATTAATATTTGAAAGACATCAATGAAATGATTTTGAAAAACTATATTAAAACACAAAATTTGAAATCTGATATTTGATCGTTTGACAATAATCCAAATGGTATGAAGCCAATTTTAAAAAGTATTAGGGTTTTGTGAAAGTGACCTGAAAATCCAGCTGTGTTTGGGGCATCACAAGGGACACAGAAGATCGCCACTCCTCTTAAAAAGTAAATGTGTCACATTATGTTCTTTATAAAATTGAGATCATAAACGTCTAGTCTTCTCTATCCAGAGATTAACGAACAAACTTGTCGGCTGACATTTTTGTAAGAATCATAGTTTAGAATGTAAATCTTTAAGTTATTTTAACCTGTTTCTGTCGCCTTTTCATGTGGGATCATATTTATTTCAGCATGTTTCATTA
>NW_011889029.1:1100197-1100675 GCF_000151845.1 Pteropus vampyrus | reverse complement strand
TAAAACATGAGTCAATTATAGTCCTTGTAACCGTATGGGGACTAGTTCTCTTTATTGTATATGTACCATTTTGCTACCAGTTACACTGAATTGCTTTAAAATAAATAATAAAATTATTTCTGATGATGAAGCTCTTGGTGTTTTTTTGAGGGGGAGAGACAAAACGTTAACTGTTTAGACAAATTGTTTTGAAACTACGAAATTCATTTTTCGCTTTTATACTTCAAAACCAAAATAAACATGAAGGTGCCCTCCTCGAAATCAATAGTCATGTACACACTGTTATTGGGGTTACTTCTTAACATAACAGATTCTGAACAACCACGTGACAGGAGAAAAGGAGGGAGGAAGGGACCGGGAAGGGTGGAGGTGGAGAGAGTAAATGCACAAGGGGAAAGTACAAATCCTATTAACCCGTCCGACATCGGCGGCAGAAGGAGATTTGACTTTGGGTGATGAACGCACAACGTATAAAAAT
>NW_011889029.1:1096454-1099032 GCF_000151845.1 Pteropus vampyrus | reverse complement strand
TGCACAAGGGGAAAGTACAAATCCTATTAACCCGTCCGACATCGGCGGCAGAAGGAGATTTGACTTTGGGTGATGAACGCACAACGTATAAAAATATGAATGATGTACTGCAGAACTGTACACTTGAAACCGATATGGTTTTATTAACCAATGTCACCGCAATAAATTTCATAAAAATAATACTAAGAGAGAAATAGTCAGCATAGGATTAAATACCTAGGAATTGAACGAAGGAGGCGAAACAGCCATGTATTGAAAACTTCTGGACGTTGGTGAAAGAAACTGAAGACACAAATAAACGGAAGGATATTTCATGATCACGGATCGGAAGAATCAATATCGTTAAAATGTCCATGCCAGCTAAAGTAAACTACAGATTCAGTGCTATCCCCATCAAAATGTCAATGCCATTTTTCAAAGAAATAGAAAAAATACTCAATTTTGCGTAGAACCATAAAAAAACCCTGAATGCCAATAGCAATCTTGACAGAACAAAGCTGGAGGCATCGGGCAACCTGGTTTTAACCGTATTCCAAAGCTACAGTCATCAAAACAGCATGGTTCTGGCATTAAAACAGACACAGAGATCAATGGGATGGAACGGAGCGCCCAGAAACGAGCCCACACGTTACGGTCAAATAATTTACAACGAAGAAGCAAAGAAAACACAGCGGGGAAAGCACAGTCTCTTCAATACGCAGCGGTGGGAAAACGGACCAGGCACATGCAAAAAAAATCAAACGCAACCATGTTCACGTACAAAAACGAACTCCAAATGGATTCAAGTTTAGTATTCAGACCTGAACAGAAGACCCGAAACCATAAAACTTCCAGACGAAAACACAGGTAGCGATCCCTTTGACGTAGGTCTCGGTGACAATTTTTTGGATCTGACACCAAAAGCAAGAGCAAAAAGAAGTGAGACTAGATCAAACCACAAAGCTTCTGCACAGCAAAAGAAACCGTCAACATGGCTAATGCCTAAAATACAAAAGGTTCATACAACTCCATAGCGAGAAACCAGTCTAACGAAAACATGGCAGAGGACCTGGAAAGACATGTTTTCAAAGAGGACATACAGACAGCCAACATCGGTTCGTTAACCGATGTAATCTGTGCACATCTGACTCCAGCCAGAAGGACCACCGGGGCCCGCTCCCCACGTCAGGGATCATGTCCGCGGCTCAGTTCACAGTGCCCGGTGGCCCAAGCTGCACCGACAGCGTCCCCAGATAATTCGACCCTCCCTCATTGGTCCCCGACCCGCTTTTTGGTACCGATAGCCTGACTAACCCTGAGTGTCCTTCTGGACGCCCTGCCACCCCGCACTCATGTCGATGAGCCACCCATCCACCCTCCTGCATCCACCTAGAGAGTCTCAGCGTTCAGGAACCCCTTGGCACCTTTTCAGAGTCATACCAAATGTCATGTACACAGAGCATCCTTTCTTGATGCAACAATTAAAATAATACGTTTTTCTCTTTTTAAAAAGTTTTTGCTTGTATTATCTATCCCTTCCATGTTTTCTCCTGACTCAGTGAGATGCTCCTTGAGAACAGTCGGCTCACTTCAAGAGGTTTCACAGAAGGAACAAGGCACAGAGTGACCCTCTTCTGATGACATGATTCTGTACTCACCAGGAGGCTGGCTCGGAGTCTGGGCGGAGGCAGGTGTGCCCGGGGCTGCAGACGGCCATCGTCAGCTGGAAAAGGCGGAGTCTGGATTCCCCTATGATGGGGGAGAGCAGAAGACCCAATCAGTGGATCATGCAGAAGAGGCATCCCATCTCCCCACAGGATTCGAGAGATTCCTGAATCTTTTATACGAAAACAGTGGGGTTAGTCATACCGTCAGCTGCTGCTGGTAGGAAAAAACCTTAATACATTGTGTGAGGGGTGGTATTTGCAGTTTCTATCAACATTTTAAATATTTCTTTTCTCTCCCACTATTTCAACAGGAATATGTTCTATAGAAACAGACCTTTCTGTGTGCTGGATTTTCAAACGTCATTCAGAGACCGTTTAATGTGCATCAGTAGAAAAATGTCCAAAACATCTATAGAATGTCATCTGGCCTTTAATAGTGTTTGTGCATTGACATTTCAGGTGATTATCAGTGAATTTCAGGTTATTTTAACCACCTCATCTCCCTGCTCTTTGTCCTCACTTCTTAATGGCCCCTCCGACTCTTTCCTTGACTTCCTTGGAACCCTCTCCTGAATTTTCAACCCTCTCCTGAATTTTCAACCCTCTTCTGAATTTTCCAGTGGTGTTCAGCTGTCCTTTTGTTGAGACACTCACTCTTGAACTGTCTTCTGGTTTTGTAACCCAGCCTCTGGCTGCATTCAATCACGTCTTAATTTCTTACGTCCTTAATTTCAGTTCTTGACTTTAAAAACACAAATAATAGGCTTGAAGAAAAATATACAAGAACAGCTTCCCAACTAATGGGAAGAAAATTTTTTTTTCTGGAGAGACAATAACACTCAAAACAGGAGAAAACCACTTGGCTCATATCAAAATCTATCAGAAGTTACTGTTTACCAAAATTCACCAGCGATAGAGACGGGCCAGAAAAC
>NW_011889029.1:1090716-1095744 GCF_000151845.1 Pteropus vampyrus | reverse complement strand
GTACAAAAACGAACTCCAAATGGATTCAAGTTTAGTATTCAGACCTGAACAGAAGACCCGAAACCATAAAACTTCCAGACGAAAACACAGGTAGCGATCCCTTTGACGTAGGTCTCGGTGACAATTTTTTGGATCTGACACCAAAAGCAAGAGCAAAAAGAAGTGAGACTAGATCAAACCACAAAGCTTCTGCACAGCAAAAGAAACCGTCAACATGGCTAATGCCTAAAATACAAAAGGTTCATACAACTCCATAGCGAGAAACCAGTCTAACGAAAACATGGCAGAGGACCTGGAAAGACATGTTTTCAAAGAGGACATACAGACAGCCAACATCGGTTCGTTAACCGATGTAATCTGTGCACATCTGACTCCAGCCAGAAGGACCACCGGGGCCCGCTCCCCACGTCAGGGATCATGTCCGCGGCTCAGTTCACAGTGCCCGGTGGCCCAAGCTGCACCGACAGCGTCCCCAGATAATTCGACCCTCCCTCATTGGTCCCCGACCCGCTTTTTGGTACCGATAGCCTGACTAACCCTGAGTGTCCTTCTGGACGCCCTGCCACCCCGCACTCATGTCGATGAGCCACCCATCCACCCTCCTGCATCCACCTAGAGAGTCTCAGCGTTCAGGAACCCCTTGGCACCTTTTCAGAGTCATACCAAATGTCATGTACACAGAGCATCCTTTCTTGATGCAACAATTAAAATAATACGTTTTTCTCTTTTTAAAAAGTTTTTGCTTGTATTATCTATCCCTTCCAT
This sequence comes from Pteropus vampyrus, assembly GCF_000151845.1. Classification (NCBI taxonomy): domain Eukaryota; kingdom Metazoa; phylum Chordata; class Mammalia; order Chiroptera; family Pteropodidae; genus Pteropus; species Pteropus vampyrus. The sequence goes on along the minus strand of NW_011889029.1, from coordinate 1,094,979 downwards.
GTTTTCTCCTGACTCAGTGAGATGCTCCTTGAGAACAGTCGGCTCACTTCAAGAGGTTTCACAGAAGGAACAAGGCACAGAGTGACCCTCTTCTGATGACATGATTCTGTACTCACCAGGAGGCTGGCTCGGAGTCTGGGCGGAGGCAGGTGTGCCCGGGGCTGCAGACGGCCATCGTCAGCTGGAAAAGGCGGAGTCTGGATTCCCCTATGATGGGGGAGAGCAGAAGACCCAATCAGTGGATCATGCAGAAGAGGCATCCCATCTCCCCACAGGATTCGAGAGATTCCTGAATCTTTTATACGAAAACAGTGGGGTTAGTCATACCGTCAGCTGCTGCTGGTAGGAAAAAACCTTAATACATTGTGTGAGGGGTGGTATTTGCAGTTTCTATCAACATTTTAAATATTTCTTTTCTCTCCCACTATTTCAACAGGAATATGTTCTATAGAAACAGACCTTTCTGTGTGCTGGATTTTCAAACGTCATTCAGAGACCGTTTAATGTGCATCAGTAGAAAAATGTCCAAAACATCTATAGAATGTCATCTGGCCTTTAATAGTGTTTGTGCATTGACATTTCAGGTGATTATCAGTGAATTTCAGGTTATTTTAACCACCTCATCTCCCTGCTCTTTGTCCTCACTTCTTAATGGCCCCTCCGACTCTTTCCTTGACTTCCTTGGAACCCTCTCCTGAATTTTCAACCCTCTCCTGAATTTTCAACCCTCTTCTGAATTTTCCAGTGGTGTTCAGCTGTCCTTTTGTTGAGACACTCACTCTTGAACTGTCTTCTGGTTTTGTAACCCAGCCTCTGGCTGCATTCAATCACGTCTTAATTTCTTACGTCCTTAATTTCAGTTCTTGACTTTAAAAACACAAATAATAGCTTGAAGAAAAATATACAAGAACAGCTTCCCAACTAATGGGAAGAAAATTTTTTTTTCTGGAGAGACAATAACACTCAAAACAGGAGAAAACCACTTGGCTCATATCAAAATCTATCAGAAGTTACTGTTTACCAAAATTCACCAGCGATAGAGACGGGCCAGAAAACTGGAGGAGGAGATGAGATTCGCATCATGCACCTGGTCAAGTACATCAAGGTGAAAGATATAAAGAACCTTGTCAAAGAAAATTTATATACCGAAAACCCATTAGAAAAATGGGTAAAAAGAAACCAGAATAGACACTACACAGAAAGGGATGATCACACGGTCGATAAAAAATGTAAAAGAAAACGTTTAATCTCTTCAGCTGAGGGAAACGCTGATCAGGTCACGAGATGCTAACACGGGAGAGTGTGACGCCAGTGCTGCCAAGGCCACGGAGCCATCAGCATCCAGGGACTGCTGGTGGGGCGTCCATCAGCAGCACCTGGTGGGTCTCGGGCTGGTCACTGGCTTATTTGGAACACCTGCGGCAGCAGCCGTGATGCGTACACCCAGCCCACTGCCAGACACCAAGCCCCCTCACACGATCCAGCGCATCCAGCACGCACGTGACTCAGCACCTGGAGTCGACAGAGCCCCACGCTGGCAACTGACCCGATGCTCATCAGCGGGGAGGGGACACGTCCCGTGCCCCGTGCACCCAATGCGACCCCACACAGCAGTCAGAACTCACGAATGAGAACAGACGCGAAACTAAGGAGTCGCCCGGCAAACCTAACGTGCACCCCTCCCTGGACAGTGACGACCAGCTGGTCCCTGCCATGCGTTCAAAGCACTGACAGTGTGGCCCCGTCGGGCGAAGCCACGTGCTGCTCCTGGACTTCAGAGCTGACACACGCGTGCGTTTAGTTCACGAGCGTTCACGGTGCTGGGTCGCACCTGTGCTTTTCCCTACAGAGGTTACAACTCAGAACCGATTTGGAGACGAGGCTGAGGCGCACACACACATCATGATCGGGCACGTGCCAGGCGGCGCACGGCGTGAAGCACAGAGGAAGGACAGAATCCCCCCCGTGACAATGACTACTTGTGAAAAATATGCAATCGCATACATTCAAATTAGGGGCATGAAAAGTTTTAGATGGCTACGTGCCGAAAAACGTATTAAAGATTAGAAGGGAATAAAGGGAGGAGGAGGATTGAAAAATGGATTTTACATTTGACGATACGTGCTGGGCTTTCGGAAATACCCAACGGACCGTGGACTTCGTGAAACTGTTATGACGAAATGTCGTTTTAAAGAAGGCACGCGCCGCATTCAAAAACTGCATTTTTTTCCAGTGCTTCACTTCTACCAATAACTTACAGCAATTTTAAAGCTGATTTTCAAGGTTTTCACTTTTTGGGGGTGACGTCGTACGCTCTGAGTGACGTTTTTTATATTGTGTATCTTTTTTCATATTTTAAAAATAAATGCAGAGATTCCACATACAAGAACAAACAAAACAGAGAGACTTAGACAGAGGACAAGCAGAGGGCTGCGGGACGGGTGCGGGGTTAGGGGGCTGCGTGGGAAAGGTGAAGGATTAAGATGTACCAATTGGCAGTGACAAAACAGGCACACTGCGTGGTGCCAGGTGGGCGCGGGACTCGTCAGGGGGATCACGTAGTAAACCACGTAAATGTCTAACTGCTGAACGGGTGGAACATTGAACGTCAACTGTAATTGGGAAAAACAAACAAACAAACTTGAAGCCGCTGGCGCCAAGCTCCATTACCCAAATCTCATAGAAACTGTTATTTGACGCTGCAAACCCCGTGAGTCACCGCAGGAGCGGCGGGGTCTGGCTCACGGAACGACTGCCAGAGACGACGTCGTCGCTTGGCGACGTCCCCCACATGTGCCGCTAATATTCCGGGGTCTCCACGCGCAGCCGGCACTGATCATGCTGCACACGGTCCCCGTTAGGGTCACAAGCAAGAATGCCACGAACGGGGTCACTCCCTTCTCGACCTCGGATGTGCTGACGACTGCTTAAGGTTCACGGCCCAAACGGAACCCCCGTTCTCACAAGCACACACTCACACACATGCACACGCACACATGCACACACTCACACACACTCACACACGCACTCACACTCACACGCATGCACACACGCACTCGCACGCACTCACACACTCATACAAACACGCACACACTCATACGCACATGCGCACACTCGCACACTCGCACACACACTCACGCGCGCACACACATGTACACGCACACTCACACACACATGCACACACACGCACTCGCACGCACTCACGCACACACACTCACACACACACATGTGCACTCACACACGCACACACACTCACACACGTCTGGCCAGCATTCGTCCGTTCCCCTACGCAGCATTGGGACGTAGTTCATTGAGAAACGCCAAGAAATAAGGGGGTGAAAGGCTGTGTTCCGACCACGGAGGGCGGGGGTGAGGGCAGACGTCCACTCTGAGCCTGGACTGCTAAAGGGGGGCCCAGGACGAGCCTGCCCAGGGGCGCCCCACCCTGGCCTAAGCACGTGGAGGAAAGCAGGGTGAGGTGGGGGGTCCTTATCCATATTCTGATAACTTCGGGGACTCCAGGAGTATCTGGGGGGCAGTGAGTGAACAGCGGCAACGTCGCTAGACGTGGGGTCCCCACAAGCCCACGTGCCTGGGGGTGTGCTCGGCTCCCCCTTTGCCTCCCTCGGCTCTGGGGAAATACCTACTTTGCTGAGCTCATGGTGTCCGAGCCTGTTGTCCCCAACATTCTTCGTCCTCCCAAAGGCGCCCCCAGACCGGCACGTGTGGCCCGTCACCCGGAGGGAGAAGGCCCGGCGTGGCCCTGCAGATGAACACGCTGGAGCGCGATGGCGGCTCCCGCGTTGACTGACACCTGGCATCACGTGATCGCAGCTGCGGCTCCCGCGTTGACTGACACCTGGCATCACGTGATCACAGTTGCGCCTCCCGCCTGACCATCTGCTCTGATTGTTCTCATCCGGCTTGGCTGCGTGGGCTGCGTGGGCTGCGTGGGCAGCTGAGGCCTGTCCTGCCCGGAGCAAGATGACCTCTTAGGAGCTGCTGGGCGCCTGGAAATTGCTCGAAGGTTAGACAGATTCAGTTCAACATTCCACGTGGAAAACTCAATAAAGCCAAGATGAAAACCGATGAACTGCAAATCCACTCTCGCCTATGGCCAGCCTCTCTCTGCCCAATCGCCTGCCTGATGACCACGGACTTGGGGGTTTAGGGATATTTCTGGAGGAAGCGTGGCTAGTTGTGCGTCCCTTCTTGATTAGGCTGATTTGCAAATGGACCAGAGTGGCAGGTGGATCCCAGCTA
>NW_011889029.1:1072407-1082671 GCF_000151845.1 Pteropus vampyrus | reverse complement strand
TTTAAAAATAAATGCAGAGATTCCACATACAAGAACAAACAAAACAGAGAGACTTAGACAGAGGACAAGCAGAGGGCTGCGGGACGGGTGCGGGGTTAGGGGGCTGCGTGGGAAAGGTGAAGGATTAAGATGTACCAATTGGCAGTGACAAAACAGGCACACTGCGTGGTGCCAGGTGGGCGCGGGACTCGTCAGGGGGATCACGTAGTAAACCACATAAATGTCTAACCGCTGAACGGGTGGATCACTGAACGTCAACTGTAATTGGGAAAAACAAACAAACAAACAAACTTGAAGCCGCTGGCGCCAAGCTCCATTACCCAAATCTCATAGAAACTGTTATTTGACGTTGCAAACCCCGTGAGTCACCGCAGGAGCGGCCGGGTCTGGCTCACGGAACGACTCCCAGAGACGACGTCGTCGCTTGGCGACGTCCCCCACATGTGCCGCTAATATTCCGGGGTCTCCACGCGCAGCCGGCACTGATCATGCTGCACACGGTCCCCGTTAGGGTCACAAGCAAGAATGCCACGAACGGGGTCACTCCCTTCTCGACCTCGGATGCGCTGATGACTGCTTATGGTTCACGGCCCAAACGGAACCCCCGTTCTCACACGCACACACTCACACACACACGCACTCGCACGCACTCACACACTCATACACACGCACGCACTCGCATGCACTCACACGCACACGCGCACACACATGCACGCACACACTCATACACACTCACACACATGCACACGCACACACACACACTCACACGCGCACTCACACGCATGCACACACGCACTCGCATGCACTCACACTCATACACAAACACGCACACACTCATACGCACATGCACACACTCACGCACACGCACTCACACACACACATGTGCACTCACACACGCACACGCACACACACTCACACACGTCTGGCCAGCATTCGTCCGTTCCCCTACGCAGCATTGGGACGCAGTTCATGGAGAAACGCCAAGAAATAAGGGGGTGAAAGGCTGTGTTCCGACCACGGAGGGCGGGGGTGAGGGCAGACGTCCACTCTGAGCCTGGACCGCTAAAGGGGGGCCCAGGACGAGCCTGCCCAGGGGTGCCCCACCCTGGCCTAAGCACGCGGAGGAAAGCGGGGTGAGGTGGGGGGCCCTTATCCATATTCTGATAACCTCAGGGACTCCAGGAGTATCTGGGGGGCAGTGAGTGACCAGCGGCAACATCGCTAGACATGAGGGTCCCCACAAGTCCACGTGCCCAGGGGTGTGCTCGGCTCCCCCTTTGCCTCCCTCGGCTCTGGGGAAATACCTGCTTTGCTGAGTTCATGGTGTCCGAGCCTGTTGTCCCCAACATTCTTCGTCCTCCCAAAGGCGCCCCCAGACCGGCACGTGTGGCCCGTCACCCGGAGGGAGAAGGCCCGGCGTGGCCCTGCAGACGAACACGCTGGAGCGCGATGGCGGCTCCCGCGTTGACTGACACCTGGCATCACGTGATCGCAGCTGCGGCTCCCGCGTTGACTGACACCTGGCATCACGTGATCACAGTTGCGCCTCCCGCCTGACCATCTGCTCTGATTGTTCTCATCCGGCTTGGCTGCGTGGGCTGCGTGGGCTGCGTGGGCAGCTGAGGCCTGTCCTGCCCGGAGCAAGATGACCTCTTAGGAGCTGCTGGGCGCCTGGAAATTGCTCGAAGGTTAGACAGATTCAGTTCAACATTCCACGTGGAAAACTAATAAAGCCAAGATGAAAACCGATGAACTGCAAATCCACTCTCGCCTATGGCCAGCCTCTCTCTGCCCAATCGCCTGCCTGATGACCACGGACTTGGGGGTTTAGGGATATTTCTGGAGGAAGCGTGGCTAGTTGTGCGTCCCTTCTTGATTAGGCTGATTTGCAAATGGACCAGAGTGGCAGGTGGATCCCCAGCTACCATGCTCTGGGCCATGGTCCTTTATCAAGTTCCCTGCCAGATACTGAGCCCCCAGGACCAGACAGATAGTGCAAACAGACAGAGACACGTGGCTCCTAGAGGCAGACCGGCGGATGTATGAAGGTCTCTTCTCTCTCACCCAAGCTGGACCTACCCTGAACCTTTGTGACCTGCGGAATTACATACAGTCCTACGAAAGTGTCTCATCCCCAAAGAATCTCAGGCCCAGTAGATGGCAGTTCGGCTGCTGTCCCTCTGGCCATTTATCCTCATCATGCCAGATGCAACACCCTCTGGTTCTGGACCTTGAGGACAGAGAGGATGAGAAGCTGTTCATGTCACCTTCCCCAGGCCACCACCTAGCGTAGTGTCCCAGCTCTGCTCAGTCTCTTCCTGCCCAGATAATAGCAAACATTCCCGCGACTCCAGTTCTCTCTTCTCGCCTGGTCCTGGGGCCTCTGTTCTGCTCGGGGAAAGACGGTGTTGTGTGGGGCCTGAGCCTGTCACAGGAGCATGTAGGGGACATGCTTTTATGTGGCATCGGAAGCCATTCAGAGAAGGAAGGTGGGTGTCTGATGGTCACATTCATTCTCTCTCACTCTCGACATCCACAGGAAAAGTCAGAAACATGGCAGCCCCAGCATAAAAAGGTCAGCGTTGGGGTTATCTAACTGCCTCGGTGGCCTTCTGCCCACCATGTGCCTCCTCTGCTTGTCATTTCTGAGTATGGGGACTCACAGTCTTTAAACTTCATTTGATAAAAGCATTTCCTTAAAATATAGCACCCCACAGTGTCTGTACACTGTGCTCCGAAGACCAGGGGGCCTCTGCGTGGTCACTGTTGGGTGCTCAGGGAACTTGAAGAGGAATAGCAGAGTCTCACGGAGACTCTTCGATCGGCCATTCTGCATACCGGATCTCGGGGGATTTATGCCAGGTCAAATCCAGCGTGACACTAACATCCCCAGTCTCCGCCCACTTCTCCCCCATCCCAGCATAGTTCTGTAACTGTCCGTGTGTCTGAGTTGGGGTGCTGGGGGGATTGGGAGGAGTGGGGCTCCCAGAGCCGGGCTCCCAGCCGAGGACACAGACTGCAGTGGGGATCTGACCACCACAGGTGGGTCAGAAACAAGCCCCTTCGTTCTGGAACCAAGGCTTCATGAGTTCCTCCAACATGGCCTTGACCTTTGGTGACCTCACTGTGCTGTGAGTTACTGTCCATCATAATCCCCAAAGAGCTTTTGAGATTCCCGCGCAAGGCAATTGTTGATGCTACCACTGGGTGGCAGCATTCTCCCGTCGTTGGTGAGCTTCCAGGCGGGGACAACCAGGTGGCTCTGCGATCAAATGGCACCGAGCCAAGGCGAAGGGGAAACTCCCACAACAGACGGGAGCTAAGCGACGGCTCTGGGTCTCCTTTCTGCCCCCGTCAGCACGATGGCTCAGGGGATGCACACTTAGCAGAGAGGCGTGAAGGCTGAAAGTGTCTCTGGGCGGTGAGGAAGTAGCCGGTGACCTGTGGGGACAGTCCTCATGTTAAGGGTGGAAAATTTTCAAGTGCGCCAACTAGCTAAGTCAGCCACAGGGAAGAAATATCTTTAGATACCAGACGTTGTCCTACTTGCTTGGATGTGGTTTAGCAGGTGTATTGTATAAGATATGAAGATGGCCAATGTCTGCTTCTGTGATCCACTTACTTGTTAATTAAGGGTGTTGTCCTGGGCAAAGATATGCTAACAGCCAACTTCCGCTTCTGTAATCTGCTGGCTTGTTCAGGAGACCTCCAGGATATGGCCTTAAGCTTTATCAGCTGCCTCTTCTGGAAGCTCGGGGCTGATCTCCTCCAGCCCTGCGTGGTAGAGAGTCAGTCGCCGGCCAGCTAATAAAGGCTCATAATTAATCTCAATTGGCTCCGTGGGTCTCAGAATCGTTCGCACCGTAACAGTCACTCCCGCTGTGGGAGGCTCTGCACCAGGAGTGCCTGGCCAGCTCACTCGGGTAGCTTCTGTCTGGAATGCCTTTGTCACCGTCTTTGTCACAGGAGGCTCACAGTGCTTTCTGTAGGACCGGGTCCCCTCTGCACCCCCAGAAGTGGAGGTCTCTTGGGATGGCACTTCCAGAGATTCCCCAGGACCTGCCATTCTTAAAAATGGAACACACCTGGGACACACCTGGCTCACTCCGGTGGCGGAGGTCACACCACAGACGCACTGTACTAGGGTCCCTGGGTGGGGCCCAGGCCTGGGTGTTCTGCCAGGCATGTGGGGACTCTGACGTGCCCCAGGGTGTGGCCTCACTGCTCTGGGTGCTCCTCCACATAGCAGCCAGAGGACCTTTGCAACCACAAACCCAAGTCTGTCGCCCTCCAGCTTACAATCTTTAAATGGGACCTTACTGAGTTTAGGATAAAATTTGGAATCTGTACCTTGGCTTCTGAGGCTGCTCCTGAGACGCATCCATGGCATCCGCCAGCCTGGAGCATCTGCCCACCCTGGGGGGTGAAGGTGGACCCGGGGGGCAGGTGGCTGAGGCAGGGAGGGCATCAGAGGCAAAGGGCACAAACTCACGACATGCCAGGCCTTTGGGAGTGAATCAACGCGGAACTCAGAGGGCGCGCCCAGCATCATAACACCTGTCACGCTATTTAAAGTTGTTCTTGGTGGCTGGTCCTCCCCATGCATCTGGGAAGACCCTAAGAGCAGGGATCTCACCCTCGGCCAGTGTGTCTGCTTCATCTCTGCTCTCAGTGGTCAGCACAGTGCTTGTCCGGCACATACAAGACACGTGTGTTACAGGAAGAAGGACGGACAGAGGGAGGCCGGCTTGGACATGGGCGGGGCTGGAGCGCACACACACACACACACACACACACACACACGCACGCACGCACGCACACGCACACACAGCTGCTGTGTGCCTGGGGCGTGGGGGAGCAGGAGGGACGGGAACCGGCATGACCAGCTCCAAGCCAAGAGTTTACATTTAATCTAAGAACAAAAACCTGTCATCGAAGGGTTTGGAGATAGAAGGGACACGGCCAGGTTAGTGTTTTGAAGAGATAACTCTGCTCCAGTGAGGAGGAAAAGTCAGGAAGATACAACCTGAGGGCGGAGGATCACAGTTAACAGACTTAATTTTTTTATTTTTTATTTATTTTTTTTTAGGAACTCAGGCAGAAAGGGATGAGGGCAGAGGAAATAGGGCCCCAACGCACCCCGACTCCAGTCTCGGGATAACAAAGTCGTCCTTGCTGAAGTTTTCCCCAAGGACAGAGAAGAGACGCCTTCTTCGCATCCCAAACAGCAAAGCCCTTCCTGAACCCCGTTTCCACACGCCCCTCCACGCCATGCCCCAGAATCTCCACGCGGAATTCTGCTCCCTTCAGCTGTCGGATCCTATTTGCCAGAGGGAAAAGCTCCGTGCTGTCGCGGAACTCTGGGGTCAGTGCCAGGGAGGACTCCTGAGCACCTCGGAGGGGAGACTGGCTGGGTCCCCCTCGCCCCCCACCCCACGTCTGTCCTCCGGCGGCCATTCTCCTCATTGCCCCCAGGGGGCGCAGCAGGACCACGGCCCTGAGCCTGGGGTGGCGCGCAGGGTCTTAACATAGCTCAGACTCTGTGCATTAAAAGGATCCAAAAGCGGGTAGTCTCAGGAGAGAGGGTGACTCTCCCACGTGGAAGGGCCAACGCACTGAACTTCCTCAGACAGGACGCGGTGGCCCTGTCTCCCACAGCCGCTCCCCACCCGCACCCCTCCACCCCCACCCCCACCCCTCCACCCCGACCCCGCTGCCACCCGCAGCTTTCTCCTTTCCCCGACACTGGACTGGCTTCGTGGCCTGCCTTGACAGAGGGCAGCAGAAGCGACCCGGCCTTTAAAACACCTGTCAGTTTCCACTGTCTCTTTGGGGGACTCCGGCCACCGTGCTGCCACTAGCAGTGGTGACCAGTCCCTGAATGATCAGACCCTGGAGGGACAGAAGCTTCGCGTCCCCTCCCCTGGCCCATCTGCAGTGCATGCCTCAGGTCTGCCCTGGCAGGTGCCAGCCCTGCCCTGCCCCGCAGGCCCCTCCTGCTCAGGCCTCGGCTGGCTGCCCTCCAGCCCTTCCGCCCGCTGCGTGCCCAGGTCGGTGCCCGGCTGAGGCCTCCCTCCTTCCTGCTGGCCTGCCTTCCCTGGCCTCGCAGGGCCCAGGCCCGGATGATGCCACGTGCTGGCAGCCAGAGCAGGGAGACGTCTGGACAAGGTCGCGGGCGGCTTTGATGGCCGGAGCCCCCAGGTCTCCTGAAGGCCTCATGACTATGGATCCTGTCTCCTCTGTGTCCCTCACAGCTTTCCCGAAGGATGAGCATTTGGGGAGGGCAAGTCTGAGGGGCACGTCACAGTGCGTGTCCCATGCTATTCTGAACAGTTACAGACGCTACTGCATCTCTCTAAGATGACTCTCCGATCTCCCCCACCCCTGCTCCCCCACCCCACCCCTGTGTGGAGCCAGGAAGGCCGGGGACCCTGGAAGGGCAGAGGGACGGCCTGGGTGTGTTTGCTGGAGAAGGTGGAATCTGCTGGGACCCCTTCCCCAAAACCCCAAAGAAAGGGCCCGTCAAACCAGGACCAGACCAGCCTCCTGGGGATGCAGGGGGCCCTTAGGCCGGGCCAGCCGTCCAGGGGCACCTCAGTCCCCCAGATCTGTTGGTCCCACCTCTCCTCCTCCCTGTTCCTCAGCTGTTGTGTCCAGCTCAGCTGTGTGCCTGCGTGGCCCCTGCCAGCCACGTCTGTCGCCTTAGGACGAGGACCCCGATACTCAGTTTGGTCTCTGCGGGAATGTTCTCTTATATAACAGTTGCTCGGTCAATGAGCAGTTAAATGAAATAACATGGATTGGAGCTTCGTGGTGTGGAGTCAGTGCGGGAAGGACCGTGACCTTCCCCGAAACCCAGTCAGGGGACCCCAGGCCCGAGGCCTCGTCCGCACCAGGCCCCGCTGTGCACGACTGTGACCAGCAGACGCTGCATGAAGCAGGAGTGCGTGTGGAAGGCCACGATGACCGCCAGGACCCTCAACTCCAGCCACCCCCGGCTGTGTCACGCGCTCGGGGGCAGGGCCGGCCACCACTGCCCGCTGTGGGTGCAGAGGGCAGGGAGAGCTTTCTGGAACAGAGCCCATGTCCTGGGCTGCAGTGGCGTCCACTTCCTGGGCCTCCTGTGGTTTCCTTTCTTTTCACGGGGGCTATTTTTGGCATTTCCCACTCATTCTCAGCACCGAAAACGAGCCTTGGGAGACCACGAGAAGCGGGGAGGGGCGGAGGGGAGCTCCACGAGCCAGCTGCTTCTGGAAGTCGCTGATCTCCACGCAGGAAGGCCGGGCTTTCCTGTTTAGACCGAAGCCACAATAATAATTACATAAACCCAGGATATGTTAACATCGCCAGGATCACAATGGCTCTGTCTGTGGAAGGCCTGCCGAGCCCGCAGGGCACAGGGTGACAATGCGCCGTCGTGCTCAGATGACGAGCTGCGGTGTTGGGAAGACTGGACCACGGAGGGGCTTCCTGAGGGACGCCCCCGGGTGCCCCGGGCACCCTGCAGGACCGGGAGATGGGCCTCGGGCAGAGGGGAAAGCAGAGAGGAAGGCGGGAGGAGCGTGGGCCTGGGTTCGAGTCCCGCCCCAGCTCGTGCCAGCCACGGGCCCTCGGACCAGCTTCTGGACCCCGAGACGGAGACAATGCCTAAGTCGCATGGGCGTGTGGCACCTGCGCCCAGACCGTCAAGCGTTGGAGCCACCTCGAGCCAACCTGCAGAAACACGCGGGTAGAAGTGCACACGATTTCATCTTGAGCAGAGAATGTCTGGATCAAATGGGGCGAAGGGACCGAGTCTCCAGCAGGAGAAGGGGTCTCACGCGGGGCGCTGTGTCCTGGGCCTGCGTCAGCTGTCCCTGCCAGGTGACTGGCTTCACCTGGCGAGACCCTCAGTCATTGCTAATAGGTGGCCTCTGCCTGTCCTCAGGTGCCGATAAAGTGCAGTGACGGTCCTCACACAGCCCCACGACGGGTGCTCGATGCGGCTCAGCTCCAGACACGCTGGCTGAGAGCCGCCCCCACACCAGGCGGTGCGCCGGCCGCGTGTGTGGACACACAAAGGGAACCAGGCAGAGGATGCGAATGGCTCCCCGGAGCCCAGCACCCCCGAGAGCAGCAATGTCCCAGCTCTTCCTCGGCCACGGCGAGCGGCCCCTCGGTGGCGTTTAATAGGGCACTCGCGGGAATCCCGGCTCAATCCCAGAAGGTTCTTCCTGAGTGTGGGGATGGCGTATGGAGATTTCGTGGATCGGTTGCTTCGTTTCAGTTCTTTTAGGACGTTCCGACTCCAACCGGGTTTATGGGAAGAACAGACAGAGAAGGAAACCGAGGCACAGCAGGAGAAAGTCTGTCACAAGCTCACACGAAGGATTTGCAAGACGCGAGAGCCAGTCCATCTGCCCAGGCGATTCGAGTCAACACGATCCCCTTTCCCGTCACTGCAAGAATGCAAATCCATTCTTCAGGGCCGCCTTGCTTTCCAATCTAGTGATTGTTTTCACTTAACTGTGTCCGATACCTTCGCGAAAGACCATGAAGACATCGAGAGTAATGTTCACCGAACCCAACAAAGTGTGAGCAAAAAAAGAAACACATGGAAAGGCTAATGGCTGAGCTGCAGATTTTGAACACACAGCCGATGAGCTAAGAGACTTTTAATGACAGTTGAGTCAATAAGCTGTCGCGTTTAGAACAAGCGTGAACCAGGCGCGTGTCTCCCGTTTGCCGACTGCCGGTGGACACGAAGCGTCCACACCCCGGCCCACGTCCACGAACACGCCGCCCCCGAGGCACAGCCGTGTCACCTGCGCCCTGCACAGCCCACGACCACGCTGTCATGTGCCGTCTTCCCAAGACTACAAAAAGCAAACGATCTCTTTCTAAAGAAAGAAGGGGCCGCCCAGGTGGGGTGTGGGGCTGAGGTCACCACTCCAGGGACTGGCTTTCCCCCAGGGTCCCGGTCCCCTCTGGTCACTCAGGCTCCTCACCCCACCCCACCCCCACGCCCCCCAAACCAGACGCTGCAGGCCAAAGGCTTCTGTCAACAGACCGGCAGCCTCTCCTAAGTCAGGACGTTTGCTCTCTGCTCACTTCTATTTTGGGAGCTTGGACTCAGCCCTGGAATTTTAGAAGCCTGGAAGAAACCAGCCGGGCCAGGGCACCCTCCTCTCCCCGTGCCTCCCTGCCCCATGACGCCCCTGTCCTCTGCATCCGCAAGACAGAAGGCCCAATGCCCCGTGAGCAGCAGGCAACAGTAGGAAAACCAGCTCCCCAGGCCGGCATCAGCGAGAGATGGGTGAGCAGAGGCTGCAGCGCGCCCAGGAGGAAGCTGGCAGTCTTCGACCCTCCAGAGGGCCCCCAAGGCAGGGAGAGGCTAAATACTTTGTGATTTTCAGTAGCAAAAGTGTCTGGTCTGTGATCTCTGAACTAGAACTTCTGAGACGATCCCTTAGCTGATGTTAAGGCAAAACCGACTGAGATCCTTAGAAAGAGGGCTCCTGACTGTAAAAATTAAACGCTTGCCAACTAGTGTGTGTTTTTTGTCGACACCGGGAGCTGTGTCTTGTTCGCTGTTCTGTGGCCGGTGCGTGGGACAGAGCGCCTGGCCCGTAGCAGGTGCTCCATAAAGAAGGAAGGAAGGGAGAGAGCGCACTCCTGTGACACCGTCTCACAGCTGTATGTCCAAAAAGAATGGGATGGCTCTGTGCAAATCGCCCCCTCTACCAGGACCCTGGGCATGAAAGGCGAGCTTCTCCTGCCCGGACACCCCACAGCGCCACCCTCATTGCCCGCTTCAGCACTTCGGACCCCGGCAAGGGAGGACCAGCCCTGCAACGGGGAAAACCCAGGCTGGACACTCAGAAGAGCGTCGGTGACTCCCCCGACAGCGGCTGGGCGACACGCCTTTACCTGTCAGGTCCTGTGACCACTTCGAGGACGTCTGATGGCAGAGAAGATCCGCGAGTCAGACATGCAGAAATCAAGTGTCCTGAGCAAGCTCAGATTCACGATGACGTGCTCTCTGCTTGGCGAGGATCGTAGGGTTTTAGAGCTTGGAGCAGAGCTTCTCAGCCTCGGCCCTTTCGGAATTGGGGGCCAGATGCTTCTTTGTTGTGGGGTATCCTGTGCCTTGCAGGACCACTTGGGGACCTGCCAAGCATAGCTCACAATCAAAGCGTTTTCCCTCTTCCAGCTCTGGCCTGATGCCATTTAACTTTCAAGCGCACCTCACCTGGCTCTGCTTCCGAGCTTAAAGACTATTTTC
>NW_011889029.1:1061648-1072132 GCF_000151845.1 Pteropus vampyrus | reverse complement strand
TTTAGAAGCCTGGAAGAAACCAGCCGGGCCAGGGCACCCTCCTCTCCCCGTGCCTCCCTGCCCCATGACGCCCCTGTCCTCTGCATCCCCAGGACAGAAGGCCCAATGCCCCGTGAGCAGCAGGCAACAGTAGGAAAACCAGCTCCCCAGGCCGGCATCAGCGAGAGATGGGTGAGCAGAGGCTGCAGCGTGCCCAGGAGGAAGCTGGCAGTCTTCAACCCTCCAGAGGGCCCCCAAGGCAGGGACAGGCTAAATACTTTGTGATTTTCAGTAGCAAAAGTGTCTGGTCTGTGATCTCTGAACTAGAATTTCTGAGACGATCCCTTAGCTGATGTTAAGGCAAAACAGACTGAGATCCTTAGAAAGAGGGCTCCTGACTGTAAAAATTAAACGCTTGCCAACTAGTGTGTGTTTTTTGTCGATGCCGGGAGCTTTGTCTTGTTCGCTGTTCTGTGGCCGGTGCGTGGGACAGAGCGCCTGGCCCGTAGCAGGTGCTCCATGAAGAAGGAAGGAAGGGAGAGAGCGCACTCCTGTGACACCGTCTCACAGCTGTATGTCCAAAAAGAATGGGATGGCTCTGTGCAAATCACCCCCTCTACCAGGACCCTGGGCATGAAAGGCGAGCTTCTCCTGCCCGGACACCCCACAGCGCCACCCTCATGCCCGCTTCAGCACTTCGGACCCCGGCAAGGGAGGACCAGCCCTGCAACGGGGAAAACCCAGGCTGGACACGCAGAAGAGCGTCGGTGACTCCCCCGACAGCGGCTGGGCGACACACCTTTACCTGTCAGGTCCTGTGACCACTTCGAGGATGTCTGATGGCAGAGAAGATCCGCGAGTCAGACATGCAGAAATCAAGTGTCCTGTGCAAGCTCAGATTCACGATGACGTGCTCTCTGCTTGGCGAGGATCGTAGGGTTTTAGAGCTTGGAGCAGAGCTTCTCGGCCTCAGCCCTTTCGGAATTGGGGGCCAGATGCTTCTTTGTTGTGGGGTATCCTGTGCCTTGCAGGACCACTTGGGGACCTGCCAAGCATAGCTCACAATCAAAGCGTTTTCCCTCTTCTAGCTCTGGCCTGATGCCATTTAACTTTCAAGCGCACCTCACCTGGCTCTGCTTCCGAGCTTAAAGACTATTTTCTACTTGTCACCCAGGTTCCCAAGCAGCTCAGCTATAGGGAAAGAACTGAACAGGCCCCTCAGTGATTATGGGTTACTTCTGGCCTATACATCAGCCTCTGCAAGTCTGGCTAATGTGAGTCTGTCTCCAAGGACAGAGCCATTTTTGGGGTGCTGACTGCAAAGGTTCTGGGCATATGAGCTGACAGCCAGAGCGTGGGATTGTCACTGGGACCCGTGGGCCTTTTTCGAGTTCATCCCTTCTTGTCACTTTGTACCTCCACGAACTGAACACAGTGGCCTCGCGATTGTGAGGAAGTACACAGCACAACAGACCCCTGGGGCATCCTCATGAAGGCGTGCAGGCGGCCGGGCACTCGCTCCCGAGGGACTGGACCTGCCTGAGTGTCATCTGGACCGTGCCGTGCGGGGCCTCAATAGGTGCTTTTATTTTCCCATGAGCAAAGCGCAGATTAGTGCCTGATTTACAGCTTTAAAAAAGAAACCTAGAAGGTTGATTAAAAGGAGAAGAGACTTCCAATGACCTAAAAACAGTGCGTCCAGACCATTAAGCAGTCTCACTGTTTTTGTACTCGATAGGTGTTTTTAATTCGATGACTTCTAATTCTCTGTCTGTTAACTCAATCGAGAGTTTTACAACAATGAACTTGTTCTGAAAAATAAAACATTAGCCGAAGCCAGAGCCAGAAACAGGTCAATCTGAGCGAGGTGTACAGAGAATTTCCACATTGGCTACGCCTAGACCTGGTCCCTCCACACCCTCGACTGGCATGTCGAAATCCAGGGACGGTAATGTGACGATGACGGTGTCGGATTATTCTCTTTGTTCCTTCAAGTCATTTCATTAACTGACTGATAATTTTAGCCAGTTCTTGAACCATAGCCAGACTCTCTAGGTATAAATGATTTTTTTAAATCATCACTTATGGAAATTCTATTTCTTATACAAAATCTTCAGTTCTTCTTCCAACACTTGGTACTCTCCCCTTCTCCATCTCCTCGGGACCCCGGCTCCCCACTGACTCTCTCTCAGCCCAGGTCGAATTCACATCCGCGTCACAGATTCTCCGTAAACACATTCAGAAGCGAACACGTTTTATTCATCTCCGCGTCGACCACTCGATGAACCTGTGTTGCGTAATAACAATTACACTAATTATATTAATAATAAGAAAAAGTCGGGTGCCTCCCAAGCGTCGGGCACGTTGTGTTTATGGTAGTGATCGAACTGAATTCTCAGAACAGTCGAGGGAGGCGGCATCTCTGCAGACGAGGAAATGGAGGGTCAGAGAGGTTGAGTGACTTGCCTGCATCTTCCAGCTGAGAAGCAGCAGAACCTGGTTTAAACCACATACGCTCCACGCGAAAGCCTGGCTTACCCCGCCACGGAGTCTTACAGCCAACTCTAGACACGAGGATGAAGCAGCAGGCTGTCTGGAAGGTGCGAGGGGAGGGTCGAGGGTGTGCGCCTTTGGAGGGGAGAATCAGAGGTGTGGGAGTACAGACACTCTCCCGCTTCGAGAAGAGTCCAGATGCATCATAGAACAATAAGATGACAGGCTTCTTCTTGTCTGCAGGCCTCTCAGAACTGCCTGCGGTGGGCCACTCGTGATCCTCCTGGAAGCCACCGAATGGCAGTTTACCTTCGCGGAAGACCACCGTGCACCTGGAGAGGCAGGAGGAACGGAGATGCCCCAGGTGTCACACCGCTGTTCACCCCAGCCTCGTGATAAAGGGAGTCGGCCATCTCCGGGGACCTCAGACAGGGGGAACTTTGGTTCTTGGAAACCCCTTGTGAAGATAAGAAGAGACTGGCCTATGTGCTGCGCGAGCCTCTAGCTCACTTTAATTCTACGTGGAGTCCCAGCCAAACTCCTGGCGCGTGATCCGGGCCCAGGGACAGGCAGCCTCACAGCTCGCGACACCTCTGCGGGGCAAGCCGGGGCCTCTCCCGTATGTCGCACACACCGCACGACAACCCTGCAAGTTCAGATCACACATGTATTTGTATCCTCACGTTACAGGTGAGGAAAATAAGACCCACAGACCTTCGCAAGGTCACACGGCTCATATCTGGACACAAATCCCCGTCTACCAGTCACCCCAGCGCTCCTCTGGGACAAAGCAAGGAAGGGCGTGGACTCAGTATTGGAATTACAAAGGTCGTCTGAGGCCACATCATTCACCGTCTACCATGCGGAAATCCCCTGGGCATTGTGCCCAGAAGCTCCCCCCCAACCACCCTGGCTTAAGTGTTCCGGGCCCACACGATCACCATCCAACGAGACAGCCCGTGCCACTTTGGATGTCATTCATCATCGCGATGCTTGTCCCCCATTCACTCATTTGGAGCAGGGCTCTGCTTGAGTCTAAGGTGACTGTCACTCAACAGCTCAGGCCAGACTGCAAGCTCTGGGAGCACAAGAGGACAGGCCATCAGACAAGCCATACTGACTCCCAGGAAAGACTCATGCTGAGGGCAAGCTCAGAGATTTGCTTCCAAATCCAGAATGTCCACTGTTGGCCCCTGTGGTGATGGGGATTGAGGGGCGTGCCTGCTCTCACTGTAGAGGGAGGGGCCCCCTGTACATGTGTAACAGGACCATATAAACACCCAGAAGACAGAGGTGCTCCAAGATATCCACAGGAGAAAGCCAATCCAGTGAAATTAAAAAAATGGATAAGAATAGGCACATCAAAGAGGAGGAAAAACAAGTGGCCAACGAACTCACGAAAATGTGGTCAACTTCACCAATGCCAAACGAAGCTAACCTAACAGACTATTATTCATCGGTCGGCAAAAATCAAGGAGTGTTGGTGAGGACGTGGGAAAACTGGCACTATTTGCGAGAACACATGCTCACACAGACCTTCCGGGGTGCACTTTTGCTCTATTTATTCAAATTTAACATATGTGTTTGCTTAGACCCGTGCTGTCCAGTTCATGACAGCTGCTAGCGACGTGTGGTTGTCTAAGTCTAAAAATAACCTCATTAAACTTCAACGCAATCACAACTTCCGTTTCTCCGTTGCGCCAGCTCCAGCTCAATTGCTCAAAAGCCACGTGTTGGCAAGTGGCCGCTGTATTGGACAGTGCAGAAAAGAACAGTCTCGTCATTGTAGAAAGTTCTATCGGACTCCCTGCCTTAGACACAGACATTTCGTTTAAAGATATGAACTCTTAGAGAAATCATAACACAGGTCCCCAGAGTCACATGTACAAGGATCCTTCCTTAAACATTCTAGGAGAAAATAGAAAAGCCAGGGACGCTAATGAGGAAGCGGTTAACTCCTGCATCTGTGCTAAGGACGATGCGGAGCGTTAGGAAAGAATGAGGTGGTCTCCGTTTTGCTAACCTGACGATCTCTCAAGTGTAGTGGTAACAATAAGAAGCCAATTACAAAACAGTGGTACCATCCCTATTTGTAAAAAAAAAATATAAGAAATTCATCGAAAGGAATCGCATATTTCTGTAAGTTTTGCGTGTGCTTAGAAAAAGGTCTGGCCACGGGATCTCTGGGAAGAAGATAGGACAGACGGAAGTCGAAGCGGACATTCAGCTTTACCTTGTTGTAAGGAATCTGAGTCTGCTCACTCCGAGCCATGGGGACCATTCAGGATTTTTAGTGGCGTCACTCACACTGGCTGTGGAGGGAAATGAGAACAGAAGTCGGGAGGCCACGGGGGAATTCCAGGGAGGGAGGCTGAGGCTGGCACTCGGGTCCTAGCGGTGGGGGGTGGCGAGACGTGATTACACCAAAGAGACGCGGAAAGCAGAACCGACCGACGGGAAGACGAATGACTCAGACCTGCTCTCGATTTAGTCTAGAAAATGACGGAAAAACAGAGCTGGTCTCCCTCAGCGCAGCTCGCTAGTGCAAAATCGGCCACCACCGTCATGCATGGGGCCAATGGAGATGCGTTGGGAAGACATCAGTGATGCTATGTCTGACTTTTTATTACAAATCATGGCAGAAACAAAGGTAGAGGCACCATTTTAGCGCACATGGATTCACTCTCTGCGTTCAGCCAAGGACCAACCAGCAGACTTCTTGCGGATCTGATGACCAAAATTACTGCAAAGGACCGGGGCCAAAGACCAGTGTCCCCATCCTGCGAATGGGGTCAAAGGGCCAGAATAATGTCTACATTTTTTTTCGTCCTGCGTTGGAGAGAATGCTCCGCTTTGAGAGTATCTGAAATGACGACCACCACCGAAAACAAGACCCTTTCAATTCACAAGTTCTGATCACAGAACTGAGCTTTTGGGCCTGATTCCAGGCACAGTCCCCACCCAGTCCTACTCAGCACGCCGTGGCCCAGGGGCTGGGCCATGGGTCTGCAGGTGGGGTATTTGGAGTCTGGTCCTAGTCCTGCTCTGTTTTCACATTGCAACCCCATGTCCCCATGTGCGCAGTGGTGACGACGTCTTCCCCTTCCTTCCTTGATGGGGGACAAGGTCCCCGGCTACATCCAAGACACTAACGCAGTGCTCGGTGGGACCCGACCAGGTGAATTCGACTGCTTTCTCAGTGCAGATAGGACGGGATGTGTGGGGTCACGTGCAATTGCTTTACTTTGCTCAAGAGAAACACTTTTATTGTCAAAGCGCCTTCTGACCGTTATTACGGTGACCGAGACGAGGATGCACACTGTCGCCTTCCGCTTAACTGTGCACTCTGAGGTAAGAGACCGAGATGTTTAAAGAATCAGATATGCAGGCGGAAGCCGAACAAAAGATGTACAAGACTCTGTGTGTGTGCGTGTGCGTGTGCGTGTGTGTGCATCTCTCCTCTTCTTTGTGCATCAGCCATCGACGGGCCCTCAGGTAGTGCCCGCGTCCTGGCGATGGTCAATAATGCTGCAGGGAACATGGGGGTGCGGATATTTCTTCGAGACACCGATTTCACTTCCTTCAGATGCATCCCCACAAGCGCAATGACCAGATCACGTGGTAGCTGTATTTTTAATCTTTTGAGGAACGTCCGCACTGTGGCCGCGGGAGCCAGACGGACCTGCGCCCATGTCCGTTCTCGCCGACAGGGTGTGGGTTCCTTCATCACGTCGTCGCCGACACTCGTTACTTCTAGGCTTTGTGGTAATAGCCATTTTCACACATTCACACATCAGCTGCGAGGTGATATCGCATCGTGGTTTCGATGTGCGTTTTCTTGGGCGTTTTTTCATGCACCTGTTGGCCATGTGTATGTCATTTTTTGGAAAAATGCCTTTTCGGATCTTCCGCCCGGTTTTTCATCGGAGTGTTTGTTTGTTTGTTTGTTTGTTTGTTTGATGTTGAGTTGTATGAATTCTTTATATATTTTGGATATTAGACCCTTCACCGATATAAGGTTGGCGAATATCTTCTCTCATTCAATAGGTTGCCTTTTTTATTTCGCTGATGGATCCCTCTGCTGTGCAGAAGCTTTTGAGTTTGATGAAGTCCCACTCGTCTGCTTTTGTTTTTGTTGCCTTTACTGTCCCTCGACTAAATTCTAAGGAGAAAGTATGACACGGATCTCCTATAAAAGGCAGTGAGAAATGGAGCAGCTATAGGAGGGGACATTTGAAGTATGACCTGGGGCAACTCGCTTCTCTCTCGATTTCCCTCTCTGTAGGGTGAGGGGCTTAGGTCACTTAGGTCAGGTGACTTCTAAGCGCCTTTCATTTCTGACATGGTGAGTCCCAAGTCTGTGAACCGCAGGGTGTGAATGCCCTGAAGGAGACGCGGCCCTGAATTCTCGCCTCTCGGGGTCTCTCAGGGTCTCTCGGGGTCTCTCGGGGTCTCTTTTTCCACGGGTCCTGCCGGCCGACACCCCCAGAGCCTCCCAGGCTCAGAGTCAAAGCCCACATCCAACGAGCATAATAACTAGCTGATACCTTCACAGCAGGGCACAAACAAGAGTTGCTGAACAAGGTTGGGCACCCCCAACCTGTTGACTGACGCAGCAGAGGCCCACCCAGTGGAGGGAGGGACACTCAGCATGGCGGAGACCGGGGTGAGGGTGGCGGGGGGCTGCAGCCACACGGGGCCAGTGTGCGGGGCCCGCCATTCGGGGAAGAGACGTGAGGAGAAGCTAAACCGGGACCTGACTGGGTGTCACGTTCAGGGACTGTTTCTGTTTGAGCTCTAGACATAATGAATGCTGCAGGTGAGCATTCCCGGAGGGAGAAGCAGGGAAAACATTCCATTTCAGGGCTCAGTCTCCCCGTGGTGTCCCAGACCCAGCCGAGCTGTCCTCCCTCTGATGAGAGGCCCAGAGCAGGAAGACGGGACCCGTCCTCCTGGGAGAGAGAGGGGGCTGGGACGGGAGGATAAGCAGTGGCCACGGCCGGCCGCGGGAGGCAGACCGACCTCCGCTTGGTTTGGCCGTCCCCGCCCAGCCCCGGTCCCTGTCCCGATCCTGCAGAATGGATCTTCCAGGCGGTGGGCGGAAAAGGACGAACAGTAGGAAGGCACGTGAACAGAAGCGAAGGGGAACGCGAGGGAGGGGAGTGTGGTGCCCCCCACCCCCAGTCACTCCTGTCACAAGGCCCAGTGGCAGTGACCACAGGAGGCCTTACTGGGGTTCCACACCCAAGGGCAGGTAGGTAACGGAGGGTGGCTCTGAGCCCAGTGGGTGGCTCTGTCC
Source organism: Pteropus vampyrus (assembly GCF_000151845.1). NCBI lineage: Eukaryota > Metazoa > Chordata > Mammalia > Chiroptera > Pteropodidae > Pteropus > Pteropus vampyrus. The sequence goes on along the minus strand of NW_011889029.1, from coordinate 1,064,361 downwards.
TGCACCCCAAACGAAACCCTCTGCAGGGCCATCGGCCACTGCCCACATCACGGTCGCTTTCCCTTTGTGCAAAATGAGGTCTCGAGACTCTTCCCAAATGGCCCCGAGCTGCTCCCGGGACCCACACGGGACCCTTCCCGGGCCTGTCTCTCCCAACAGGTGCCCGACAGGCAGCTCTTTGTGGCAGACGGGAACAGAGCGGGCTGGGGGGCCACGTGTGCGCAGGCGAGCCCCCCCGGCAATGCGAGGCAGAGCCAGGCTGGGAAGGCAGCCATAGCAAACCGCCACACACCGGGAGCTTCACGTGGCAGAGATGAATTGTCTCACTGGCTCGGAGGCTAGACGTCCAAGATCAAGGTCACGCTCCCTCTATAGGGGGACCCTTCCCGCCTTTCCGTAGCTTTTGCCGGTCTTTCGGCAATCTGGCATTCCTTGGCGGCCCCCTGTCCTCACGTGACATTCCTCCATGCCGCTCGGTCTTCTCACGGGCATCTTGTTAGGACGCAGGCATGGAGGCTTAGACGCCCACCCTGTTCCAGTACTTCATCCGAACACAACTGACGACGTCTGCAATGCCTCAGTTTTCAGATAAGCAAGGTCACGTTCCGAGGGACTGAGGGTTAGGATGCCAAGTGTCTTTTTTGATGGGACACAATTTAATCCATGACACCTGCCAACAAGTTTTTTTGTTATGCATGTTTCTATCTTTTTTCACCCGCGTTGCATTTTGACACACATAAAATGTTCAGCCTTCTTTCCTTTATTTACTTATTTATTTTTGAGAAGTCTTGAGGTACTCAGGGACAACCTCAACATCAAGTTCAAAGTCTTCTCCTAGATCGCTTTGGCAAACGACAAGCCGTCTCACCTCCTTCGTGCACACAGACTCCGCTCCTGGTTAGAAACAGCCTCTTCATTAAGAAAACAAAGCCCAGACGTCTACCAAGTGACAAGCAGAACCTGACCCACAGCTTCTGACTCCTACTGGCCGCCATCTTTTCACAAGATTCCACGGCCTCGGCAGAAACCACAGCCACCCCAAAATCTCCACCAGAAGGTAAGAAAGAGATATAGGACCGACTTATCACCCTAGTTCTTCTCCAACCATAAGCGTCCCTCCTGTCAGGCTGTGTGTCCTTCCGGGCATTCACACCTGACAGTCCAGGGAGGCAGCGAGGCCCCAGGGACTCAGAGAGAGGCCTCGCACGCACTCTCTCCACGGACTCAGACCCACTTGAACTTCAGAGGCTGCAAGAGGGACTGCCTGACTCACAGCTAAAGGGGACCCATCTCTCACAGGCCCTCAGCCCTTCCCTAATCCCTGCAGGCAGCTCCTCTCACTTGAGGCAGGAGGCATCTCCAGTCATCCTGAGACTGAAGGTCAAGTCTGGGCGTCACTGACCTTGCAGCCTGGGATCCACCCCCACCCCCACATCAGGAAACTTTCTTGTTCTCGGGCCCCATTAAATAACCTCTAAAGCACAACTGTCTGTAAACCGCAGCAGATGTCCTAGATGCCTTCCCTAGGGGCACGAAGCGGGAAGGGGCCCAGGCAAGAGACCAGGCTCTTAGCCTTCCGTCTGCTGCCACGCAAGGCAGCCTTGAACTGGCCCCCGCATCTTTAACGTGCAACTTCTCGCCTGGCAAAGTCTTTACCTTTGCATCTTTATAGGCCCTATCTATGAAATACTTGGAAAACATGGAACATGAAAATAAGTATTTCTATAGTTGCCGTGTGACCGCATTTAGCACAAGAATACAAAGAGACATGAGTGTCTCCGTGTAAATTTATTTCTATTTATCCCGCTCATGCTTTACGAGTTCCCAAATCTAAGGACTCATGTCTTTTATCAATGTAGAAGCATTCTCAGAAAAAAAAAACAAAAAACAAAAAAACAAAAAAAAACCCTCTTTGAATATTGCCCGTCTTCCCAATCTCTACCGTCTCTTTCTGGAGCTCCGATTATAAACACATTACATTTCTCTTCTTCCTATTTTCCATCTTCTTTCTTTTTCGCACCAAGTTGCTAGTACTTTCTTCCGTTCTGTTGTCTCTTCTGTTTGTAACTAGATTCATTTTTTCTGTTGAGTTTTTAAATTCCTTGGCTATTTTATTTCTATTTCTAGAAGTATTTTATTTTTCAAAGGATCTAGGTTTGACGTGCTAAGTTTATTCTCTTCTCACAGTGTCCACTTCACGTTTAAGTTTTTGTAATAATATGAAACGTATCTCTTTAAGAATCTATATCTGCTAACTTTAATATCTGATATTTCTAGGAGATTTATTTCTTCCCTTTGTTGTTTTTGCTGGTTCCTGTTCTTGGTGGCTTATCTTTGTAGTTTGAAGTTTTCAAGATCATACCTACGGGCTTTATTCGGAGGACACTTGGCCTGGGGAAAAGCATCATCTTCCATGGGGCACCCCAAGAGTGTTACCAACCACCGATCATTATTTTTAGCCTAATTCTTAAGAGATTATAAAGACACAGCTTACTGGTTCTCCCATTTGTCAATGAGTAAAATGGAGCCTTTGTTCATTTTACTTTTAAAATATATATACTTTAGTTATGTGTGTTCATTGATTTCATTCTAACAGCATCAAAAAAACTGAAAATGACCTAAGTATCCATTATAGGTGACTAGCTAAGAAGGTTGTCGTACACCCGTTGAATGAAATACTATTTAGTCACTGAATAAATGACACTGATCTATA
>NW_011889029.1:1051186-1060418 GCF_000151845.1 Pteropus vampyrus | reverse complement strand
CAGGGAGGCAGCGAGGCCCCAGGGACTCAGAGAGAGGCCTCGCACGCACTCTCTCCACGGACTCAGACCCACTTGAACTTCAGAGGCTGCAAGAGGGACTGCCTGACTCACAGCTAAAGGGGACCCATCTCTCACAGGCCCTCAGCCCTTCCCTAATCCCTGCAGGCAGCTCCTCTCACTTGAGGCAGGAGGCATCTCCAGTCATCCTGAGACTGAAGGTCAAGTCTGGGCGTCACTGACCTTGCAGCCTGGGATCCACCCCCACCCCCACATCAGGAAACTTTCTTGTTCTCGGGCCCCATTAAATAACCTCTAAAGCACAACTGTCTGTAAACCGCAGCAGATGTCCTAGATGCCTTCCCTAGGGGCACGAAGCGGGAAGGGGCCCAGGCAAGAGACCAGGCTCTTAGCCTTCCGTCTGCTGCCACGCAAGGCAGCCTTGAACTGGCCCCCGCATCTTTAACGTGCAACTTCTCGCCTGGCAAAGTCTTTACCTTTGCATCTTTATAGGCCCTATCTATGAAATACTTGGAAAACATGGAACATGAAAATAAGTATTTCTATAGTTGCCGTGTGACCGCATTTAGCACAAGAATACAAAGAGACATGAGTGTCTCCGTGTAAATTTATTTCTATTTATCCCGCTCATGCTTTACGAGTTCCCAAATCTAAGGACTCATGTCTTTTATCAATGTAGAAGCATTCTCAGAAAAAAAAAACAAAAAACAAAAAAACAAAAAAAAACCCTCTTTGAATATTGCCCGTCTTCCCAATCTCTACCGTCTCTTTCTGGAGCTCCGATTATAAACACATTACATTTCTCTTCTTCCTATTTTCCATCTTCTTTCTTTTTCGCACCAAGTTGCTAGTACTTTCTTCCGTTCTGTTGTCTCTTCTGTTTGTAACTAGATTCATTTTTTCTGTTGAGTTTTTAAATTCCTTGGCTATTTTATTTCTATTTCTAGAAGTATTTTATTTTTCAAAGGATCTAGGTTTGACGTGCTAAGTTTATTCTCTTCTCACAGTGTCCACTTCACGTTTAAGTTTTTGTAATAATATGAAACGTATCTCTTTAAGAATCTATATCTGCTAACTTTAATATCTGATATTTCTAGGAGATTTATTTCTTCCCTTTGTTGTTTTTGCTGGTTCCTGTTCTTGGTGGCTTATCTTTGTAGTTTGAAGTTTTCAAGATCATACCTACGGGCTTTATTCGGAGGACACTTGGCCTGGGGAAAAGCATCATCTTCCATGGGGCACCCCAAGAGTGTTACCAACCACCGATCATTATTTTTAGCCTAATTCTTAAGAGATTATAAAGACACAGCTTACTGGTTCTCCCATTTGTCAATGAGTAAAATGGAGCCTTTGTTCATTTTACTTTTAAAATATATATACTTTAGTTATGTGTGTTCATTGATTTCATTCTAACAGCATCAAAAAAACTGAAAATGACCTAAGTATCCATTATAGGTGACTAGCTAAGAAGGTTGTCGTACACCCGTTGAATGAAATACTATTTAGTCACTGAATAAATGACACTGATCTATATAGAACACTCTACGTAGAACACTCTAAGTTGTCATGTGAGAGAGAGAAAAACAAGATGGAGAAGACCCTGTATTTTGCTGACACCTACATTTTAAAATGTTTTTTATATATGTATATATACACTTGTTTATTACATTTACACTTGTTTATTATAGATGTGCTTATTTATTACATATTTACTTGCTTATGCATGAAAATGTCTAGCAGAGGGCTTTTGTTACAGGTAGTTATCTGGGTAATGAGACCGAATACCTGTGGGTTATTGGAACTGTTTGGTTTTTTAAATGAGAGTACATACTTTTTAACCTAAGGATTTTTGTTCATTTTGTTCGCTTGTTTGTTGAAAGATGAACGGATGACGGGAGAGATCTCAAAAGAGAAAACAGAGCCACCACGACTATGTCGGGGAGTGGCTTCTGTCCCTCGTTCAAGCCGGCGACACATCATGGGAGCTGGTACCAAACGGGACAGTTGTAGTCCGTCTCAGCAGAACCCCCACTGCCTGCGCCCCACCCCGTTCCCCCAGGGTCTTTGGCAATAGTTGGACACATCCTATAATCGTTCTCCCCACACGGTGCCGAGGCCAGGAGTAAGGACCTGCCCTGCCTCCCAGAACAAGCTCTAAATCCTTAGAGAGCAAACTAAGCACAGGCCCCGTGTTTCTCTGCAGCTCTAAGGACGCATGGGCGTGAAGAACGGTTTGGAGCAGCCTTTGCCCGCCAGTGAGCTCGGGGGTGTCCCATGGCTTGGCGAGCAGGGCGAGCCCTGTTTCCAGTGTACCCTCAGGTGCCTTCCACTCAGCATCCTCTAAATTCTCACGTAGATGGGCGGCATAACGCCTGCCTCCGGGGCAAAGCCACCCTTCGACCGTCTCAAGCTTGATCAGATGCCATAAGACTCATGTGCAAACCAGCAGTCAAAAAAAAGACCACAGCTCCGGGCACGTGGCAGCAAGCGGACGGGGGAGCCCTCTGCGCCCCCCCCCCCCCGGCTCCCGTGTTGGACAAAATCTCAAGTTCCCTGTGTCCTCACCTTACTTCTCTAAGAAGCGCTTCCTAGGAAAAACGTTGTGGAAATAAAATGTCTCTTGTTATTTCCACTCGTGAGATGTTTTAGGGCCGTTTTGGACCATCTCGGCGTCAAAACCAGGAGTCGTCCTCCATTTCTTTGTCTCGTCTTCTGCGTCTGATTCATCTGCAAGTCTCAGCGGCTCTGTGTCCGAAGGATTCCCCGGGTGTGGGGGTGCCTCTCTTCCGGTCACGGCCGCCACCCCGGTCCCAGTCACCGAGCACCACCTCTATCCCTCAATCTCTCCCCAACAATCAAGTCTCCTACCAATAGCCAAAGCACGCTGTACGATGGCTGAAGACCCCACACAGAGACCACGAGCACACGCCGCCTCTGCAGTGCCGGGGAACGAGGGGACAGTGGCCAGGCAGGGCTAGGGCGAGGCCAGCGAGGCCAGCGAGGCGCGGCACGAGAAGAGGCTCTCGGCCCCGCGGTCTGTCCTCTGAACACGGGACCAGCCCGAGAACGGCACCTCCCTGAGCTGTGCACCCTTGAACCTCACTCAGCTCACTCTCAGCCCCACCTGAAGACCTGTCTGGTGCTGTCTGGTGCCTGTGTCCACCGGCCAGGTGTTTACTGAGCACCCTGGATGTCACGGCCCCCTCTGGCTGGGCCGCTGGCCACGCAAAGGCCGTTCTGTGGGTGTCACGGGCCACGCTCAGGCCACGTCCCACAATGATGGCATTTGCACAGGAGGGCTGCCATCTTTTCCATCCTCTCCTGAATCTGGAAATAAGTCTGCCCAGTTACAAAAATCCCACAAGCACGGCCACCGAGGGGGTGGCTGGACCGCAGGCTCAGAGGCCTCCAAACCATGTTCGAGAGGAGGGACACCTAGTCAAAAAAGCCACAGAGCAAAATCTGCAATTGCTCCTTTAAAAAAAAAAAAAACAAAAAAAACGCATGGACCGTGTTTTCGGTCGAAGAAGGTGAACAGCAGGAGTTTTAGGGAAATTGGGTCCAGAGGCCGGAAACGCTGAGCGGGGCTGGTGCTGCTCTGCCCTGGGGCCCAGCGGGGGCCGGAGGGGAAGCTGCCGGGGGCGACGTCCCCCGTCCAGAAGCGATGACACAGGAATGCTCACGCCCAGCTCTCCTTCCCCGGCGCCTCTCTGTCCCCAGAGTTGCTTCTCTGGACAGGGATGAGGCCAACCCCTGTCCTGGTCCCTCTTCTGTGCGGGGCACCGGCTCCCTGGGCCCGCCCGCCCAGCGCGAATGCCCAGAGGCCGCCTGCTAGAACCCTCTCTGCTCCGTCCTGTCCCAACCCTGCCTGCCTTGCGGTCTCAGCCCCCAGCCCCCCCATGCCCGCGGGGCAGACGGAGAAGGGGGACGGTCCCCACATGAGGGAACTGCGATCAGACTGGACGCGGGAAGCCGGGACTCAGCCCCTCCGCCCTCACCTCTCTCTCCCCTTCTTCTCACCAGGCGTCCTGGGGGCCTGGGCCGGGGCGGGTGGCCAGGCGACTCCCAGCGCAATGTGAATGTCAAATACACAACGTACTTTTTTGGGTACAAGTGTGGCCCGTATCTTATTTGCTACGTGTGGCAACTCTATCAACGAGGGCTGGGGAGGCTGCCAGCGGGGAGCCCCGGGCCGCACAGCCCTCGGTCCCTCTCAGCTGTGTCGTGACAAACAACAGGTGTAAAGAGTAGAGGTCACAGCAGACACCGGACGAGCAGCAGCCGCCACCAGGCGCGCGGCTGACGAGCTGCGCGAAGTCCCAGCTCTGTCCCTTCTCTCAGCAGTCGTCGCTTCGATGGGCAGGGGACGTGACGGCGAGCAGCCCACGAGCCTGGCCCTGGGGACAGGGGCTGGACCCGGCCTCGCTGCAGAGCTGGTGCTGCGTGGACGAGCGACACAGAGCCGCCGTGACAGCCCAGGGGGGCCTGGGAGCCGTGGACAATCGCTCAACAACGCTTTCGTGCTACCACAGTGGCGGCCGCCTGCCAGTCACACCCCAGGTGGGGACGAGAGGGAAGCGGGGGGTCACGCCCGGTTCCCCGAACCCCCACGGAGCATCCCAGACCTGTGGGTGCTGCTGTCGGGCCCTGGGAAGCCAGCCCTGCGTGCCACCGCCGCCCCACGTGTGTCTCCCCGAGCCCGGGGGGTCAGGGGGAGGCGGTCCCGTGGGAGAACGAGGGGAAAGCACCTGTGCCCGGTGAACCCCTCTCTAGGGTGTCATTTCAGGGTCCCGGCTCCACTCTGGTGTGTGTGGGTGTGGGGGGTGCTGGCCATGAAGCAGAACAGTCAGGCCTGTCCCCAGCCTTCACCGCTGTGTGAGCAGCCCAGGATTCCCGCGTGGGGACAAGGCTGAGGCTCCAGCCCCCTCATGCCCGTTTCCTCTGGGACCAGATGTGCGATGCGCAACGGTGCCGACAAGGGCCGCCCGCCCGCCCTGCTGATCCACGGTGGCGTCGGCTGCGCACAGCTCCTCCCGCCAACGGCCCTGCCTGCTGCCTCCTGTGGGCAGCGGCCGCTGTAATTTCCCGATACAGCATCTAATTTGAACTTACACGAGCATCCTCCCCTTGAAATGCTTAACTATTATGTTCCGCAGTGTGGAAGGGAATCATCCCATCCATCCGGGGTCCCCCTGAGGGAGAGAGGACAGAGCAGCCCTCAGCACCGCGAACTCAGACTCCAGATGTCCGGCGGGGGGCCTGGGCTGTGTCTGGGCCCACGAGGACAGCGGGGAGCCCGCTAGAAGCCGTAGGCAGGCTGACAGGCTAGGGGGCTGCTTGGCTTGGGTCTCGGGGCCACCTTCTGCCTTCACTTCTGCTGTACCCAAAACATATGTCCCCCTGGGCACCCCTGCTCCCGGCCGCTCTCCCTCCCAAACCGCCCCCCACCCCAAGCCGACCTTGACTTTCATTCTCCACAATAGGATGAGATTATTTCCTTCCAGGAAGGAAAGGCCACTGGGATGCGAGGTTTAAAAATACAGCTTTCCTGCCGTCCCCAGGGAGGAAGACAAGCCCAAGGAAGTGACAGGAAAGAAGGTGACCAGACTCTGTCGGCCACTTGGATTTTGTCAACAGCTGAGCGTGACAGGGCTCGCCGTGCCCTGGAGCCACTGACGGGTGGAGCTGGCTGTGTTCTGGTCGCCTCCGCCAGCACGGACCAGGGAAGCACGCACGGGCACACTGTCAGCCACCCCAGGCAGCGAAGTCGGAGGCCGGCAGGGCCCCCGCGGGAGGCGGCTGTTCAGGCTGAGCCTTTCTCTGCTGTCCCCGCCCAAGCGGACAGAGGAGGAAGGAGGCCTCCCGACCAACTCTGCCCAGAGAAAGGACCCACGCGTCCAGCCCGGGAGCCTGGCGCCCACCTGTTCCAGCCTGGGCCTCGAGACGTTTCCCTCTGGGACGTTTCTCTGGGGCTCATTTCCCAGCCACCGAAGCCCGGGAGGAGTGAATCGCCCTTCCCCTTCCCCACGGCCAGAGCCCCCCAGATCCCAGCCTCGTGACTGGGCTGCCCCTCCTCCCTCCACGCCCGCGACCCCTGCTTCAAGACCCAATCCTCCCGCCCTCCCTCCTGACCCCGTCCACCCTCGACTCTCACTGCCTTGTTTTGGGGGGCTCGAACGTGTTTGTGACCTGGGCCGTAACCCCCGGGGCTGGTCTCTGTTCTCTGGCTGTCTCTGGCACGCGCGTGTGATGTGCGTGAGCTGCCAAGGGCTGGAGCGCCCTGCTCCCCTCGAGACTCGGAAAGCTCCGCTGACGGTGTGGGCTGAATGAAGGGGTGACTGGTGTACGAGTGAGGCCGGCTGCCATCTCCTCCAGACCAGCGGTTCTCTCCATGGCGGTCACCCTAGGATCTCGGAAACACCCCGATGCCCAGGCCACGGGCCGACCCTTCAAGCTCCCCAGGCGAGACCGAGGGCTCCCCAGTGGGCCGGCGCCTCTCAAACAGTGCAGTGCCTGCGAATCAGTGCGGATCTCGTTAAAAGGGAGATTCTGGTTCTGGAGGGAGGAAATGGGGCCTGAGATCCTGCATTTCAGACAAGCCACCCACAGACCTCGCTCCGAATAACGAGGCGCTGAATAACGAGGCGCTAGACCGTATTTGGAACTTTGGGGCACACGTCCCGCCTGCAGCCCTGGCTTGGCCCTGCCGCGCTTTCTGGCCCTGCGGTTGCCGTCACGCCAGACTCTGGGGACCGGGTTCCTGTCTCGCTCACCACTGTCTCCTCTGGCGCCAGCACGAGGTGGCTCCGATTGCTACACGCAGGCGTGGGAAAGGCGGGGCTGAAGGAGCAGAATGAATTCCGAGGTGCCTGCTTCAAACACGCTCCTTCACTGCTCCCGCCTCCCACAGACCCACGCGCCTCCCGCTCGTGGCTGGCACCCCAATTCTCCCCATGGGACAACCCAGAGCCCACCCGCTGGGCTGCACCCCTGACTGCACGAGGCTGCAAACCCAGAGAGGCCACCCTGCAGGCCGGATCGCACCAGCCACGGCAGCCTGGAGCTTCCCAGGGAAGGGTGAGCCCGGCCCGTGGGGAGAGCAGGCGGGCGGAGGAAAGGGCAGGGCTGAGGGCCAGGCTGAGGGCCGGCCTCTGGCCTCCGGCCTCCGGGGAGAAAAGCCTCCAATGCCTGCAGCGTCCGATCGGCCTCTCCTTCCCGTGAGTCCTCAGTCACAAGTGTGAAATCTGAGCAAGCGTGAACACCAAGGGTTCCAGCTGCTTCTCACGTCCAGCCCCAGTCCCAGCCTGTCTAGCTAGAAGCCCCCGCTGAGGACACAGCAGTGAGCCGACGATGCAGGGCTGTGGCCCAGCCCCTGCGGAACGAGGGGAGGGTCCCCTATCCCCAGCCCCCGGCTCGGGGTACACCTGTGGGGAGCCCAGCCTGGGTCTTCTGTGTCCTCGTTGCCTCCTCCTGCCCCCGGGGACCCCCCAGTTCTGCCTTCTGGCCCCGTGAGTTTCGTGGGGCCTCTGGATGCAGCCTGGTCAGGTGCGGGATGGACAAGAGCAGCTGCTTTGCGGGGAACCGGAGACCCCAGGAGCCAGCCAGCCACAAGCGTGAGCGGACGCGGAGCCCGGGCAGGCCCGGCGACCCGCCAGGGGGTCCGCTGCGGGGCAGCTCAGCTGCTGCGGCTGAGTTAGGCGGGGGGGGGGGCAGCACAGGTGGCCTCAGAGGGAGGCTCCAAGAGGTTGGATGGGCCGCTGCTCAGCCCAGGCCGAACTGCTCTCCGGGGGAAAACTTGGGGGAGGTGCCTGCTGCCGCCCTGTCAGAACCTGGCACTGGGCTCCATGACCTGGGTGGACCTCCCTCCTCCAACGGGGCCTGGCAGGGGTCAGGGAGCCGCAGGCCAGGCCGGGGGAGCTGCCCGCCGCTGGCAAAGAGACCAGAACCGTCCACCTCCCTTCCGTGCCCGGCACGCTGACAGGCGAGGTGCGTAAGTGCTTCGTGGATTCAGGGCTGAAAGCTGATGGTTGCTTCAGACGCCCTTCGGCCTCGCCCTCCCGTCCTCCTCTGCCCTCTGCCCTCCACGCCCTGCCCGGGAGAGGCCACAGCATCCTCCACGGCCCCTGCGCCTCCTGCCGCTGGCTGACCGGAGAGCGGGCTGGGCCATTGGGACGGTCTGTTTTGAAATTTGTCCCTGGGACTGCGAGAGCCCAGGTCAGCGGCGTGCCGGATGGAGCTGGAAGACACAGGGCAGCAGGGTCGAGTCTGGAGCAGCCCCGAGAGGCCATGTGCGCAGAGCAGAGGAACCGGACTCGAGAGAGAGAGACAGAGACACAAGTGAGCACGAGACGTTGTCGCCAGGGACAGAGATGAGATGGGGGGCAGCCTTCCTGGTCCCAGCCGCTCACGTGGCCTGTCCCAGCGTTGCCTGAGGCACCCACTCCCCTCACCAAACTCTTCCCTATTTTAAACCTGTATTTAAACTGGACCGAGCTGGTTCCTGTTTTGTGGACACACAGAATTGACCGAGCCGGGCTGTGGGAGCCGCCGAGGCAGGTCTGAGCCCGGAGGTGGCCTCTGGCCTCTCTCCGCCTGGGTCCTGAGACCCGGGCGGGGCATGAGCATCACAGACTGGCCTCGGCTTTGGGCCTGACCTGCAGGTGGGGGGGGGGGTGTCTGGATCCCTGAGGCCGGCGGGCCACGTCCCCGCTCAGGAATCCAGCTTTCCTTCGGGCCCTGACCCCAGTGTCAGAGGGTCTCCAGACGTGAGGCCCACTGCCCCTTCACACCCGGCTCCTTCTCAAGGGCAGGGAGCAATTGCGCTTCGGCCCTGGGATCGCCCAGGATCCAGTTTCCAGGGAAGGTGGGCCTGAAGCACAGCGGGGGTTATAGGATCCGTCTGAGAAAGCTGAGGAGCCCGTAATTCACTGAGTGGAGCTGGGCAGACGGACACCTCCAGCCTTCTGTGGTGTCCCTGGGGAGGGGTGGCCCGGGGTTAACGCCTCAGCTCCCACCCCGAGTGATCCTCTCGCCCTCGGGGAGCACGGGTCTGGGTGTCCCCGAGCAGGGATGGGCACTGCCATAGCCCACGAGGGGGCACCGCACGGTCTGCCTGCCAACAGCAAGCCTCCTCCGGCCAGCCCAGCGCCTGTTCCCAAGCCGATGTCGCCAGTCACCACGCTCAGTCGTCGCTTTCTGAATGTGGCACCAACAC
>NW_011889029.1:1048465-1050361 GCF_000151845.1 Pteropus vampyrus | reverse complement strand
CGGGCTCTGACCCCAGTGTCAGAGGGTCTCCAGACGTGAGGCCCACTGCCCCTTCACACCCGGCTCCTTCTCAAGGGCAGGGAGCAATTGCGCTTCGGCCCTGGGATCGCCCAGGATCCAGTTTCCAGGGAAGGTGGGCCTGAAGCACAGCGGGGGTTATAGGATCCGTCTGAGAAAGCTGAGGAGCCTGTAATTCACTGAGCGGAGCTGGGCAGACGGACACCGCCAGCCTTCTCTGGTGTCCCTGGGGAGGGGTGGCCCGGGGTTAACGCCTCAGCTCCCAACCCGAGTGATCCTCTCGCCCTCGGGGAGCACAGGTCTGGGTGTCCCCGAGCAGGGATGGGCGCTGCCATAGCCCACGAGGGGGCACCGCACGGTCTGCCTGCCAGCAGCAAGCCTCCTCCGGCCAGCCCAGCGCCTGTTCCCAAGCCGATGTCGCCAGTCACCACGCTCAGTCGTCGCTTTCTGAATGTGGCACCAACACAGGTGACACACTGTTGCTTAAAAGCCCTGCCCCGTCCCTCTTCCTCCGACCTTGACCTCCAGAGCCAGCTTGCTGGTTCCTTCTGGACAGCAGACTTTCCCTCTCGACTTTTAATTGTTGGGCTCTTAGTCCTTATTTTTGCAAGTTACACAAGGAAAAGCAATTCTGCCTCTGTCGCCAGAGATGACATTTCTAGAGCATCATTAGCCCACAAGGCCAGCCTCGTGGCCTCCGCGCGTTAATCCCCACCCCAGGCCCGACACTAACCTGCCAGCGCATGGCGACTCTCCTGGACCGTCCCCGGCAGATGGGACTCTATGTCAGGGTTTTCTCCTCAAGACCTGACTCCCCTAGCACACAGCACTCTGCCATCGCTCGAATTTTCTTTGTATGTCAGACCTCCAAGTCCAGCTCCCGTTAGGAAGGTGGACACAGAACCCAGGAAACGCCCAACAGGCTGTGTGGACCCCAACCGAACTTCCGCCTCCCTGACCTGACTCCCCAGCTCTGCCGTCACGAGGTCATCCTCTCTTAAGGAAACAAAAGGACATTAACGAGGTCTTCTTGTCCTACCCTCAGCCCCCACCCCTATTCACATTCTTCTTTAGAGGGGCAGGTCTCCTGGGGAAGGCGCGGGGGGCGTTCAGCATTCGCTGAGAAGTTATGAGGTCCTGACAGTTATGACTAGGATATTCAGAATACTTACAAATAAGTAGAAGATGCAATGGCGTCTGGGTAGAATTTAAAACCCCAGGGAAAACCCTGGACATGTTGGGACCCGCTGGCCTTACGGACGGGAAGACGAGGTGTTAGTGCCGAGGCCAGCGAGTGGCCTGCATCTCACTCCCTTCTCCGTTCCTCATATGAAGCAGAGACTCAGGAGGCTGTCAGGAACCTCGGCCTCACCCCTCCACGTCCCCGTGTTATGCTGACCAGGCTTCTGAGCTGTGGATATGGAATCTAGCAGGTTTACTCAGGGATTTTCGAAAACTCACCGAAACGTCGCAAGGGCTGCAGGCACTTGTTTCAAGCTTCCAGGATCAAGCCCGGCACCTCACCTGTTGGGGGAGCTACCGCCACCTGCCAACCCAGAATCACCTGTGCTGGCAGGAAAAGGCCCTGATCCCTGCTTTCGACTCAACCGATTGGCAGACGCTCAGTCACGTGTCTGCAGCCCTGTGGCAAGGGAGGCCAGGAGTCCGTGTTTTAAAGGTAGATTTCACATTATGGGGGAAGCTTTCAAAATATGGAGAGGCTGTTAAAATTGGTGGGGGGCGGGGAGGACCCATGAATGGCCCATAAATTCCCCTTTCCACTCGTCACCGGGTGAGCCAGTCATTCTAGATCCAGATCTCCATTTCTCATCCTCCCTTCATTCCAGAGGCTCCGTTCAGCCTTGAACTTTAGACGGT
>NW_011889029.1:1046144-1048415 GCF_000151845.1 Pteropus vampyrus | reverse complement strand
GCAGACTTTCCCTCTCGACTTTTAATTGTTGGCCTCTTAGTCCTTATTTTTGCAAGTTACATAAGGAAAAGCCATTCTGCCTCTGTCACCAGAGATGACATTTCTAGAGCATCATTAGCCCACAAGGCCAGCCTCGTGGCCTCCGCGCGTTAATCCCCACCCCAGGCCCGACACTAACCTGCCAGCGCATGGCGACTCTCCCGGACCGTCTCCGGCAGATTCCCATCTATGTCAGGGTTTTCTCCTTAAGACCTGACTCCCCTAGCACACAGCACTCTGCCATCGCTCGAATTTTCTTTGTATGTCAGACCTCCAAGTCCAGCTCCCATTAGGAAGGTGGACACAGAACCCAGGAAACGCCCAACAGGCTGTGTGGACCCCAGGCGAACTTCCGCCTCCCTGCCCTGACTCCCCAGCTCTGCCCTCACGAGGTCATCCTCTCTTAAGGAAACAAAAGGACATTAACGAGGTCTTCTTGTCCCACCCTCACCCCCCCATTCACATTCTTCTTTAGAGGGGCAGGTCTCCTGGGGAAGGCGCGGGGGGCGCTCAGCATTCGCTGAGAAGTTATGAGGTCCTGACAGTTATGACTAAGATATTCAGAATACTTACAAATAAGTAGAAGATGCAATGGCGTCTGGGTAGAATTTAAAACCCCAGGGAAAACCCTGGACATGTTGGGACCCGCTGGCCTTACGGACGGGAAGACGAGGTGTTAGTGCCGAGGCCAGCGAGTGGCCTGCGTCTCACTCCCTTCTCCGTTCCTCATATGAAGCAGAGACTCAGGAGGCTGTCAGGAACCTCGGCCTCACCCCTCCACGTCCCCGTGTTATGCCGACCAGGCTTCTGAGCTGTGGATATGGAATCTAGCAGGTTTACTCAGGGATTTTCGAAAACTCACCAAAACGTCGCAAGGGCTGCAGGCACTTGTTTCAAGCTTCCAGGATCAAGCCCGGCACCTCACCTGTTGGGGGAGCTACCGCCACCTGCCAACCCAGAATCACCTGTGCTGGCAGGAAAAGGCCCTGATCCCTGCTTTCGACTCAACCGATTGGCAGACGCTCAGTCACGTGTCTGCAGCCCTGTGGCAAGGGAGGCCAGGAGTCCATGTTTTAAAGGTAGATTTCACATTATGGGGGAAGCTTTCAAAATATGGAGAGGCTGTTAAAATTGGTGGGGGGCGGGGAGGACCCATGAATGGCCCACAAATTCCCCTTTCCACTCGTCACCGGGTGAGCCAGTCATTCTAGATCCAGATCTCCATTTCTCATCCTCCCTTCATTCCAGAGGCTCCGTTCAGCCTTGAACTTTAGACGGTACGAGAAAGTCTGCAGAAGAGAAGATTTTCATTTTGCGGTGCCTTGTGAGTTCTGTCACTCTCCCTATTTTTAACATGAGAGATCTTAATAGTCCTCAGATGTTACGAGCGGCCCCTTAACTGGTTGCTCTGACGAGTATAATGAGTGTTGGGATGGCGGCACCTACGTCGTAGCATCTTTAACACGTCTCATCTCATTTCAGGCTTTCGACCCCGCGAGGGAGGTAGCATCGTCTTTCGTTGAGGTTTCAGAAAGTGCTGGTCTTGCTCTTTGACATTGGTCTTTCTTCTTTAAACTCTGAATCCCTGGATTTTTATTCGAGCCTTGCCGCTTCATACGGGGGTGATTCTAAATGCCTGACACTGTTCGAACCGTAGTTTCGACATTTTTCCTATCTCCCATTTAAAAAAAAAAAAAAAGGGTTTTACTTGGGCGATTGCTTACTCTGCAAATCCGTTTTTGCTTGGAGGGCATCAGTCTGGCTTCTTAACTTTCTTGAAGGCAGAGGTTCGTCATCAGAGGCCCCCTCCGTGCCCTGATGCGATGAACTTTCTGTAAAGTGGGGTCGCTTCAGCTCGGCAGGCTGCTGAAGACTGCCTGCTCTCGAGAACTGGTATAGCGAGCAAGGCGGACGATGGATTGTAACACTGGGTGACCGATGCTGGTGGCAAACTTTGGTGCCCGTGTGCCTGCCCGCCAGGAGCTGTGTGGTGCCAGCATGTGAGACCACCTGTAGTCGCCGTGGGGCTGATTCAAACTGATTTTCCCAAGACCCAAATACGACATCAAAACACAAGAAATAGAAAAAACTCCCCTCCACCTCCGAAGGGGCTTCCGGTGAGTTCGGCCACCCCAGGTGGTTTGTGACAATCAGCCCGCAGGTGAGAAAATCAGTTCTTGTTTCCAGCGCAGGATCTGTGCCTGCTGGTTTTCTGAATGATTTCGAGGATTT
>NW_011889029.1:1043812-1044874 GCF_000151845.1 Pteropus vampyrus | reverse complement strand
GACAATCAGCCCGCAGGTGAGAAAATCAGTTCTTGTTTCCAGCGCAGGATCTGTGCCTGCTGGTTTTCTGAATGATTTCGAGGATTTAGAGAGAGGAGGGGGTTTTTTGCCCAGAGATGGCTTTTCTAACCTCCGCTCACTCTCTGATGATGATGTGTAGAAAGTTACTGAAGTGCTGTTATCATTTGCCGTGATTGGCAGGGAAGCCATTCGCTGGAGGAAATCCCGTCCCCCATCTGCCAATTGGAGCCCAGGGTTCTTTCCAGGGAACTTTTTGGGGTCCTTTTCGGGGCAGGGCAAAGAAATTCAAGTTCGGATCTGTGATAGAATTATTCAGCCATCCATGATCATTTAGAATACCTGTATTCTCGTCTGACATAGACGACTGATAATAGGACATACACTTTTCAGAAAACTGAAGGAAAAGAGATCAAACTGTCGAAAGGCACACACACCAGTGAAGTTCAACCTGGGTGAGGATGCGCCTTTCCTCACATCTCTGCCCCAAAAGAAATTCTGCCGGCGGGAAGATAAAGCTTGTGGCTTTGCATGTCATTGAATGGAGCATGTGACAGCTGCCAGGAAGCAGAGAACGGAAGTCACCCTGCAGACTAGATTGCTTCCCAAGGTAGGATAATGGCTCTTGTGGGAGTGGAGAGCACATTTAAGACTATTTAAAAAGAGATGCTACTTTATTCTTCTCAGCTCGTATTGAAACATCTGGTAAAGATTTGCCTAGAGAGACTCCTCCTGGACCTTTACCAGTGAGATCTGTAATGATCATATTACGTTGCAAAAACTACCGTATAGTCGTTTTATTAAACTTCGGGTTTGTTTTTTTTAGGCAAACAAACGGGCTCTTTGTAATCTCTTTTACATTATCGATTTACTTAGCAAATCCTTTCTTCTTTAAATACTAGCAAACTAAAGTCCATTTCACTGACCAAAACTGTCCAATTAATAGAGGTTGAGCAGATTTTACTGACTGCCACTTTGTTGCAAATTAAAACCAAATCTTAATGGGTTAGGGAAAAAAAAAGTTTGCATTTTTTTTTTTTTTTT
>NW_011889029.1:1041286-1043762 GCF_000151845.1 Pteropus vampyrus | reverse complement strand
TCACACACCTTAAAAATCGTAAGACTGAATTAACAAATGTCCAGGGGATCGGAGTGTAAACACGGGCCGTTCACGGAATGCCTCCCTCTTAATTACACAGCCCAGCACCGCAGTGGTGTATAAAATCGGAGAAGAATGCACGAGGGGGTACGAAAGATGGATTATAAGGATGTTCTCTTTGGCAGCTGACGAGAGAGGAGAGATGGCAGGTGATCGATTTAAAAGCACTAAATACAATCGACTCAGCACTGGATCCTGGTCCGGTTCACGGACACCCCCAAGTTCTGGCTGAGTACGTGGCCTCCCTGGGCTGTCGGTCTAGGAAAGATATTTTGAAAATCATACCAAGCCGAAATGTTTCTCAATGAAGGCGGTCATGTGACAGGTGCTGGAAAGAGCGTGGTCTTTGGGGTTAGAACGGCGTGCAACTAGGTCTTTCTGAACTGGGTGATCTCGAGCGACAAAGCACCTCACTGAGCCTTGGTCCCTCGGGGGAAAGTGGGGAGAGCAATACCTATCTCAAAGGAGTTGCGAGTGCTTATATGCGGAATCTGAGGAACAAAAAGAAAAATCTAATCGAAAACTGACTCATAAATATAGAGGAGAATCTGGTGACGGACAGAGGGGATGGGGGTTTGGGGGGCTGGGAGAATGGGGTGAGGGATTAAAAAAGTACAGATTTGTAGTTGATGGATGGTCACAGGGACGGGGAGCACGGCATGGGGAACGCAGTCAGCATTACGATATTGGCCAGGTGCAGAATCAGAGGAGAGGAGCAACTGGGGGGCATTGTTTTATAAACTATATAAATATCTAACCAATGTACTGTATATTTGAAATTAATTTTTAAAAAACCCTTAAAAAAAACTTTCTGCATCGTAAAAATACTATCTGCTGATAAACTAGGTCAAATAAGCAAAGGATTTGCATCTGTTGTAAGTATTCTCGTTCGGGGGAAAAATTGAAAAAAATTAAAGATACATAGTTGTGAGAATTATATGAGATCATGAAAAACAGGTACTTGGTAAATAATGTTTCTGCTTCCTCAGCCGTTACAAAAAAATCTGAACCGAGTAAAACAAAGTAGATTCGTTTTACGTTATCTAAATAAAAGGCCTCATTGTTCTAACAACAACAACAACAAAAAAACACTAGCAAATTTATCAATAAACTTTTATTACATAAGCTTTTATCCATGATTATAAAGTTTTCTCTGGTAAACTCTTGTCTTCATCAATGGCTGTATCTTATACCGACTGATTTTGCAGACCAAAACAAGCCTCGTGGAAACCAAAACGTTTCATTTAGTAGAGTCAGAAATGGTTTTATCACGGTATAGAACCTGTCGCTTAGGAGACAAACATTTAGTGTCGATTATTGAAATACAAACAAGGCTATACCTCACGGATTTGCTAATGTTCTTCTTGGGGCTGGTTAAGAAATATACAAGTAACACTGAGCAAACTAAACTAGTCAGAACCTGCGGCTAACCAGAGCTCAACTTTTCCAAATAAGAGACAGAAAAAGAAACGTGCATTATTTCCTGGGATCACTATAAAATTCTTCCTAATTGCCTGCTTTCTATCTCTCTAGTACCACAAAGTGTAACAGTGTTCAAAATAAAGACCCTAAGGCGTGGCAAGATCTAGAAACATCACAGATCCAACCAGGTCCTCTAGGATCTAAGGAGATAGGAAAATACTGATCTTAGATTTTCAACAACGATGACAAAAACAGCTGAAATCGGAAGAGCTTTAACATTCGCTGTCAGAAACTGTAGTTACCCACAATTCCTCCTTCCTTATCACTGACTTATACACGTGTGTATCTCCCCGGGCCGTGTATCCGTCCCAGGGCCGCTGCAGAGGGGTTAGGCTGACTCAAGGCGACAGTGTATTTTTGGTGAATTTGCTGTCAACATTAAAATACGGGTTCCTGACCTCGGGGAAGTTCTTACAGTATTTGGGGTCTCATTTCCCGAGGGTCGCCTTCTGCCGCAGAGCGGCAGCTGACTTCTTCCCGGAGGTACCTTTTAGTTCTCGCCACCAGCGTCGCTCCTTACTGTGTCCCACACCCGCTAGCTTTACTCGTCCCGATTATGAGCTGGGTCCCTGAGACATTCGACCTTTGACCTCTGCGTTTGCTTTTCATCACCTCCCTATCTCTGATGCCTAATGACAAAGCAGGTACATAGATACAGGCTATCAATAGATGCTTTGTGACGGAATCAAAATTTTAAAAGTATATTTTTGATCATACGATAGGTTATGTGAGGGTTCGATTCAAAAAAACAGGTACTTGTTACCTGATCTAGAGTAGAAGGAGTTTAAAAAAAATGACTTGAAGTTTTGGGTCAAGAATTTTATGAGGTTTATATCTTCCTTAAAACGGAATATAACTCGATCAAACCCTTTCTTATTAATTTTTGTTCTAGGTAAATAAATTCAGATTAGTGGTTGACTGGCCTAAAGGAGGA
>NW_011889029.1:1037344-1041236 GCF_000151845.1 Pteropus vampyrus | reverse complement strand
TTACAAAAAAACTCCCGTGATTTCAACACATTTTTGCTTCCACGGCTCTGTCTGAATCTTATGGAAAAAACCCATTTGAGCCTTTGAATTTTTTTAAACATAGGCTTAATTTTTTTTCCTTCTAAAATGACCCTTCTCTTTAAAGAGAAAAGGCATAGCTGTTTTCAAAGTCATTCTTTCCTCCTACTTCATTCAGACACTGTCCTAACTGCTGCTGGAAACATGGTTTCCATGTGAGACACAACGTGAATCAGGAAGACCACATTTATAAAAACCACTCCACATTACCCGTTGCAAAACTTTTAAAAGTTGGGATGATTAAGGCTGGGACATAACTTACTGTAAATAAATTTAATGTAGTAACAGCTTAGCATAACTTTAAAGAATATCTTCCGGGAGGATGTGCATTTCACAGCAATTACACCCAAGAAATGAATATATCCAGACGCAATTGTGGTTTGTTTCAAACAATACAGCTCTTCTGTGTGAAAACTTTGTGCTCTAGGCCTATCCACTTTTCAAGCAAGTAGGGATTTAAAAGGTGACCTTGCAGGGAAGAAGTCAGGAAGAAATCTGGTCACTCGATCCAAACCTCAGAGGCGGTTCTGTCGTCGTGACAAACCCTCCCCGCTACCAGCTACAAGTACATAGCACTCTCTTAAGTGTGACTTAATTCTTATCTGCTCTTCAATTCTCTAGGACAATGGATGGAATCTCCTTGTGGAACAGAACTTGAAATAGTGCTATTTTGCTGCCCAGTATTGAGGAATTAAAAAAAAAAAAAAAAAACTTTCTCATCCCAGGTAACAAATTCTTTGGAAAACCCCTGTATGAAAAATATTAATAGTCAATCTGAAGTCCGAAGTCTCGACGAAATCAGTGCGAAAAGGTTCCTGCCACATTCGACGGTCGGGTGATTCCTTTCTAAATTTCTATTTTCATGACACTGAGCTCACATGGAAGTATTTCAGGCTGGACTGTCCGCAGAGAAGTTCGATTCTCCTGTTGCTTTCAAGTTCGATTTGATTTGTGTCCACGCCAGGAAAAAAACAAAAAGTGCATTTGGGTCACTCAATTTTCACGAGCCAGCTTTATGGTTACAGATTTCAGAAGAGAAACATAACCTGGTGTTGGGATCGTGCATCCCGTTTTCAGGTGTCCCCTCTCCCCGCCTCCCCAGATTTATCTAGCAGGATTCAGTGTAATGGGAATTGACCTGTGGTCTGGAACTTCAATGTGAGAACAACTAGCTTGGTGGCAGAACGGGGAAGCTGAGACCTGCAGGCGTTAGTTTCCTCTGTGATGCTCAAGCCCAAAGTTATTTCCATCTCAAAAGGAACTAATAGAGGACCACCCAGCCGACTCTGGCTGGTCCTGCTTCCTGGGCTGTAAGGAGCCTGTTACTGCGCTTGAGTGGGGCGTTCAACCACCTTACTTCTCCAGAGACCGTAACTGCCTAATCAGTGTTTTAATTGCTTAAAACCCGGCCATGGGAAAACCAGCGAAGTGAAGTGAACGGGGGATGTCGGTGGGAGGATGCAATTACTGTTTTCAGATCTCTCTTAGGATGCCCCGTGGCAGAAAGATCAGAGATGTTGGCTTTCACTTCGCAGAGCAGGACAAGGACCACAATGGTAGGACAGGACCACAGCTCGGGTTCAGCCCAGGGAGTTCCGTAGCGAATCCCTCGTCACCGAGGTGGTCCAGTGAACGCTGCGAAGGTGGGCTGGAGTCGGCGGACCACGAGACCCTGCCGAGTCTCGAAAGCTTTTCTCGGGCCCTGAAAAGTATGCGGATCTAATTTGGGAAACTTTTCTCAGAAAATAACAAAGATAACTTTTGGAAAGAATGTTTTATTTAGAAATATTCCCACCAGTCTTCTTCAGAGGACAGAACTGGAGGCAGACTGGGGCGGGGGTGGAGGGATGGGGGGGCAGGATGCCGCGGGGACTGTCCCCGGATGCAGCAGGAATGCACACACGGTATCAGATGACACTCTGCAGGGACGGCTGTGTCATCTGAAGTTGACCCAGAAAGCTCAGTTACTGTAGACTGAACTAACACGAGGCACACAAGTGTCATTTAAGATGCCGCCTGAAGGCTTACCAGCATTTCCAGGTGTGAATTGCACAATGAAATCACCCTGGCAGATCCTGAGACACTCACACAGGAGAATGCGGTGGTCTGAACGTGTCCCCTTGGGGCACAGATGGGAGCAGCCCTTCAGAGAGCCCGGTCCCCTCCTCCGACTGCTTCAAAGGCGACGAGGCACCCGACCTGGGCCCACCTTTGTGAACATGTGACTTATCCTAAGTGCAGTGCTTTTTAGGGTGCTCACATCTCTTCCTTTGTGCTCGTCCTTCTGTGGCACTAACATAACTGTCACCTGACACGAGAAGAGGCCTGTGACTGCTGGGTTCATAGGCATTAACTGAACAACTGCGCATTCTGGCTAATGCGGTAACAGATACCAATTTGGGTATAAATGTGTCAGTGGCTTCGCGCAAAGTGTACTTGTGCAGACAGGTGGAATGCACTATTAAAATGATTAGCGACTAATTTTAAAACGAGGCCTCACCCGAAATACAAATTTTAATGTTTGGTTCCTGCATCCCATCTGAAGTGATGCTATTAAAATGCGTACTTATGCCGCACGATCAAATGTCCTAATCACACCCTGACAGCCACCTGCACAGGGATAAGGCTGTCCGGTAAACCTGACTGCCAGGGAACACGGAAACTTCTGGGCCATTCACACTCTAAATCTGCCTCCCACCACGGGAGGGGAGAGAGAATGATGTTTAAAGCTGGGTACACATGTAAAAAACAAACGTATTTTTGAAAACGTAAAATCTAACCGCCAGCCACCACGCATTAGATACGAGATCGCCGACGGTTCGTGCAGAATGTAAAACTGGTCCACGATTTTTTAACACAGTGAAACGTTCTCGGGCCTGTACTTGTGGGCTCCCTCTCTGAACTTCTAGATTCTATTTCCATTCCAGGGGAACAACTGAGGCACTGGCTCTGAATTTAATGCTCTATTTATTAAAGTGTTTTTATCAACAAGCTTTCCCCAGAAAGTTCCGAGTGCGTGAGTACAGCGGGCAGGTCGGCGTCAGCGCCCGGCATCTGACAGTCCACAGAACTGCAACTGACTCTCGCGATCCTGCCACAGCTTTGCGGATTGTTTGGGCAGGACCCGTAACCAGCCTCCCCCATCGGATGGTTCCCCGTCAATCTGGGCTCGCTCCGATTTGAACATTCTGCGTTCGCAGCGACGTGCGTCTGTGGCGAGCTGGGCTCAGCGGCCCCTTCTGCCCTGCCGGGCTGGCTCGCCCAAGGGCAGTCCTTGATTTCGGCCCCGGCATCGCCATCCGGGTTCCTGGGGTCTCTGTTTTTACTGGGTCCCCTTTTGTTCATCTTAGGATCGCAACACGCTTTGTGCAAAGATGCTGCGCCGCTTCTGCAGGCAGATGCCGATGGCCCTGCGCTGGCCGGACCGGCTTTCTCCTGGGCCTGCGCGTGCTGCGCTGGGGGTAGGAAAAAGCTCCTGGGCAGAGAATTCTGCACCGCAGGGGGCTTCGCTCCGCCCCGTCGGCACGCACAGTGCTGGATGTGTGGGATGGGGTGCGCGAAGCCCTCGGGGGCGTGGCGAGCTGCCTTCAGAGGGGTCACACCGTTGTGGACATGCACAAAGCTGCTGGCGGTAGGGGGACACTGGTGGCACACGCGGTCAGCCATCTGCTGGCAAGAGTGTGGGCCGTATCTCAAACGTCTGTAGGCGTTTGGGCAGCTACATCTCTGATTCAGAGAGAAGAGGTGACACATAGTGTCCTGGTCAAGAGAGGGCTGTAACAAGGCCGAGCTGGGGTCATCTTGGGCGCTTTTG
>NW_011889029.1:1027365-1029719 GCF_000151845.1 Pteropus vampyrus | reverse complement strand
TTTTGTTCTAGGTAAATAAATTCAGATTAGTGGTTGACGGGCCTAAAGGAGGAAAATGATGAGTGAACCGAGCTAAAGTCTCTCTAAGTAAGACAGACACGGTGAAGCTGGGTGACTGGTCGCACACTCCTGACCATGTTCCACCTCCAGGGGCCAGGAACGTGCTGAGCGGCCGGCCCATCCACAGGTGACACTCACCCGGAACGTCGCAGAAAAAGCTGTCTTTGTGGAAGTTCCAGTCGACCTCTCTTCTCTCTCTTTCATGATGATCGTCTGACCATCGATCATCTCGGTGGCTGAAACGGCACATGAATTTGATCTTCAGTAAAATATTATAGACTTCGAGGCCGACGAGCCCACCTGTGAGAGGACACCTCCGAGCCACGCCCCGTTCTGCACTCGAAATTATGTTGGAAGGATTAACAGAAGCCCCCAACTTTAACTTTCTCACTTCTGAAAATTAAATCCCCAACCCCTCACTTCTTCATCCTGATACAACAAAATCTCGCCAGGCGATGACAATTTAAACAAACTCTGTGGCAAAGATTTGGAGCCACGCAGTTCACATTCAGTCTTTTTGCTCGGGCAGTGTTTTGTCTGGAAGTTAATAAACGATCACCTTTTGGCTTGCTCATCTGCATATTTAAAGGGGTAATTGGCTAGTGTCGCTTTGTATCCCGTATTTTTCACCATGTTGTTCCACGTGACCAGTCTCTGGCCTATTGTAGTCCCTCTTGGTTCAAAACCCTAAGGAGAAATATCACAAATTCCCATTAGTGAACTTCATTTCAGGATAAAGACAGTTACAGCTGCTTAGGCAAGCAATGTCGAGGTGACGTACAAATCAATCAAATGTACAGATGTTCCTCACAGCGACTCCAGAGGTGAACAGCGTTAAAACAAGATGACATGATAAGGGTCACCTGTTAACTATGACGAAACGATTCGATTCTTGGGTATGTTACATGTCTCAAGAAAGAGGAAAAAAATCGTATCTGAAGCTTCTTTCAAATCCACGCCTAAGCATTTACTAAAGACTTATTTTTATGTTGGGAAGAATCATGGCTGGATTAAATTTGCTGTGCATGTTACAGTGTTTTATAAAGAGGTGCCCATCCTTGCTCACATCTCCCTTGTGATTCTACTG
This sequence comes from Pteropus vampyrus, assembly GCF_000151845.1. Taxonomy (NCBI): domain Eukaryota; kingdom Metazoa; phylum Chordata; class Mammalia; order Chiroptera; family Pteropodidae; genus Pteropus; species Pteropus vampyrus. The sequence continues at coordinate 1,028,572 of NW_011889029.1, read as the reverse complement.
CCAGGGAACGTTTGCTTAAAAACAGACTCTGCTTTCTCTCAGCAGCACCGAAGTTCCTTTAACTTCTTTGGGGAAAAAAGTGGCAAAGATTTGGAGCCACGCAGTTTACATTCAGTCTTAAAGACTTTCCGAAAAGCGATTGCGGTATGCAGATTCTGCAACTGCTTTTTAGCTTAAACATGGGCCCCAAGAAGCACAATTTCCGGATTTTAGATGGTGAGCAAGTTCCTTGACCCTTTAAGAACCTGAGAATACAGATAAACCATGTCTTTGCTCTGCGGAAAGAGCGTCGTGTACTTACTGATGGCTCGAGAAGGTTTTTCTTTTTTAAAAAACGGGATACTACATAACATAATGCAACGTGTATTTACACACTTGATTTTTAGAGAGGATGGTGGGCTAAAGAAAAGAGATAAACCCCTCCCGGCTCAGTTCTCCTTACCAGCAACGGATCGGAAAAATCAGGGAGCTCAGGCACCAGCACGCCAACCAAGGCACAGACCACGATGAGCACGGTGCACAGGCCCAGAACCACCACGGGCCAGTCGGCGATCAAGGCTGCGTAACTACAGAAGCAGAGAAGTCACAGAAAAGGCCGCTTAGAAGCAACGTAAGAGTTTTTTGCTACCCAGCAGAGCCATCTGTTCAGTCTTCCTATTCCGACCCACTACAGGTATCTACCAGTAAAAGGTCTAAGGAGATGATAAGTATGTCTATGTAATTACAGAAAATTATAAGATCGCCGTCCTCTCATTTCTGTGACAAAGTAGCAGGGTCACATGCCACAGGCTCCCGAGAGTCAGAATACTGTCTATTTCGGAGAAATGATGCCTTATATCTACAACCGTGCCTGGAAAAGGGAAGAGCTAAAATCTGCATCCGGGTGCAAAGGACACGTGTTTTCATGGAGAGCCCATCCCCCTCGGAGTCTCTTCCAGAACTTTCGGTGCTCTGGTTGTTCCCTTTTTCTGTACTTTTACTCTACCGGTTCCTGAGAAAGAACTCAGCCCATAAGCAGGTCCCTGGGGTGTAAATCTTAAGAATAACCAAACCAAACAAACCAACCCGCCCACAAACCTGTAACTCTCCTTCCAAGCTAAAACCATAATGAGCACATCCATCAGACTGTGATGGCAGAGATTTTCATTTTACTTATTTATGCAGTGCGGCAGCAGCATCTAGAATGGCATCTTTTAAAAGGTGCTTG
>NW_011889029.1:1023349-1025625 GCF_000151845.1 Pteropus vampyrus | reverse complement strand
TTTTGGCAGAAGTGCAGAATCCAGACCTGGGAAGCCGGGCTGGCGACGTTGAAACTGCTGTCTAACGTCAGCTTCCCTTTACTCTTGGGGTTCAGCGGATTGCCATTGTCTTCTGGGGACACGCCCCAGATCACCGTGATGGGCATGTGCAGCTCCTCTCCGTGGCGGACGCGTTCGAACATGAAAAGCTTTTTGTACTCGGCGTCGTAGCGTTCGAAGGGGTGAGACGCTCTGAACACCTGGAACTCGGACAGCTCCAGCGAGGGCAGCTTCATCCTGGGATTGACGCACACGATGTAGGCCCCGCCCACGGTCAAGGCGAGGAACCAGCACAGCCAGAGGTAGCGGAACTTGATGACGATGCACGGCAGCACTTTTTCGAAAAAGATGCGAGACGCCTCTGAAATGGCGAACAGTACTTTGCGGCACTTTTGGCAAGCGACCGTCCAGCAGGCCTTGTTCCTGTAGAGCTGCTGCTGGGGCCTTCTGAAGCAAGTGAACAGATTGAGGAGGTAGCGCTCGTGAAGCACCACGACTGCCGGGAGCCAGGTGACCATGAGGACGTAATTCACCAATATGGCCGTCCCGGCGTACACGCCGAAGCACCTGATGGCGGTGATGTTGCTGACGTAGTTCGCGTAAAAGGCGGCGGCCGTGGTGAAACTGGTGACGAACATGGACAGGGCCGCGTGCTGCAAGGTGACGCTCACGGTTTCGGCGGTTTCGGCGCGGGGCTTGTCGAACTTGGTGTGGTTCCAGACGTCGCACAGGACGAAGGCGTCGTCCGCGCCGATGCCGACCAGGATGATGAGCGCGGTGAGGTTCATGAAGGGGAAGAATTCGAAGTTAAAGACCACGCGATAGAGAAAGTAGGAGACGATCAAGGAGCTGATGATCGCGAACATGGTCATGAGCGTGATGAACATGGACTTGGTGTAGACGCACATGACCAGCAGGACGATCACGATGGCGATGGCAGGGTACGCGGTGTCCGTCAGGAGGTAATCCTGAAACAAGCTGTGTTTGATGCCGAACTCGATCCCGGCGACGGTGGTGACGCCGTCGGAAGAGTTCCAGCGCTCGAAGTTGTCCAGGTAAATGTCCATCATGCTCTCCCCCTTCTCGGTGGGAGAGAAAAGCATACTGTACCTCAGCGCCGGCGCGGCGGCGTCGGCCGCCCTCGGGCTCAGGAAGTCCTTGTCGACCAGGTAGTGCAGGATCTGGTACACGGCGTTGTGCTTGGTGCACTTGCGCGGCACGCTGGTGCACTTGAGCTGGTCCTTCCTCCTGGCCGCCATGTCCCAGCAGTCCGGCCCCAGAGTGCCGTTCCGGTAGTGTTTGGCACAGGTCCGGAGCAGCTTCAGGGTATGAGACACGTCTCGCTCGACGATCTTCTGGCAGGACGATCGATTGTTCAGGATGGCGATGTAGTTCCCCAGGGTCCAGCTGGGGCAGCAGGAGGCCGCGGTGGTCCGCTGGCAGAGGCTGCCAAACTGGGGGTGAGACCTGATCTGCGGAGACAGAGACACGCGGAAGGAACGGCGTTTAAAGCGCGTTTCACTCAGAGGGCTGAATCGAGGTGGCCTCGCGGGGCCGGGAGGGTTCCCGAAGTTAGCGATCGCCTGAGAACAGGGTGAGGTCGACCGCAAAGCTCCTACACGGCACAGTACCACTGTCTGGGGACGAGACCTAAGTGGGAAACAACTTCAACCGACCCTCGCAGAGTGAAGAACAAAGCCAGGCGACCTGGGACCAGCTAGCTAGGTGACCTGGGAAAGCCGCTTAGTTCTCGGAGGGGACTTATATCGGCACAGTGAGACCTCAGGGTCCTTTCTACCTCCGACTTCGGTAAGAAACGCTGTCATGAGAACAGGCGGCTGCACCGGATGGCCACGCTCGCTCTGAGCACTGCGTGTGACTAGGTTTTCAACGAACCAGTGATTTTACACCTTAAAGTTATGCCACGAACGCGATGAGTTCCCTTTCTGCCTGGTCGCGGTGGCCTGGACAGGTCCACTGGTGACATCAGACCGCAGCTTCTGCTTGGAGAAGCCGCCCCAGCACACGGACAGCTCCTCCACGCCCAGCGGCGCCGACGGCTCTGTGGCTCCGGAGAGGCTGAGGGAGGAAGTGCCCGGCTTCTGTGCCTCCGTCTCCCACAGCAGCAGGCTGTGTGGCGTCCCGGGCCGTCTGGGCTGGGTCAGTCTGGCCACTTACACAGACGCTGTCTCTGTGGCCCGCGATGTCGCCTTCCCCAGCCTGTGCCCTCGATTTTC
>NW_011889029.1:1011900-1016072 GCF_000151845.1 Pteropus vampyrus | reverse complement strand
TTTAAGAATAATTCGGAATATAATAAAAACACGCAAATCACAATATGCTGATTGTGGTTGTTCGCCTGTAAACACCAAGTGGTCAGAAGCTTTTGAGTTCCTAGAACACACCCAATGCTTACATTCTCTACCCTTTATTTCCTCCTCCGCCAAATGCAAATTGAGATGAAAGTAGCTGGTTTTGGAGCAATAAAGTCCTTTGTCAATAGCACACTTGAGACTTTCTCTTCATCGCTTAAGGAGTCCTTTGCATTTTAAATCTTTTAAAATATCAGCCCTGTGAAATGAAAATGGCCCCGGGCTTATCTAATTATTCACTATACTTTATTTTAAATAGATCGATTTTAAATAGATCGATGAACCAGAAGTTACTCATTTTTACCTCCAAACATGTTTTCAATAGAAGGGAGTGAGCCTCAAATTGCTTAGTTTTCATACTGTGGTTCAATTTACCCACAGAATGCCTTTTTGTTTTTTGTTCTCGAAAAATCTACACAGGCATGCGTAGCAACCCTAAAAACCCGCTTCGATAATGCTTTTCTTCCCTTAGAAAACATTTGGTTTTGATTTTCCAGCGCTGCTGCATGCCACGCACGTGGGCTGAGTGCATACGGGGACCTCAGGGCGTTAGTGACTTCACGGTTCTTCCACACGCGTTTACCTGTTCCAGGTTACACTCCACTGCCTCGCACAGGTGTTGCCCACGCTGACCCTCTCCCAGAGACAACGGCTCACACTGAGAAATGGCATCTCCGTCCTGAGCACACGAAGCGGCACGGGGAAAGCCCCCACTGTTCTGAGTGTCACTCAGATGAGAGCTTCTCCTAAAACCGCAGCACTGCGCAGGATGCGTCTGCCTGCCCTGCCATCGCCACACAGCTGTGGGCGTCCCGTGGGAACAACGGTTTCACGTACAACGGGAAACTCAGACAGTGGTTGTAATACTGAGATAAAAATCTAATAAAGCCGGAACATTGGGGAAGTAAAGAAAATTAAAAGTGGCCTGTAAAATTTCACTGCTACGTTATTTTTCGCTAATTCCACTCCTGGTGAGTCTGGGTTCGGGGCACATATTCTAGCTAAGTTTAAAGAATAAAGTACTCGCACATTATTTTCTTTGAAAAGTGGTTACCACATGTACATGCGAAGGATTTTCGAAAGGACCACTCCCATCACTAGAATATGTTCTTCTGCATGTCGTAATGATACTTGTCTTTCGTCTGTCTGGTCTAATTTTGGACATCTTTAGATAATGCCACAAGGTGAGTGTAAATGCAATCTGCCCCTGCGACACCTGGGTTACAGCAGGCAATCCTGCTCCAGTGAGTGACCCTGTGACAGTTGTCACGGAGGCCTCACCAGCTAGCAGCCTGGGTTAGATCTTCCAGGGCTGACTTGTGCTCAAGTGACATCGTATGGGGGCCTCTTTTAAATGGGCCATTTGTATTACAATAAGACCCTCCACAGGAAGTTTTCCTCTCTTAGCAACAAAGGTTTTTTCCCCTTTGCCCTTCAATGCCTTTCTAGAAACTCTCTCTTCTGTCCCCGATCCCCTTCGGAGCAGAAGCCCCGCTACAGACTCCAGACGGTAAGAAGAGCCTTGGGCTGGAGGCCCCCTTCTCGTGACCAGCCACCCAGTCCTCAACCACTGCCAGCCCGGTTTCTCCTCTCAGACTCTTCTGGAACATCCTGGTTTTCATCTTTCCTGACCCGAGCGATATTTAACGCTTTACTGCCCCTTTCTGAAAATCTCATCCATGTAACTCTTCCATATTCCTCCTGTACGCATTTCAAAATGTTACTAATCATGTTTCCGGTTACACAGTTACTCGTGATGCTTTATTTTAAATGGATCAGTTCTCCTCAAATGAACCAGAAGTTACGCATTTTGACCTACAAACCCAGTGGCATCGGTTATCAATTTAGCGGGAGGAATAACGGTGGAGAAATTTCACAAAAGAAAACAGGATACAGAACTCTTTCTTTCTTGTTAAGTAACGAACTCTTTCGAGAAGCAGCATTACATATTTAAGGATGCAGGGCATTGTGGGAACACAGAAATGGCAGTCATGGATCTTGTCCGAAAGGAACTTAGAGTCTAATACATAAAATCAGACAGGTAGGTACACAAATACCTAGAAAACCAGGTAAGCAGAGATGCGTGTTTCAGAGGGATATAGATAAAAATGTTTTGTGAATTCAACGAAGGGATTGCTTCCAGCTAGGATGAGAAAGAGGAACCAGGAAAGGCCTTTGTGAAGAAGTTGTATTTATATCTATATACACTGAAAAGCAGAAATTAGAACTTCTAAAAATATCAATCTTCAAACAGAAAAATATATACAAATTTTTTTCAAAACGCAAGTTTTAGTCATTTGAGAAGGCTTGTTATTTTTAGAAAAACAGAAATTCATTTTCTTAATATGCCAGCTTTACTTGTATAATCTCTTCCTTTTATTTTTCCACATTTTTTTTTTATAAAAATGGATAAACAAAATGTAGGATATACATACAATATCATTCGACTTTAAAAAGGAAGGAAATTTTGACATATGCTAGAACAGAGATGAAACTTGAAGACATCTATGCTAAGTGAAATCAGCCAGTCACAAAATCATATAAAATACTGTACGAGTCCACTCCTCTGAGGTAGTAGAGTCGTCAGATTCAGAGAGACAGAAAGTAGGATGGTGGCTGCCAGGGGCTGTGGGAGGGAGGAATGCATAGTTATTGTCTGATGGGTATTGAGTTTCAGTTTTGCAAGATGAAAAAAAGCTCTGGAAAAGCACAGTGGAGATGGCTGCATAATAAAGTGAATATATTTACTGCCATAAAACGATACACTTAAAAAACGCGGTTACAATGGTAAATTTTATGCTGTGTGTATGTTATCACAATTTAAAAAAATCATGTTTTTAAATGAAAAGGACATTAACTGATTAAAATTTATGTAGTAATTTCACTCCAAAGAGAGGGCAACTCTCCCGAATTATCAGCATCTGAACGTCTTAAGAAGTGAACTTCAAATATCTCTTAAGAGTTTCTTTAGGTATAATCATATTATATCTGGAGCCACAATGTACAAAGACATCTGATGAGACTGCTTTTTTCCAGAAACTTTTATCCATTTAAAAATGTTACTTTTCTTACTGAAAAGATAGAACTTTAAAATTTCTACATTAAAAAAAATACCTCCATCTTAAAATGGTAACAAAAATTTTAGGAAGAAACATAACCTATATTTGAAATATATCCAAGTCAAAATCTTCCTGGAGATTAAAACCACTTCAGGAGATACAAGATTCCTTAAGCAGCCAACACGGGGAAAAAACTTTTTTACTGCATAAAAATATGAATGAGGAAAATGCAAAAAGCAGCAAAAGGTGGAGAAAACGCTAGAAGGGGAGACGCATGCAAGTAAGTCTGTCATTTCATAAGATGATCCAGGTTACTTTACCTTTTTGGTAACTTGAAAGGTCTGGATGGTCTGAAAAAAAAAGCAAAGGAAAAACCATCAGAAACAAAGCACATAACATGCACAAAAGGTTAACATATATATTTAACATTTTACTTGGTACCTCTCCTTTCGTTAGAATTCTGGAAGGGTTCAAAGAGACAGTCGAGAATGTAAACACGCGTGGATTTAACCAACGATGAATGCTGAGCCTCTGGTACGCCAGGTAGGCGAGTGACCGGCTGGCTGGTGGGATCGCCCCTTCCCGACTCACGTCACACCCTCCCGACGGAATTGGTCACAGTGGCGACCATCTCCGACGCTTCGGCGGCAGATCCGCTCGTCGCTCTTACGAGAATCCACACTGTCCCCGATCTAAGTTGCTTCTTACTTATCAAGGATCCTCTAACGCCTTAAAAAAAATAGGACCTCAAGACCTTCTTCTATGAGAAATATTCTATTCCCTCATCTTTCAGTTTCTTCAGTATCTAGCTCCACAGCCATGTGACAAGCGGCCCCTCTCCGTGCTCCGTGTCACTCTTCCCTCGTCCTTCGGGCCCCGGGCCCCAGCCCCCAGCCCCAGAGTGGATAAGCCTTTTAAAGAAACTCCAAACTCCGACTCTGCCTCGACCCCCAAATTCTTTATTCCTACCAGATTATTGGTTTTTTTCCCCCCCAATTTACTGGCACGTGGCAAACCCTTAATAAATATTTGGGG
>NW_011889029.1:1008513-1011105 GCF_000151845.1 Pteropus vampyrus | reverse complement strand
CCCCAATAAATTTAATTAAAAATTTTTTCCTTTAGATCTAAAGGTTACTTTCTTATTTCCCCTCTCTATTTACATCTCTTTCTACGATACATGCTTTAAAAAAACATCTATCTCACTCCTGGTACAGCCACGAATGAGACCCATAGGGTCCCAAACTTCACGGAGCTTACACTCTAGAACGTACTTTGTATTAATCTGCTTACATGAAAGAGACACATGTTCCAAATTCCATGCTTTATTTACATATCCTCGTTAGGGACTCTCAGCCCATGATGAATATGAAAATCAAGGCAACGGAGCAACCTCAGACATCGTGAGCACTGGAAACGGTCTCAGAGAAGACGGATTCCGATACCACCCTCGTCCCATTTTGTGAGTCGGGCCTCAGCCTGCCTTTGGTCATTCCCGGGTGTAGGAGTTGTCGTGAGAACTCCTTTCTCTTGGTGCCTAATCTGCTGCTCTCTGGTGTGTTTCTATCTGTTACACCAAAGGGAAAGAACCCAACATGAGGATAATCAATCGCAAAGTATAATCTGCCATACGGGAAAAGAAGCATCCTTTCTTCTGGAAGATGTGAGAATTAAAGTCAGGGTTTCTGGTGGGACGAGCATAAGAGACCTCGTTGCTTTAAGAGCAAGTATGCGCCCAAATGTTCACAGCATTACGAAAGATGAACAAAGCTGCCTTCTTTTTATGTATGTACAGTAAAGAGAGTTCATTTCTAAACATGAAAAAAAAAAAAGACACTGAAGGCATAAAGAGGAACCATATCTTATTTCTGTTCACGTTTCCAGAACCTAGGATAATGTATGGTCCTTTGTGGATGTCAGATCACAGTTCGTTAGACTGATGAATGAACATCTTTTGCCACTTGTCTCAGTAGTCACTGGATAGCAAGAATATGGGGACATAAATATCAATCAGGTAAATTTAGTTTTATTTTCTGTTTCTTACTCTCTATCACACACACACACACACACACACACACACACACACACACACACACACACACTCTGTAACTTTGACCCATTCTCGTCTGTCAATCCCAAATTCCTTTCCCACTTCACTGCATTTCGTAAGTTTTCATCTATGCTTCTGAATCCTGTCGTAGAGATCCTCTGATTCAATACTCCAGAAACCAGTACTATGATGGTTAATCAGAAAGGTTTTTATTACAGTGAAAAATTCTGAAAAAGTACCATACACTTTCCTTAAATATCCCACTGTAATGAACGCCAGCATATACTCAGCCTCCTGTCTTGTCTTACATGAGCCACACCACACCGCATCGGCTACGCCTGCCAGCCTTTGGGAGGACTTAGGGTACTACTTAGAATACTTGCCCGTCCCCTGAATACACTGACCACAACACACATCTCAGTTCTGATGACTTCCTCCCAAATCCTTCACCACTGTTCTTCCCAGGCCTAAGTCAATATCAACCTTTTGTAGCAATTACCTTTATCTCGTCTTCTAAAGCCCATGATTTTCTTCAAAAAAATAAAAAATAAAAAATAACTCTTTCTTTTACAACCTATATATAAATGGATTATTTTAAACATTTATTATAATGACATAACTATGAAAACAAGCCCAGCCGGCATGTCTGGGTGTGGGCAGCACACATGTCAAACGCTAGGAGGGGAAGTGTGTGGGTACAGAGGGGCACTCGGCTGCTAGGCCTCCCAAGGGTGCACACAGGGCAGGAGCGACAGGGAACGTCACTGAGCTGGTGAACAAAAGGGGCTTTCAGTGAAAATGTCTACTACTGAAAAAGTCACGAGAATTCTTCGTTTTGGGGGTAAGTCTTCCAAGGAAAAAACCCTAAAATATTTTCAAATATAACTACATGTTAATTTTTTAATAATGGTTTTATTGAGATATAATTCACATACCACGTAATCCATTTAAGATGTAAGAGAAAATGGTGTTCAGTTCTTTTACAGAGTTGCGTATCTATCGTTATAACCATTCACTGATTTTTAAAGAATACGCTCTCTAAATGCCAATGATGAAGCTATTGATAAAGCTGGGCAGGAAAATTTATTCCTACAGAGGAGACTAAGGCACTGAACGAAGAAGCGAATCACTTAACTTGTACACAAAGCCTTAATTTTTTACTCCCAGTTTTCAGGTCACCCAGGCTCAAAACTCTCTCTTGAATTTCCATAGTTAAGAGGTTTTTGCTATCTTTGGGTCTAAAGTGACCCCAGAGCCACTGCGATAGATCACACGAAGCAGCTGCAAAGAAATGATATTTTATTATACACACTCTGGGTTGTAACTAATGTAAATATTCCGTCTTCCTACTCACCCCCAGTATCTCCTTTTAACTGAGAAATTTCTGGATCTGTGACTAGTTTACTCCCTCGAGACAGAAAAAACTACAGATTCATTGCATTCTTTCTGCTTGAGTAAAGTCTTCATTTTATGTTAAATTCGAGACCATAAATAGAGATTGTCGACATCGACTGCGAAAGAAAAATCGAGTTTAGCGCGAAGCTACCTCCCGGGAAAACATGAGATCGCTTTGAAGTGCTTTATACTCACGGACGTGACAGACAGATGTTTGAAACACCCAAACCACAAGCA
>NW_011889029.1:1006018-1007448 GCF_000151845.1 Pteropus vampyrus | reverse complement strand
ACCTTTTCTCCCTCTTTTAATCATTTTTAGGGAAAGAGTGAGGGCTTGTAAGGCGAGGGAGAAGGGAAGGCTAAAACATGAAAACATGTCACCTGTCTGGAGAACTCTATTGTTGACAAAGCTGCAGGATTAACATCACGACTTACAAAGGGACAGTATCAGCTTTCACAAATTCCAAATAGCTCTTCCTAGCATTCGGGGAAATCAAAGCCCTGGGAAAAAAAAATAACAGGGCTTTGTATATTTCTGAACAACGAAAATGTTATGAAGGAAATATACTTTCCCAAGCTTTATCGTATTCACCAAATTTAAGCAAGAAAGCACTCAGGTAGCACATTTCAGTCTCACGAGTCCCCCTGGAATGTGCCATGTTGCCTTTTCGTAAACATTCTGCAAGTAATAACTTCAGTCCAGTGCTGGTACGCTAGAAAGAAAGGGTCTAAAAATAAAGAATCCACACTTTGATGAGCATTCTTTAAAAGAATTCCAACAAAAACACCACCATCCTTCATCATGAAGTGCTTCCATGAATCACTACTGACACACGTGGGTTCTATCACAAAGATGAAACAGAAACCCTATAGCATGCTAAGCCTGGTCTCTAATGCATCTTTCATGCGCCAGAGCTAAATGTTTATGGTCTGCGTCAAGTGAGCTGAAGAATAACAATAACCACAACCGCTTGCGTGACACATTTCCCGAAAGCTCAAGAGATGGCAACTCAAAGTATCGGTCACCTTTGCGTCTGGAACTGTCATGGCTGAAGAGTCCCAACTACCGCGCGGCATGCAAAATAAGCTTGGGAGGCGGCGGGGGGGAGGGGGGAAGAAGGGAGGGAGGATCGGGGTGGACGACTAATATTTTTAAAGCATCTGATAAATACCCAGCACTTTTTAAATGTTAAAATAGAAATTCAGAAGGAAAAAAAAGCAGTTTAGCGTACATTAAATAAATATTTGACTATGAGGATACTGTCTTCAAGAAAATGGTGAGCTTAGTGAATCAAGAGACGGGAGGAAGTCTGGGCCGTCCAACTCATTCATTGAGTGACCCTGAGCAAGTCCTTTAATTTCTCAGGATTCATGAGAAACGGGTAACACCCAAAGGTGAGGTAGGATGAGTTCATTGGTTTCTATGAACCGTCAAGCACGATCTACAAGAAAAAAGGCATTACTACGACCAGTGCATCTAGAAATGGCATTCGAGCATCAACTCAGAAGTCATGAGATGACCAGTGCGGAATAGCGTGAAGTCTCTGTATTCACGAGCACTGCGACCCTCTACGATTTACTGTACAAGGATCGAGCGACACCTGCAAATAGCTGAGCATAATGGAAACGAAGGGCATCACGCCCACAGGCCTCATCAGAAGAAGAGACTGTTAGAACCATGAGGAGCCCTAAAAGCCATCCCAGCCAACGCCGTCACAT
>NW_011889029.1:1005579-1005968 GCF_000151845.1 Pteropus vampyrus | reverse complement strand
AAACGAAGGGCATCACGCCCACAGGCCTCATCAGAAGAAGAGACTGTTAGAACCATGAGGAGCCCTAAAAGCCATCCCAGCCAACGCCGTCACATCGAGAGAGGAAAAAAAGGTCTCAGATCACAGAGTGAGTCAACGGAGAGCGAGGAACAGAACGCAGATTTGCGGACCTGAATTAGTGATGACGGGCCACAGCCCGAAGAGAACACCGATGCCCACCACGAGGTCTCGCCTGATCTGCAAACAGGACGGCGGGCAGGGCAGCAAGAGCTTGTCAAGAGCAAATGGCACATGTTCGTGGGAGGGCACACGTGAGGATGCTGAGGTTTACAATGGGGGACAAGTGAGAGCGACGTAACTGTCCAGCCATTAACAAAAGGATGCTTAAA
>NW_011889029.1:1003356-1005436 GCF_000151845.1 Pteropus vampyrus | reverse complement strand
ACCCTCATCTGTAAAATAAAGTGAGATGGATGAAATTATTTCTAAGGTCTTTTTCTGCCGTGAAATTCTCCTGTAGTCTCCTCTGGAATTTTAGATAATTCAAGTCACCACATAGGTATTTTTAACACTCTGCCATGGCAAAAGCTGAGAGTCCAGGTTTCCCCTAATCAAAACTCTATGTTGAAATACTTCGTTAAATAATCAAGAAAAACAATCCTCCTGCAAGGGAGGGAAGAACCAGTATTTTAAAATTCCTTGCAAAATAATGTTGGCTCTTTATCTGAATCTCTAGGGAGGCGTTTTCAATGGCTGGATAAATGCTTTCATGAAAAAGTGCTAAAAATGATCGGTGGGAGGAAGGAGACGCACGAAATCTGATGCCAGGGTCACATTCGTGCTAGCATGTGTCAGCGGAGGAAAAAACACTGGAGGGAACCGTGCCAGGTTGTCAAAGGCCCTCCTGGTAAACAGAGGTCAGACACCATCCAGCTCACCGGAAAAGCAAACACAAAAACAGTGCTCAGTGAAAACGGTTACTTTTCAATTTCCAAAAGCCTCCTTCCTGAGTCCCCCACCCACTCACTACCTGACACAGGCAGTATAAAAATCTTCTTTTTTTTTTTTTATTTAAAAAATTTACCTTTGATAGGCTTTTTTGGTTAACGTTTCATCCATTCTAAAATATGAACTTTGATTTTTAAAGGAGGAGCCAAGCTTTGATGAGAAACACTGTTTCAATGTTGATTTTGTTTTCTGATTAAAAAACACATTCTTTTTTTAAAGTATGAAAATGCAGAAAATGATACAGAAAAAGAATCGCCCTTCCTCTCACTATATAGATCGAACCTCTGTAATTTCTTCTGCTCTATTTCCTTTCAGTATTTTATGCTTTGGGCCGAAATATACACATTAAATATGTACACGATTAGGATCATATTGGATGCCTAAAGTCCGTGTCATGAAACTCTTCGGAAAACATAATTTTCAGTAGCTGTATAATGTTCCATTATATTTACCATTATTTATATTATGCACACAACTGTACTCATAGTAATACATGACTTTTTGTCTATTTTGTTTACGTACATCTATCTATCTTTCTCATTTATTTATAAGAGGCCTGTATTAAAGCTATGAAAAATCACAATTGCGGCAAATATTTTTTCCTAGTTTGTGGCACCTTTTTTAACACGATTTTTTTGAACGTGTATTTTAAATTTCTTTTGTAATTTCTATGACTTCTTTTACAGTAAGAGTTACCCTTGATCCAGATATCATTTTTCCCCAGGTTTCACTTACTATTACTTTGTGATGCTCGATTATCATCTTCTGTAAAGCTCTGTTTTAAGGGGAGAAAAATAGAATCCAAAAATTCATTTTCATAAAATACATGGCATCTGATATTGTGAGAACAAAGAGCTGATCATGCTGCATCTGTGCTGCCAGGGGCTGATTCCATGGTCCAGCTGGACCACCCAAACCCATCCCAGTGCCGGCTGTGGCTTGGCACCATCAGGTCACACTTGCTCCCTTGAGTTTAATGATCAGCTGGGACAAATGCGGATTCTAAGATGGATGGGTCCTTCCGGACTAAACAGTGGTGACAGAAATGTCTCGGTTAGTTGGGGAAAAACTGGGCTGGGAGGGTACGAGGTCTGGGGAAATCCGCTGTCTGCCTTCCTGCCCCGCCGGAAGAGGGCTGACCTGTCAGAAGGAAGGACAGCCGGTCTGGCCCCATTTGAGAATGCGAGCTTGGTGGCAGTCACGGGCCCAGGGGCTTATCTCGGGGTTTCATTCATGAAGCTTCTCTGCTTCCTCAGTCTGACTGGATCCACTGATCCGATTCTCACAGAATCACACTGTTTCAGTTATTTTGGCTTCGGGATAGGCAAGTCTCACGACAGAATATAGTTAGTTAATCCTAATTCTCTGAAGCAACTAAGAGCTTTTGAGTATGATCGTTGCATCTGCTACTTGAAAACAATTCTGGTTAATGAAAGATGGGAAGAGATTCTTCAATGGACCCCCAACCAAAAGGAGAACTTGAATTCTCAGATGACACGCACGTGCTAAATTACAG
>NW_011889029.1:991168-1001996 GCF_000151845.1 Pteropus vampyrus | reverse complement strand
TGTTACTTTTGAATAGATTATTTAAAAATCCATACTGTTCTGCTCCCTATATTTTAGTCTCTTCCAAACTTCAAGATCTCGTCTGAGTTGACAATATCTAGCTGTAGTAAGTGCACGCCTCTGACATTTGGGCAGAATATTTCAATGGAGATTTCTACGTGCTCTTGTGAATACAGAGCTGTCTGTGACGGTGACAGATCCAGGCAGGAGACGAAGGATTATCCACGACAGTGAGAGATCCAGGCAGGAAGTGAAGACCCGAAACTTTTAACAGTTGGGAGGGGGTAAGAAAAACCAGCGAGCAATGTATTATGAAAATGACAGTCGGGGAAAGGGTGGAGGCATGGATTCCATCACGGGGGAGGGATGAGCAGAAAGGACGGCATCGGGCCGTGGAACGTAAAGCGACAGTTTAGGGAGTGGCAGGTGGCATCCCACGCTACAGAAGTGAGGACGTGAACAAACGAGATGAGCTCGTCACAGGTCACTGACCCAGGTGATGCCAGGAAAGGCCTGATGGCAAAAGTTAAACTGCGAGGCATTGAAAGAGGTCATATAAAGTAAGAGCATTAAGTGTAACGATGTATCAGAGGTAATAATAATCAACATTTACAGACCTTCGCTATGTGCCAAACGCTCTTGTTAGCACTTGACGTATATTACAACATTTTAAAATTCTTAACCCTGTGAGGTAATAAGCATAGATTTTATACCCGAGGAACTGAGAAAGGTTAAGGAATTCACCCCAATTCCCAGTTAATAAGTGCAGAGGCGGGATTCGAACCCGGGCAGTTCACTCCTCGGCCCACACTCTTAACCTCTGTGCAAAATGACAGCAAACATTCCAACCGATCTCATTAAGCATCGGGTGATGCTGCCCACATGCCGGGGGCTGAGAGGGGCAACCCTGGTTCCAGTAAACCGGAGAGAGGGGAGCTCGTCAAAAAAGCCACTATAGGATGTGTGCTTAGGAGGTCGCAGTGAGGACCAACTCAGCCAGATGCACAAAATCGTAATGGGTAAAATCTACAGTTTCCATTTTCTTAGCAAGTAGTGTCTGGTAGTCGGGGGCCTGGCACAAAGGCATCAGAAACCATGATGATGACAGCACGAACTGTGATATTGAAACGAGAGGATTCAGTTTAGACCACACTCTCCCACAAGAACATGCTGCATTTAAAATGTGGAAAATCTGTTTACTGCATCTCCAAGAATCCGCTTTGTGTCTCACACTAGGTCGGGTCTCTGTACTATGTGGGGATGGCACACACAGCCTGGAGGAGTCGGGTGGCTTCTTCCTCAGGATCTGTCCACGGTAGCTCTGGGCACCTGCCATCTGCGTGAATGACCTACAGACGACGAGGGCAGCCTGTGGCAGACACCCGTGCTTCTCATGGTCGCCTGCATGATCTGTGATCTGTGCCATCTCAGCTCTGTGATGGACTCGCACTGTGCTTACTACATAGCGAGCACTTAGCAACTGTTTCTTGAACTAATGCTGAAACTAAAAACAAAGAAGCTTGAGCCAAAAAAAAAAAAAAAATCATTTACATTTGAGCAGCGCAGAGATGTGACGGAAAAGCTTCAGAATCCGACAGACCAGGACTCAATTCTACGCTCTGCCGCTTATTTATGAACCATTTCAACTTTTAAACACTAATTTTTCCAAACTATAGTTTCTGCATTTATAAAATGGAGATGACAATAATAACTCTGAATTCCTTAGGTTGTTTTCAGGGTTAAATCAGAGAATGCATGTAAAATATAGCACACTGTCTGGCATATAGTGGGGGTTCAATAAAATCATTAATACTGTTATTACAAATTTAATTGAGACCGTTAAAGTCCATTTTCTTCACCAAAGATACAGGGACGATGCACGACCGAGATTTGTTTCACAATTGAAAAAAACTATTTACACTCGAGGGACTATTCATTGTTTTGGAATATTCTAGAAAAATTATGGTGATGATAAAACAGTATGAATATTCTTAGGAAGATCATTTTGTTTTAAGATTACATAAAGGAGATGGTCATGAGGTAGCAGAATAAGAAAGAATTTAAATGTTTTGTAATCTAAATGGCAACGTTGACAGAAAGCTAAATATTCTTAACTGCTTATACACGTCTTCAGAATGTTCCCCACGTGTCCCCATTTTAAAACCTTAATAGGACACTTACTATGTTCTCTTTAGCGTACTCTATAATTTACATTTTATAGACTTAATTCACAAGGATACTGAATTGCTTTTCTTTTAAATCATAATTTCTAAACGGAACGTCTTGGGTTACTTATTTTAACTAAGGAAAATTAAATAATTTCTAACCTCTGTGGTGCTAAAAATCACACTGGAATCCATGTGGAACTGACCTCTCCGAAGGTGTATCTGGACCCCAGACTGTGACCGTTTGTCCCTTCAACAGCGAATGTCCACGCTTCGAATACTAAAATCTCGGTTCTCTTTCTAACTGGCAGGAATATGCCATTCTAAGGGAGGAATTGCTGAGATATTTATGGATTACGGGTGACCGTGTCGCTGAATTTCCTCTACTGTCTTCCACATCTGTCCAGTTTAAAGCCCCCTTACGCGTTCAGTGGCTACTGATTAGCTGAGAAAAACTCACCCTCACTTTAACTGTGAAATAGTTTACGAGATCTCCCCACGAGAGACAGTGAGCACGTTGCAGAGACGAGATAAAAGACCGCAGTGAACGATGGTAAAAACGTGCATTTTGCACACAGTGTATACACCCCCACGCCAACTCAACCAAACTTGTTGGCAAAAGAAAAACGCCCACACTTCTATTATGAATTACCTAGTTCTCCTTAAAACGACGGAGTTCCAAGGCTTGGCAGGTCACGAGTTGAAGAGCAGCTTATTCTGCTGGTCACTGACAGCTGAGGGAAGCAGGTTGTGGCGAATGTGTTCTCGAACGCATTTTGTGTCTGCCACTTCTAAGGGGGGACAGTACTAAAGGTCCAACTACCTCATGACCCTGGTCCTGTGCACCGCACACCCCAAAAGAGGAGTCTACAGGTATATATATTTTTTTTTTAAAAAAGAAATCGTTTAAAGCAATTAGAATTCTGAAAAGGACAATCAGTTAATTAATCATTTGAAGACGGTTGAGAAGTACTTGGGTTAAAACAAAACATTTCTTCCTCAGCCTGTGAAGTTAAATTTGCATGGCGTAGTTGGCGGTTATAAAGCAAACAGCCCCACGTGTTATATTTTAAAGTTACAATCAATTATAAAGCACTTGCCCTTAAACTTGAGCCTTTCCGTGCCTGATGGTTGCTGTGAGCCCCGCACAAAACATGATAAATTAGTGTACAGACCATACGACTTCTTAATAAGATGTGAATAATAATCACTAATACGAGATCCAAGAAAATCTCATAAGAAAGCCAGAAAAATCTTATTAAACTTAACTAACTTAAGAGCATGGAATGCTGGAACGAAGTCGAAAATGCTCAAGCCAGAATCCCGGACACCACTGCTGCTCACTAGAATTTTAAGCTTTGGGAGAAGGGGGTAAGGAAGTAAAAAAAATAACAATAATAATACAATTTGGAGCTTAATGTAGGGTTGAACTCTGCATTACAGGGGGACATTTTAACAACCAAATAACACATTTAAATAAATCTCTCCCAGGGACAGCTTTACGATGATGTCATTTTAGTTCTGACAGCCAGTACGGTGGCTCAATCAATGGCTGACGTCTAAAAAACAAAGTCTCAGACTAATATCTAAAACACAAAGACCCAAAATATGTAGTGTAGGCCGGGACCAAAGTCATCTGAGTCTAGATGTCAATTAAATATAAGTGGAGAAGAAGACACAGTCACGTGTCAGATTTCTGTTTCAACAATCTGTTATAGTCATATTTACTGAGATGTGTCACCTTGTCCCTCCCACCTGGATAACCTTCCTTCCCCCCCGAGGCACACTCCGTCCCTTGAAGGGACTCTCGATGCCAGGTCAAACACTCCGGGGAAACCATGGGAGACTCCTGAGCAGGCATAATGAACGCAGTGTTTCAGGAGGGGGGCGGGGGCGGGCCCCAGTGACCACAGACGCACGAACGGGGTCTGGAGGAATGAAAGTACTGAGTGTCCGCCGTGCTTCTCACTGGACACACAGAATCGTGCTCCGAAACAGTACATCGCTCGCATTCCTGCAGAAAGCGTCAGGCTCGAAGCGCACACTGCTTGGTAAGGTCAGGGCCCTGACCCCTCAAATGGAGACAACGAACCGGTTTAACTAAACCGACGACTCAGCAAATCCACATAGAATAAGGCATCGCCTCTGGTCCTGGGCCCTGTCCTTCTGCTCCGCCTTCTAAATTCATAAAATACACAGGAACAAAGATAAGCCCAAGCGCTTACTCAGGAAGCCGCTTCATCCACCAGTTTTATAATCCGATTGCTCATGAAGTCACTTATCCTGGATTCGCGAATGTCCTGGAGGTGGCCGGAGCTGAGCAAACAGAAAGCTTCTCTGGGCTGAGTCTCCCAGGGGCGTGGTCTCCTCGCCCCTCCTGGTATTTCTCAAAGGGGCGCCAGAATCCAACATGAAAGGAGCTTAGGGGCGGTGGGCTGGGCCGGGCCTCCAGCTTTGCTCGCTTTCCTCTTCAGGAGTCAGGCTACGATTTTGTTAAAAGTCAGAAATCGGTTTTATTTGGGGGGAGAGTTAAAGGACAGGAGAAGGCAGCCCCCAAAACTGACTCGAACAACAGTAATAAAACAGCATTTTAAAGGAAACAAACCTTTCCGACCTTCTCCTACTTACTGTCTGGCGAGAACCTTGCTCCACGTGACCCATGGTGCCTGATTCCCGTTATTTAATTAAAACCTAATAAAATCGAGCTCTTCAGAAGGATTTGACTGATGCTTAATTATTTCTTCGGTTCAGCTGACCATTAATTTCTGAGTGTTTACTAAGTGCAGGCCGCCGGCCAGGCCCTGGAGGTACACACCGACCGGTCCGAAGGAACTGATTCAACAAATCTAGGGAACCACCAATGAATCGAAGCCGTTAGAACCGCATAGTTACCGCATGTAAGGTACCTAGATACTTAATCAATGCTTCATCGATAAACGAATCAGTAAAAACACAACGTTTGGAACCCATTGTTTTGGGGGATCCGTCCTCTTTGACTGACTACAGCATTTCATTCTTCAAAGGTCGAATGAGACGAACCGTAGGCTCCACACCCTGTGATGCTTGCTCTGGTCCCTTCTCCCGACAAAGGAGCCTGCAGGACAGGCTGCCTCACATTGGCCCCCACGCTCCTGGCCTCCAGGCCTCCGACTGCCATGCTGCAGGCAGTTGGGCAAGTCTTCCCCCGTCTCCCATGACACTGTCCCCTCTGACCCCATCTCTCTCTCTGGGAGCCATCTCGCACTCTGTGATTTGGGTAGTGAGGTGTATTGTTATTTTTGCCTCGATCACCTCTCTCCCACTAGACGATAAGCTGCCTGATGGCAGTGACTAACTCTGTGAGGTTTTCTAAAAAGATACTAAGCTTTATGAATGTTTCCAAAAGAAATTCCGGAGAATTTTTTTTTTTTTTTCGTAATCATCCACTCGACAAACAAACTGACTTCCAAATATGCCGCGGGCAGTAGGCTGTATTTCAAATTCCAAAATACCAAGCAATCGGTTGACTATCTTGGTTTGTGTATAAAAGAAAAGCTATAATTTTGTAGAATCAATTTTGCTAAAAAGAACACAAAATAGTACAGCACTCAAAATTCTCCTGTAAATGTTAAGTTCTATAAATTCTTTTAAATTACACTTAACAATCCACTTAAGTTTGGAAAGAAGACGCAGTAGATAATAATTGCTTTTTCCCAGGAATCAGAGATGTAACCGATCCATAACGATGTCTTTTACATTTTATTGTCTGGCAAATATTTTACTTTTTAAAACTTTTTTCACCAAAAAGAGAAAGAGAACATTTGAACCATTTCTTTTTTTCCGTTCACGCTCTAGTATCTGTTAAACACCACCAGTAACATGGAAAGGGAGTAAAGAACGCATTACTTCATTGCAAAATGTTACATTAATTAATTCTATGAAATAAAAAGGACATTGTTTCTTGACATTTATTATTAAAGTAAAAGATGACCAAGGCTCATATTCCAAAATGTATTACAGACTGTGCAATGCATTCCAGGAGGCATAGCACACTCTGAAATCTGCTCATTTATAACATAAAGAAGTCTCTAAAAGAAATCCTACTAATAAAAAGGGCCGTCACTCAATCTGACTGCCAAACGGACTAACTTGGCAAGCAAGCCTGGAACATTTTAAATTTTACAAACGTTATCCTGTTTTAAAAAGTTAATTTGGACTACTTTAAGGAACGTAAAAATAAACCTTGGTTTCACTGAAATCAAGATTAAATCTTACCAGACTTCTAAAATTAACTATCGTAATCAGATTATATAATTAGCATAAAGTATAAAGGCTCTGAGGCTTTGGGGCTGGAGACGCCCCCTTTTCCTCTTGCCGAAGGCAAATGAGTGACCATCTTTTCCACTTGTTCCTTTCTGGAGCTTGATGGGGCGAAGCGTGCAATTTATTAAGAACGAAAAGCAATACTCACTTAAATCAGGATTCCGCAATAGCCTGACTTCTAAAACAATGCTAACGGAATTAACACATGCAGCAAAGGATGACAATGACAGAAGAAGAAGAAAAGGGAGAGGAAGAGGAAGAGGAAGAGGAGGAGGAAGAGGAAGAGGGAGGAGGGAAGAGGGGGGAGGAGGAGGAGGAAGAGGAAGAGGGAGGAGGAGGAGGAGGAGGAGAAAACAAAAAAACAATGGTGAAGAGAAAGGAGACGAACACTGTTCTGGGCACGGGGCTGTGTGCGAAACGGCCACGTCCCCCCATCTTTACCGAGGCAGAAAGCGAGGCCGAGCGCGCCAAAATCCTCAAACAAGATCTCGAGGCCAGTGAAAGGCAGAGCCAGGATTCAAATGTTTTCCGAGGTCCGTGCTCTTACTACGTCAGGATGTGCAGCGAGAAAGAGGGAGGATCAAGGAAAATGTGGGTGACGATGGAGCACCCAGAGTCGCTCCCACGGGCCGGCCGCACTTCTCTGCCTTTGAGAAAAACGTTACTTTTACATTTGTATCTTAGATCCATTTCTAAAAAGCCCAGGCAGTTATACGTCAAATCATCAGATGCTTCTGCCTTCAGATGAACGTGCACGGGGGCTCTGTGGGCTGGGACCGTGGCCTCTAGAAGGTGCTGGAGGACACTGCGCACCTGCCACGACCCTTTAGAACCTCGAGCTTCAGGTTTTTGAAGAAAGGGGATTTTATCTTTTGTCATTTCCTCGGTAGATTTTAAACAAAATACAAGAAATCCAACTCCAATTCACTAGAATAATGTTGACAAAAAAAACGGTATTGGTCAGACCCTGCCGTTACTCCACGTCGTGCGTGTTTCATCTGCTCCCACGGAGGTTGAAAAGGGGTCTCGGGTGCTTTAACAGAGCCCAGGAAGATAGCTCCGTCCAATAAAACTTCCTACGACGACGGAAAGGTTCTACACCTGTGCTGTCTCACCCGGGAGACACTGGTCACGTGTGGGTACTGAGCACCTGAAATGTGCCCCGTGTGACAGAAGACGGAATTTTTAATTTTTAATTGAACTGACCCTACTGAACAGCATAGGTCTAAAAAATGCAGTTCAACCTTCTCTTCTTGAAAAAGACATCTGTCACACAGTCCTAGACAGGTTATGAGTTATATCAGTAAATAGAAGCAAAGGATTATTTAGCTACCAGTAACCTTTCAGCGGTAAGAGAGAAAAAGAGAGGGAAATGAATTTATAGAACTAGAGTCTGCCTTTCCTTCTGAATTAATATGTAAACCTGGCTCATGCCCCGCAGGAGAACGGATATTGAACCTCTGCACTCCACAGAACACAGCAGCCACTCGGTCACTATTTACTAATCGAAGAAGACGGTCGAGCTACGGCGGGCTCATGCCGAATCTAGGTGCCTTTCCCTATGCATGTGACCGCCACATCGCTGAGGCCGGAGACCACGTTTGTGGTTTTGACCTCTGTCTCCAGCACTTAACGCGTGGCGAGTGCTCATCAAACACCTGCTACATGAGTGCGTAACTAACCTCGAATGTCTCTATTCACTGCTTCCAAAGCCTTAGGAAAGCCATTTGGGCTGAATCTGGTAACAGGGGCAAATCAGAGCCTCTGTGGGACCTGTGTCAACGTCCAGGGTTTTGCTATACGGCTGATGAAGTGTCCGAAGTGATTTTGGGTTCAAATTTCCTAGCTAAATATAATAACACAATCATCGGGGGCCTGGACCACTGCAGAGCAGGTGCAGCCGAGGAAGACGCTTCGGAAAATGATGCTCAGAACTATAGCTTTAGCCCAGGATGTCAGGACTTAACATCGACAAAAGGACAAGATTTCAAGTGGTAGATTCCCTTATAACCCAAAACAAGAGTTCTCATTTCTCACTTAAGAAAGAGAGTTCACATCACAGAAGGAATTACTGTCGTCAGGGGAAACAAAAAGAAAACCTGAGAAAAGTGAGCCAGAAATTAGAAAACTAATAAAGAACCGAAGGGGAAAGGAAATACAGGTTACAAAAAATTATACAGTCACGAAGTATGGGGGCGGGGGAGGGGGAGGCACAACGTTGATTTAACCTTTAAGGGGCTGAGCTAACAGGAGGGCTCCGCGCCCCGTGCCAAGCCTTCTCGACTCTGAATGGCTGTAATTCCTCCAGGCTGCCACGGGGAACATTCAAAGTGACCATCTGTCTACAAAATCACCTTTGGGGAAATAAAATCGCATTTGGCAGGTACCCAAAACTATCACCGGCTCCCTACCATGATAATGAGTCTGTGGCCTTGCCAAGCACCGCTGACGAAGCCCTCTGTTACAATCAGGCACATTTCTCTGCAGCACCAAATTAAAAAGTAAGTACAGTTTGGATTAGAAATTTTGTGTGCTATTTTTGGATGCAGAACTCCTTATTAATTGTCAGAAACCATTACCCTTCTCCTTTAATATGGCAATAAGAAGACCCCAAATGAATAGTTTGCTTCAACCAGCACACATGGAACGTGACTGGTTCTTGAGAGACGTTGTCCAGGTCTCTCTGCAGGAGAAAGAGCAGATCGTCACCGGGCAGCCTCGCAGACCGCTCGCTGCACTGGGTTCAGGAGGGAGACCTCGGTGAAGCTACGTCTGGTGACCATCGAAACAACCCCTTCCTGTCCCCGTTCCTCTTCCTTAAACATCCCTTCGGTTCTGCATGCTTTTCCCTTCCGACTCTCCCCGACCTTCCGTGTTCTGCCTCAAGAGTCACGGGCTCTCGCCTCCCAGTCAGACCGTCCTGAACCTCTGTCCCCCACTGGGGTCCCTCCCGCCTCCGACTCCTAGAGTTCTTTATCGTTTCTACGGCAAAAGAAACGTCTCTTTATTAGTTTTATACTTACTTTACTCTTTAACTCCTCGGCCGAATGTGACGATCGGGTTTGGGACTTGTGGCTCTAGGCCTTGTGTCACGGTAGAGAGAGATGACTTTTTGCCTTTTTGAGTTCCTTACTATTCTAATGAGTCATGTCAATTAATTAGTCATGTTAATGAACGGCTGTGAGGTCAGAAATGTGCAAACGAAAATGTCAGCAGCTTTAAAATGACATCTGCTTAAACCACTTAATATTTGGTGACAAATGGAATTAAAACAGGATATATTAAATGTGATCCTTGTGGTAATCTTAATTTTATCAATCAGAAGAGTAAGAGAGAATTTTAAAAAAGCAGAAAAGCACACGTAGGTGACTGATAGAATGAATCTTTTAGAAAGGTTTATTACAGCTTCAAGAGTCAAGAAGGATGAAAGAACTTGCTGTGTCACCAAAGACAGGGACAATGAACTACTCAAAGCGGCAGACGAGCGACGATAAAATCACATGTTTTGTTTGACTCTTTAAAACATTCTCTAGGGTGTAAGTGCTCTACAAACAAACAAAAACGAAAAAAATAAAACCCAGAGGGTCCACTTGTGGCATTTACGCAAAGAGCAATACGAATCGAAAGCACTTAGGATCTGCCATCTGCACACGATTTAACTCTAAGGCCGCCAACCTCTGAGAAACCCCGAAAGCCACGTGAACACCAGAAATCTTTACCAAGTCACGAACGCATCTTAAACGTTAACCGAATAATACTTCATTAAGCATCTGAGCTTATCAGTTAAAAAAGCAACATGGGATAAATCACAAAAGGAAACGAAACAGGTTTAGAGAAAGTTCCTGGTGCAGATCAGCCTCTCAACGTTTGTTCTTACAACGTCCCTAAAAGTGTTGGGTAACTGATAACTCATAACTAATGAAAGGCAGCAATGGGCATCCTTGGTCTCGGAATTTCTTGGCGAGGACAGATTCCCCCGCACCGCCCTGCTCTCCCTCGCCTGCCAGGTACCCCCGCGTCCGCATCTGCTTCTGCGGGAACCTTCCCGGTTTGAGAAAGACCCAGCGCCTGGCTCACAGCACCGTTCTGGAACTACGCGCTGGGCTGAGTCTGGACGCCTCGGGGTTCACTCTACGATCCGCTCCATCAGCATCGTTATCCGTGGTGTAACTGGCACGCACTACCCCGCGTCCTCGCTCTTTACTGTGCCTGTCCCTCCCCGCCCCCCGGCCCAGGGTCTCCACTCCAACGGGAATTCGCTTCTAGACTCTGGTTCGAGCGACCACCGTTTCTCCCCTGAGTGACTGTGACAGGCCTTCCAACCGTCTCCCTCCCTCCGACAGCCGCGACCCAGCCCGACG
>NW_011889029.1:988823-990218 GCF_000151845.1 Pteropus vampyrus | reverse complement strand
CTACCTACGGGACGATCCCCTCGGCCCCCGCGTCTTCTGTTCATCTCCGTTCCTGTCCCGCTCGGTGGCTCTCGTCACAACGACAGAGCTGCCTGTTTGCTTTTTCGTTCCCCTTCCCACTGGGTTATAGATCTCTGAAGGCAAAAATACGTCTCAGCTTGTTTAGAATTACATCTTAGGTGCCTGGCCCATGTAAGTATTCACCAAATACTGTGGATTATAAAAATAAATAAACGTGGAAAATAAAGAAAGAATTCTGGAAGCATACACTTCACAAAATGGGTAATATATTCAACTGGAAAAAAAAGCATTCCTGTGTAGGCATCTTTGAAAGAGTCTATGTCTGTTACAAATAGTTGCTCAAAAGGCTCAAATTCCTGAAATAAAATTCTAAATATGAAAAATTTCTCACATAATATTCCAGTTTCTTTTACAAATCGTCTCGATGAACAAATATGGCTTTTTTATCAGTTTGTTTTTCAAATCCACTCTGTTTAAAGCTGTATGTACATAGGACTCTCATTCCTTTAAAATGAAGCCAAAGGCATGAAAATGTTGACACGCCTGCCGTATTGAAAGAACTGGTGACTTGCCCATAGTTTTAATATTTTGTAAAGTTTTTTAAAGATGAGATCAGCTTTGCAATGTCCCAGTACCTGTCTCGATTCGCCCTCTGCCACCCTATAATTTACGATTCAAATGCATCAATATTTACGACTACATAATTTCGAAACCAACTACTTACACAGGGTAAGTCAAAGGGGAGTCTGAAACTGGTCAGGCCGCACCGCGCTGTCAAGACAAACCTAAGAAATGGCCTCGGTGCACGTTCTCATCTATAACTGAAAGACTCGTTCATACACCTGACACGAACAAACGTACCGCAGAGGACCCTTCTCTCCGCCCCCCTCCCCATCCTCCTCTTCCTCTCCTTGTTAAGAGTGAAACGAGACCGTCTCACAATCTAAGATCCGATCAAGGTGAAAAGTATTTAATTACCCCGTGTGTGGATCTGACTCTTTTTTCGAGATATTACTGACATATAATATTATATTAGTTTCAGGCGTACCACACGATATTTGTACGTATTGTGAAATGATCATCCGAGTCAGTCTAGTTAAATTCTACTACCTCACACAGTTACCAAAACTTTTTGCCTTGTGATGAATACTCTAAGAGCTACTCTTTCAGCAACTTTCAAATATACAGTGTGGTAGTTAACTACAGTCACCACGTGTTGTACGTGTTGTCGGTTACATCTCTAGGACTTACTAACTTCATAACAGGAACTTTGTACTTATAAGTAAACTTGCTACATGCATACAATGGGTTGCTACTCAGCAATAAACTGGGAAACGAATACCCATAACAATTAGCTGATTCTCGAAAACGTTA
>NW_011889029.1:982528-988773 GCF_000151845.1 Pteropus vampyrus | reverse complement strand
ACACGATATTTGTACGTATTGTGAAATGATCATCCGAGTCAGTCTAGTTAAATTCTACTACCTCACACAGTTACCAAAACTTTTTGCCTTGTGATGAATACTCTAAGAGCTACTCTTTCGGCAACTTTCAAATATACAGTGTGGTAGTTAACTACAGTCACCACGTGTTGTACGTGTTGTCGGTTACATCTCTAGGACTTACTAACTTCATAACAGGAACTTTGTACTTATAAGTAAACTTGCTACATGCATACAATGGGTTGCTACTCAGCAATAAACTGGGAAACGAATACCCATAACAATTAGCTGATTCTCGAAAACGTTACGCTGAGTCAAAACTGCCAGACACAGACGAGTACAGATTCCATCCACACGAGGATTTAGAGCAGGTGAAACAGACCTATGGTGACAGGGGCCGCTTCCGGTGACGTGAAAAGGAACGCTAAGCAGCAACACGAGGGGACTTCCTGGGGTGACGGAAGTGCCCCCTGCCCCGGACCGAGGTGTGGGTTACCCTAGTGGGCGCGTTCGCTGAAGCTGATCGAACTGTCGACTTAAGACACACGCATCTCCCCGTACGCGAATGACACCCTCCCTTTAAAAAGAGAAAGCTTTCTTCTAGGTCTTTTAAAACTTTTTTATTAATTAAAACGTGAACTAATCCTTGGCCCCTACGGAGTACTAGTGTTTTATAAAATGTGTCACCAGGGCTCACGTGCAGTCCGTGTGACTTGGCTCCCTCACGGAAAACACAGCTGACAAGCACAATCAGAGAAACCGTGGGCTGAGAGGTGAGGATGAACTGGAAATGAGAGATTTTTCTAGGACTTTTCAATCTACCAGATCTGAAAACGCTTTACAAAAAAAGACATTTTTTAAACTCCTATGCTGCAGATTTAGGGTTCATCTGCTACGAAAGGAATTCTCGCTTTCATCTGATCCCGACATAGCACACAGCCACCCAAACCACGTGAACGGAAATGGCGAGCAGACATAAGGGAGCATGAAGAAGACACCGCTTTCCCACTTTTCCACAAAGGATGATCCCGATCAAAAACAGAAAGAAAGAAAAAAAAAAGACTTTGAAATGCAGCCTCATCACAAATACAACCCCAATGCTTAATAACAGAAATTGCTAACCATAAAACCTCCTACTGAACATTATGACTCAAGACCCAGCCAGGAGGCCTAGCAGACGGGGAGAAAGCACGGAGCGTTTAAGTGACTACGGCGGCGATGGATAAAACAGATGTCATATTATTTCACGTGCACGTTAGCAGACTTCACACGGTCCACCAAATCTGCATTCTCACGGGTTTACTTTCTCTGACGTTTTCCCCGCCTTTTGGAGAAACCACCAGGGGCGGCCTCCTGCGCGTGGCACTGTGGATGCTGCCGGCGGGCGAGACCTTCGGGCCACTCACCTTAGGCTGGCCACGTGCTGCTGCACGGGCTGGTGCGGGAAGTGGCCGGGCCATGGCTGGTGCAGGCAGAAGGCGGCGGAGGGCTGCAGGCAGCACGCGGTCTGATAGACAGGGGTGTGGTGCGGGCACAGGGACCCGGAGTACTCCGAGTGCATGCCACACGAGGCCAGAGCAGAGGCCGAGGCGGAGCCGGCCTCGGGGTGGCGCTCTGGGTGACCGTGCTGGCTCGTCAAAGGACGGGGGTACGCGCAGGGGGTGCAGCGCTGGGCTAACGTCTGAGGGGTTCTTTGGTTGTCCGAAGGCGGGAAGGATGGCGTGACCGTGCCGTTCGCTTGCAGGCATCCATTTGGACTCGCTTTTGTCTTTGGTGCGTCTTTGGGTGTGAGCTGCTGGGCTGCAAGGTCTCCGTCACGGGGGGCCAGGGGACTGGCGCTGGGAGCGCTGGCTGCGACGCTGCCGCTGCTCAGAACCGCAAAGTCATTGTTCCCATCGCTCATAGCCATGCTCCAACTTCTCGACCCTAAGAAGGAAAATGAAATAAAATCATCCGGTTATAGGCGGGCAGATAAATACGTGGAAAAGACAGGAAAGATACTTGAAAACAGCTCTGTGCAAACAAGGGGTCTTCCAGGAGCTGTGAGAACCCGAAAGCACCTGCAGCGGAACCAGCCAACACCTGGGCACCCCTCGTCCTTCCTCCCAGGCACTTCAGGAACCCTCACCTGGCCTTCCCGACGCCTCCCCTCGACTTCCTGCGCCTTCCTGCTCCACCCCGCCCCGCCCCCGCCCTAGATGAGCAAGTATCTGTTAACAATCAGAACATGTTAGGGTGCAAGTAGGGAGGGGGAAGAAGTGAAATAGGACCCCAATGCCATCCTTCAACTTTTCCACACATTCATGTTTGGAGCGTGCCGACAGAGGCATAACGAGCCCAATGAAGGGCCTCTCTGACGGCAGTAAGCTGTGTGGGTTAAAATAACGTGAATCATCTTAAGGATGTCTTACGTCTTAGAAAAATGTCAAGAAAATATGATTTTTCCTCTAAGTCACTCAGGTCTCGGAATGAGAACAAACAAAAAAAAATTAAAAACCAGTCGACTAAGAATTGTGGCTGCCAAGATATCGGACGACAAAGTTTTATCCCCCAAACCAATGAATATAAGTTGCCATGAACTTATTGTTTTATGTTATATACTACAGGTATGAGAAAACTAATACATACAATGGATGGGATTTGCTTCAAATGAGATTTCTGTTGTTAATTTTGTTCCTTCTACCAAAGAGTTGAAAGCCTTTAATTAAAACAAAAATAATGCTGAAATTATCAGTAGCATGTTTCTGACCCGTCAACAAACAAAAGCAAAAGAAACATTCTCCCTCGCCCATGCACCATCCTCCGACCGTCATACACACAAATCTGAAAATCTGCAGTTAAAAAATGGGTCCTCAAACGCTATTATCGGTCTATTTAACCTCACAGGGAAGCCAACAAGAAAAAAAGCAAACCATAGTCTGGCTCGCTAACCCTTCTGGCTTGCCATTTTTCTAGATGCATAAGACAGCTTCTGGAGAAATCTTTCTCCAGTCTCTCCCCACCTCCTGCAGACACACAGGTCCTGGAAAGAAATCCTCTCTTCTCGGTCTGGGTACCTGGTAGTCTAACCTGACAAATCTCGACCATCAAGGGGAAGAGTCCCGTGACCACGTCCCGGGGCGGTGCTGAGCAGAGCCTGCCCGAACAACGCACAAAGCTTCCAGCTCAGGACCGATTCCCAGAAGATGTTCGCTGTGCTAGGATACAAACTTAGCGTTACTAATTTATTTTGTCTTCCAGATAAAACTCC
Source organism: Pteropus vampyrus (assembly GCF_000151845.1). Classification (NCBI taxonomy): domain Eukaryota; kingdom Metazoa; phylum Chordata; class Mammalia; order Chiroptera; family Pteropodidae; genus Pteropus; species Pteropus vampyrus. The sequence goes on along the minus strand of NW_011889029.1, from coordinate 985,505 downwards.
TCAAACGCAGCCACGCACGCACGCCACGTTCAGTTATATAAACATCAAAGCTATAAGAAATGGAAGAATTAATGAGGGCATTAAAGGACTTCATTATAAATTGTTTTAGTGAAAAGAGAAAACATTTATAAATATCGAAAAATATATAAAATCAAGGAGATGTTACTTCTCTCGTCAGCCTTGGCATCACTTTTGAAAGCAGTCTGCCAAGCCCAACTTCCTTTTCCGATGACTATTGTGATGGATTCTGAATTGTGATATATACACTTGCTCGTTCCTCTCTCATTGAATTACTCTTGGGTATAAATATATACTATACGACACAGTTTTATGTGTTTTCAAAAACATTCAAATACCATGGCAGTTAAATGCATCATCCAGCTAGTGAGAAGGCAGCACAGGTAACTGGTAAAAGCCTAAAATCTGACCCAAAAGGTACAAATTCTAATCTTTCTTCCATTATTTTCTTAAAATGCCATCTCAGCAAGAAGGTCTGCTCACTCAAGCCTCCGTTTACAGCAGAATATATCCTCCCTCTGTTGTTCACAAAAGAAAAAGCTGCTCGCAAATGCTCTGAAAACAATAAAACACATAAATTACAGGCCATCTAAAGAGGCGTTAGACTTTTTTCAAAGTTAACACAAATTCAAGTTGTTCACTTGTAAGCTTAAATGAAAGACGGTCTAGGTTATGTAAGAAGCAAACGCTAGTTGAGATCAACGTAGTTATTTCCCAGAATGAGAAACTCCCACTGAACAGAACAAATTCTCCACTGAAATCACGAAGGCGTATGCTCTCCCTCACCTCCACCCATGACGCGGGCTCCGAGCCTTCTCCCCAGACCTCAGCCCAACCGGCCCAGCTGCCGGGGTCTGCTGGGAAGAATGGAAACTCAGTGACTGCCTTGGACCTTTTCCGCCAGGAGGACGGGCGGAAGGAAACTGTTCTCTGGTTCGTTGGTTTGGTTCTACCATCCCAGGTTGGTTAACATCTCAGAGCGTCTATTTCTTTGTTGAGTATTTAATTCAATCGATCCTACTGACTCATCCCAGCTGTCCGGTGAGCCACGCTAGTGAGAAGTCTCTAACAACAAACATCCTCACAGTGTTTAAGCGAAACTGGGCTTGACACAGAGTGCCATCGAGCCCTACGAGGTGGGGAGAAGGCTCCTCTACTCTCCTGTCGAGTTCGTCGTTTCCCTACCTTCTAATTGAATCTGCTTTTCCTCTTATTTTTATTGCAGATGCATCATTTTGTAGTTACAGAAGAGTTAAAAAGATTTTCACAGGCCAGCCAAGGGACCTAATCACCATTTATAACGGTTTCCCTCCACTCTGGTAAAATGCGGTTCAAGTGCCAAATAACTGACTTTCAGATGAATTTCTGGAACACACCCCGTTTCGTAACTTGGAGACTTCTTGCAGTGAAGTAGGAACTAGTGGATAGTAAAGAATAATTTGAACTCTGACTTTGGCTGGTATTTAAAGTCAGTCATATGAGCTTTCCATGATTCAGTTTCTTTAATGATAAAATGAGAATCATCAAATTGACTTTAGAAGTTATAAATGATAAATAAAAAATAATAAAAAGCAACCCCCCCCCCAAAAAAATCCGTTCTAAGAAACGGCTATTAAGTTCAGTGGATGTATTCGCGCAGGAATTCAGGTGACCAGAACAGCAAAGTTTCAATCTGAAGTCAAGAGTTGACCCAAGGCCATATATAGAAAGATGTCATTTCTTCGTAACTGAGACAAATGAGAAAAAAAGTTTGCTCTGAGCCTAGAATAGAACAGGAAAGGAGATGAGAGAGAGGGAGAGTCACCATGACAAAGAACCACTGTAATAACTGTAATGCTATGTGATTTTAAATGCAGTGATCACAGTGTTTATGGCGGAAGTGTAAATTCAGTTTGGGATCACACAGAACGAACAGCTTTGAAAGACAGCTATGTTAAGGCCCCCGTGTTCCCCCGGGGCTGTCGGAGAAGGCCATTCTGGGGGCGATGCCTTGAGGTATGATGGGCCCACGGCCAGATGCTTTAGTGTGTGTCCTGTTGTCCGCGAACATAGCATGCCGATACCAATTCGGTCAAGCTACTCATCTCATTCTGCCCATTTCACCGTTTCTACTGGCATTTTTACGTCCTGAGTGACTGAGCACTGTGGGAGCCACGAGGCCTTTGGTCTAGGGCCATCTTTCGATGACATTTTAAAATTTAAGTTTTTTTTTTCCTTTGAACCTCAGTTCTTCATATGTATAAATCGGGGTCGTAATCAACGTTCATCTCATAGGATTACTGTGAGAACGCAAAAATGTTCTGAAAACCATAAGGGGCTGTATATTCAGAATGGAAGAATCATCATTATTGCTTCACTGAGTGACGAGAAATATACGGAAGTGTGGAATGGTGCTTTCTAGTTTGAAAGCTAAAATTGTGTTTTACAATGGCAGCCGAGACATCTGCACCTTGAAAGAAACGGCCTGGGTGGGTGTGAGTGTGAAAGGTGACTCTGCTAGTTACGAACTCTGAGAACCTGTTACTTACACTCTTAGGGTCTCTACGTCTCGGTTGTTCGCAGAATTGAATTTGTTTGATATACAAACTGCTTCGACCTTCTAAGACAGGGCCGTGGCACAATTAATCGACATTTCAAATACCCTTATTCTTTGACCAAGAGCTCTACGAGGAACTTATCTTCTAGATAAACTAAAAACCTGTGTAAAGATAAACGTATGGACACAGGTGTTGACTGCATCACCGTTTGTAGCAGGGAAAACTGGGAGCATTCTAGATTCTCAAGAGGAGAATGAAACTCCGTCATATCCACACGCGGGGTATTCTGTACAATAAAAAAAATAAGTGAGATCAGGATTCTTGCTATGGAAAAAAGTCCAAAGTGCATCTTCATGTGTAAATTAAAACCTAGCTGGTATGAATCCATTTTGTTAAAAATGCGGAAGAGACAGACATTTATG
>NW_011889029.1:978556-981571 GCF_000151845.1 Pteropus vampyrus | reverse complement strand
CTCAAAATCTAACATCTCGAGAGTGTTACAAAAACTTCACAGTAACTATTTGGAATCAGAAGTCAGAATTGCTAGCACGGCCAGAAGACTGTCAAGTTAAGACCAAAATGCAATGTGGCATTGCTCCGAATGCCACAGCAACCACCTGGCAAAGCCACCACCTCCTTAACAATCACGGGGCTCGTCTAGCCTGAAGGGGCATCGCCTCCGCCCCGTCGGCACGCCTCGTTGGTATTTCCAAACCCTTTCCCGCATGATCTCTCTCGAGTCGATCCTCCTGAGAGCTCTCAGAAAAGCAGGTGTGGCAGGTACTTCCATTCCATTTTGCAAAAGACAACCTGACAGACGAGAGATTCTTAAAGGGTAAGGCTAGGCAGCCCGATGCCAAGGTTTGGAGGGCTTTCTGCTCGACTACACTCCTTCAGCTCTGATGATGTATTCTAGAATAAATCTGTGCCTCATCAGATTCATAACACCAAGCAGCAATAAATGGCAAGAATGGATCACCGAAAGATGCCATGTTGCAGCCAGTCAATCATCTTTTTCAGATGAGTGATGCTCCCGTTAGCACGATTTCCCCAGGTAAGAAACAAAACACTAACCAGTGCTCCTCGAACACTACAGACCACTTGGAGATGCTGTTAAAATGCAGATTCTGATCAGAGTCCATCTGCAGTGGGGCGGTAAGCTGCCAACAACAGGCCCGCACTGCGGGTCCCTGGTCGCACAGTGTGGCAACACAAAGCCACAGACCAGATGGGGCAGCAACGAGAGAGTTAAGCCTAAGTAATGGCAGAATGACGCACGACTAAAGCAGAAACAACAACAGAAACATGGAAGTTGACAGAGAAGGAAAGGCCCATTTTTCTGATTCAGGCAGAGAAAAGTAACAAATTTTAACGGGAAGGGTTCTAACGGACGACCGAGTTTAAGGACGGCTTATTTCATGATTCGTAAACTGTTGTGTGCACAGAAATCACAACCGATGAAATTTTAATCTTTTTAGCACAACACGTGCAAGGATGGAAGCGCCGTGCCCACTTACCTGGGTGAGATGATCTTTTCCTCTCATGGAACTAGGTATTAGAAGATCATTATATAAAGATACCTGAAGCCTTTTTTCACACCAGGTAAAAAGGCAGTCTGGGGAGATACAGCATCCATTATTTACCAAACTTGTATTAATATGAAACGGTTCTTAAATTGCTTGATGCTTAGCCTGAATCGATGCTCTCATTTTTTTATCACTGGTACTAAACTGACTTATTAACACTTGGTGCTATGGCCAGAGAATAAACAGCTTCTCTAAAAGCAACAGAGAAACCGACAAAGAATTGTATTTGAGGCATCTTCTGTCATGGGCTTTTAAAGCTGCATGGGAGGACATCATCAGCAGGTTCTGTCTCTGGGAATATGTTTCCACTCAAAGGGCTATTAAAAATGTAATTTTTAATCATCTCACTATGTCTTCACAATACCTCTAAGAAGATATTATTACACTCATTGTAGAGAAAATAGAGGGTCAGAAATATTAAAGTATGACTAATCCAAATCACGTGATTAAAACTCGATCTCAGACCAGCATGTCTCTAAAAGTAAGACTTTTCCACTACCTCAAGATGCTTCCAGGGCACTGCCAAGTTCAACTAGCTTTTATAGGACCACTGGAGGCCACTGATATAAAATTCTGTCTGAAGGTCCAGATGAAAAATAGCCTCTGAATTCAGTATTTCCCAAGATAGTTTTAAAAGGTACAATGCAGCATTTAAGAGTCCCCGGGCCAAATTTCACTGACTTAAGAAGAGCGATTATTCCACTACGGAGCGAGCGATGCAAATTTGAGAAGCGAAGCAATGGGTTGATCTTCACTGTCAAGCAGAACCTGCCCTACCTCAAAATAACGTAACTGTGACCTGACGGCACACTCTGTATCTCCAATGAGAAAATCAGGCACTTTTAAGGAAAAGTTTCCTATATCTCTGAGTTCCTATTTCGGCTGAGTTTCAACTCTATTTGAACTATTCTATTAATCCTATTAAGTTGCACTAATATCTTTTGAACCCTAAGTCTGGAGACTTGTGGTCATTTGAATAGGTAAGAATATACAACAAAAATACTAGAGAAGTTTCCTATAATCAGAAATGTCTATCAATAGCTCTTTCAAAAAAGTTCTAGAAAGCCCTCTGATAAGTCATTCGCCAACTTACGATCCAGCCATGACACTCATTTAGAGTCTGCTGCAAATCTTGAAGGAAATGCCATGAATATAATAAATATTTACAAAGTCACGAGTCCATTACAGCGGCCTCAACCCTTTCTGCACGTCAGAATCACTGCGGTAATATAAAAATAAATGACAGACAGGGTTCTGGCCCCAGAGGTTATGATTTAATTTGCGTTGTAATGGGGTGTGGGCATTAGCATTTTTAAAAAACCTTCCCCAGATGATTCTAATATGCTGCTAGGGTTGAGAACCAATGACTTATACTTTATATAGTTAAGCAACTGCCACTCAAAATAGTCAACATTCAGAAAACATTGCCTACAATAAAGAATGGTGCTGTATATTCAAAAAGTGTGGATTCGGTACTCCATGTTGGATGCGCTTTACGGTATTTGGATTATCTTCTTTTTTTTTTTTTTTTTTTGGTTGCAATAAAAAGAGGTTTTGTCTACAGCACTTCCGAAGTTATAAGGGTGGGGACGAGGGTGCAGTGAAGGGAGACCCTTAATAAGCCATTAGCCTGAGAGAGAACAGTGCAGAACGCATGCGGAACAACGTGACAGAAAGCTGAACGAGTTGTCACACAGCCTCGATTACTTACGGATCGTCCGAATAGAGTTTAGGATATAGCCAATTTGTCTAATGAGTTTATTTAACCTTTGACAAAAAATATATCCCCAACCTCTGTCAATCTCCAAAATAAAGCCCTAAGCCCCTCTATTAAAAGAGCATATTCCCTAAAGTGGAACGAAGGAGGGAGGGAGGGAGGGAAGAAGGGAAGGAGGGAAGGA
>NW_011889029.1:960888-978381 GCF_000151845.1 Pteropus vampyrus | reverse complement strand
GGATCACACAGCCTCCAGACATCGGGTCTACTGTCTCACCTCACATCCCTGCCAAATAAGAATTACAAAATGCCTTGGTAATAAACAGGCCCCTTGAGATGTGATAGGTCTGACTTTAGGCCATAATATTTCATCTCGAACTGTTTGTCTCAACTAAAATCGCAAAAAACAGGCAACTTTACAGTCGAACGGTCTGTCTGTATCACCACGGCTTGTTCACAGGAGAAACAGGATCATATTTCTGAGCTTAGCTAATGTTGCCGAGCAGATCACAAATATGCCTAAAGTCACCGTGAATGTTTAATACTTTACGTCTCAAAACCGCAAAACTTAGCGGCTCACAGGGAAAGAAACCATCACCGAAGCCCATCAAATGAAGAAAACGCTATTCCCACAAAGTGCGAGGCGAGAGTGTGAAAGAATTTTAACGATGTTTTCTACAGAAAGTCAAAAACTGAGGTCGGTCGCCATGAAGGACTGGAATGCTGTCTGATTCGGATGGCAGGGTGCTGTTTTCTAATAGCACACTCAGAATCATCTCGGCTTTTCCCACGAGCGCTAAGAACCTGACTTCCAGCTCCACCCTCCGCTGCCTGGCGAAGTCTGAGAAGCAGCCAGGCAGGTTTCCTGAGGCGGCCCCGTGATGGGCCCATCCTGCAGAGTCCACCAGGCAGCGTGGCGACGTGGTGCTCTAGTCTACTGGCGGCTTGGGAAATGTCCCTCAAAGCCTGTGTCAAACACAAGTAGAGGCATCCTTTCACGGAAAGGACCTCGAGATGTGAAGCTTAGGAAAACATCCAGTTTGGACTCTTTTTCTTACTTGAATGGGTCAGTAAGTAAACTCTTAATAAGAACCTGGATATAACTTTCTATTCCTTACTTAAGTTATCACTGTGAGTGCTCATGAATGCTATTTGCTTTCTTATATATATTACGCGAACTGAAATTATATTTGCTGTTTATGTAGGATTCTTGTTTGTTCACAAAGGTAAGTAAATCATATTTTCCAGCTAAACATATGGATGTTCTTATGTAGCAAGCATATAATAAGCACCTACAGTGTTTCTTCTGAACAGTTGTCTTGAAATCTAATATGTGAGCCTGTAATAAGCGAGTCCATTTAATAGTGATGAAAATGATAAAAGAATAGAAATTAAGATAGAACAAAGGATACTCTTTCCCGAGTCTCTCTTTTCTAATTCACTTTGGTTGCTTTGTTTTACATTTCTCCAAAAGGCCGACAGAATGAGCAGTTTATCTGTCTACCTCCTGTGTACGGATGTTGTCAGAAATCACAGTTTTTTTAAAGACAGGAAATGTTCATATGGCCAGCGTACCAAGGCTGTCGGTCACCCAGACTGGGCTGCAAGAGTTGTGAAATTCGCACAGGCAGAGTGTCTTATCCAACCCCAGAAACCAAAGCGCTTCGACCACAAGGTAAATAACTAGTACACGGACTTCCCCGCAGCTGCTAAACAGGGCTGAGTACTTCAGTACAAACTACAAAGACAACGGAGGTTGGATTAAAAGTTGGATAAATCATTGTATAGTACCTATCATTTCCCAGATGAGGCAAAGTTAACATGTGTTCTCTAAACTGCTTTGTAGTTCAATCGTTTCCAGACACTTAAACATTACACATTTTTTCGTAATCAATGCAAATAGTTTATCCTAACCGTTCCATACTTCAGGTGTAAGATGTAAGCTATAAGAAGCATAGAAGGTACATAAGAAAATACTCCGCCTTATTTCTGTAGACTAAAACAAATGAAGGATGATAATCCAATAAAATACCCCGATATTCAAGATTTTGGCAATGAAAGCATTCCAAGAGCTTATTAGAGATGGCAAATTTAAACATAAATCAAATAATACAGAAAGACCAAAACGTAGAGCTGTGTCAACAGACACTAAGACCATGGGAAATAGCAACCCACTGTCTACAAGCGAAGCACTAGTGTAGAGCTTATTCGCATAGTTTAGTGACTTCCCAGCCATCAAAGGAGATTGCAGTTTTTTAATTATAAATACTATCATCTGTAATGATAGTATTTATCATCATGCCCTCATGTGGGTAAAAAGAACATATTTCATTCCTTTTTGCAACAGAAATACCTATTAAGTAAGAATTTAGCAAAGTGTAAAGCATGCTGTTTCTTACATTTTCACTGAAGAAAGTCATTTTGGTCAGACAATGATTTATTTGCATGAAATACCTCAGTTTTTGTGAAATTTTTATCCACTTAATTCTTTTTTTAATTTACCTTTTACTATCAGACATGCAAAAATATTTCACGGGTTTAACTAGTTTCAATTTTTCTACCGGCCACATGTAAACAACCCGTCCTCATTTTAAGCAAAAGTAAATATGGCAAATATATTCTGACTTCTACTTTAGAAAGTAAATCCAATTCTAGTATAGTTACTATTGCTCCAATTAAAACGCATACAGTACCTAAAACATGAAGTCAACTGAAACACGACCAGACGATGCATACCAAGCTGTGTATTTGAAATGAACACTGATAAGAATCGAACTTGCTGTGGACGCTTGACTCCAAAATGGATATCTTCACAAAACTTCTGCTTTTATAGGTAGAAAGATGCTAATATTTTATTACTTTCTTATAATAGTTGATTCACAAAAGTGATTGAAGTGATTCCTACATTTCTGCATCTATTGGTAATAAGAGAAGCACATATTTTTAAAATTCTCATTTAGGTAGTAGTTAAAGAAAAACCGCAACTCATGAAACAACGTAAACTGCTTTAAATCTGAGCTTTCTTTCCAACTCCATAAAGCAAGCACATTTTAATAAACCTTCTTAAGAAACAGCTAGTCTTACCTTCTTGTGTTAGATTACGATTCAAATAAACTGCATAAGATTCTAACACATTAAGATGCCGTTCAAAGTTTACATCGAAAAAAGGCTGAGCTGGAATTTTAAATGCAGTCCTAGGAGCACAGAACCAAGTTCGGTATTTAAATAAATTCTCCCCAAACAACAAATTCACACACAAAGAAGCGTGAGGGAGTATATTACCTCGACGTTAAAAGAAGAAAGCTTCCTGGATCATTTTAGTCCGCGAATGACTGCAGGAGTGAGAGCCGTCACTGGCTGCAGGCAGCACTCTGCACGACAGAGAGTGACCACGGCCAGGAGCGGCTCCTCTGAGAGGCAGGGCAGACCCAACGGCGAGCTCACGCAGATCAGATCACTCTGAAGGAGGCAGGCATGCGAGGGGCTGGGACTTCCAGCGTCTGCTCTCCTATAGGGCAGGACTTTCTCCCCCTACTTAACCCCTAGGGGCAAGGTCTTCATAACGGTAACAGCTGGCACACAGAGGGGCTTGATCTGAGCACGAGGTCAGCGAGCCAGGATATGAAGGTGACATGCAATTTCTAGCCTTTTCCTGCTTCTACAGGGAAATTGCAAGAAGGGCTGTTTTTAGTTATAACTTCCTTTGATCTTTCAGATTTAACGTCACTTAGTAGATTAAAGCCACGTTAGCTGATATTATTTGCCTGCTTAGACTAACTTCAGTCACAGATTCGGTTTTCTGACACGCGGAGCTACTACATGTAAACCGACACAAATAAACACCGATCCGTGTTTATTTCTCAGTTCTAGGGAGTCTCGTGTTCTGTCACAAATGGCTCTTGAGACCCTGCTTTTTAGGGAATAAAGTTCATAGTTTTCAAAAGAAGAAGTCTTCTTTACTAAAGAGAAAAGCATCGTTTAAAGCAGATGTAAGTGTTTCTCTTCAACGTTCCCAAGCAAAAAGAGCAATTAAATGAATCTGACATTGCTTTTTATAAACATGTGGCCTTGATGATGACAGTATTTAAAATTCCACAACCACAACATAAAATCCTTGTAAATACCTACAAACAAATGCTTTACATTTACATATGACATCCACTGGCAAATAAGTGATAACTACTGACACTGTGAAATCTAACTCTTAATGACTTCTTTAATAAAACGTGTAAACAACTCTTTTAACAGGCTGTATTGATTAATTATATGAACATAGCACTTTCAAAATTAAAAAAGGAACACCAAAAGCCCAAGCAACCACAGAAAATAGATAAGATTGGACTTCGTCAAAATCAAAGCTTTTGTACATCAAAGAACATTCTTAAGAAAGTGAAAAGACAACCCACAGAATGGAGAAAATATCTGCAATTCATATATCTAAGAAGCCAGTATCCATAACATATAGATATACCTTACGATTCGATAATAAAAAGACAAATAATCTAAGAAAATGCAAAATTTTGGAATAGACGTTTTCCAAAGACAGTACGCAAACAACTAACATGCACACGAAAAGATGCTCAATATCACTAATCATTAAGAAAATGCACATGAAAAACCGCAGTGTACAGACAGCACTTCGCATCCACTAAGATGGCTAGAATCAAAAACAGGAAGGAAGTAGAGAAGGGAGGGAGGGAAGGGAAAAGGAAGAGGGAAAAAGGGAAGGAATGGGAAGAAAGAAAGGGGAAGAAAAAAAGAATATGCGCTGGCAAGGATGTGGAGAAACGGGGGCCCTCGCACTCCGCCGGTGGGGCGGTACGCTGGTGCAGCCGCTACGGGAAACAGTCCGCAATTCCCCCCAGAAATCACACGCAGAGCTGCCACGTGACACAGCAATTTCACGCCTAAGTACAGTTGACTCTCGTTATTTGTGAATTCAGTATCTGCAGATCTGCTAAACTTTTATTTTTTAACCGCAAAGAAATCCTCACGGAGCTTTCACAGCCATCAGGCGTGCGCACACGCGCCGAGTCCCCCAACACACACACACACGCACACACACACACGCACACGAGCCCAGGTGGGGACGAGCAGGTGACTCTGCCTTCTTGGTTCGGGTCTTACGCTGTAAACAAGTGTTCTTTCCGCAGTCTACTAGTGCCACGCTTCTCACAGTTTTGTGCTTTTTGTCGGCAATTTCGCCGTTTGAAATGGCCCCGAAGCACCGTCAGTAGTGCTGGCGATCGTCCCCAAGTTCAAGGCCGCGGCGTGCCTCCTGGAGGAAACACATGTGTCAGATCTGCTGCACTTGGGCGTGAGTCACAGCGCTGCTGGATGTGAGTTCGATGTTAGCGAATGAACAATGTACGTCAGATAAGGTGTCTTTAAACAGAAACACACATGAAAAAGGTCACGTCTAGACTGGTTATCAAACCTGTGACCGGAAGCTCACAGTAACCTAATCCTGCATTTCCACAGGAAGCGATGGCTCGGGATTCACTAATTCAGTGTTTGCAGAGACGTAACTACCACAAAGAAGGAGAGGCAACCCACGTTCATAAAAAACTTGCACACCAATGTTCTCTACAGCATTACTCCCAACAGTCAAGGAAGCAACTCAAACATCCGTCAACAGAAAGATGGATAAACCAAACGCAGTGTATCCAGACAATGCGATATTCGTCAGCCATAAAAAAGAATGAGGCATTGACATGCTGCGACGTGGAGGAACCTGGGAAATGGTAGCTTAGTAAAAGCCAGATGCCAAAAGTCACGTATCGCATAATCCCATTTAAATGAAATATTCGGAACAGTCAAATCCAGAGACGAAAGGTAGATCAGGGGTTGCCGGTGACTGAGCGGGGACAGGAGGTGGCAGAGACTCCTAGTACGTACGGAGTGGTTTTTAGGGTGATAAAAATGTTCTGAATGAGAGAGTGAAGATGGTTACCTAACCTGGCAAAATATACTAAAACCCACTGAACTGTATACCTTAAAATGACGAATTTTGTGGTATGTGGAGTCTCTCTCAAAAAGAAAAATGAAGAAGGTATAAATGTCTAGCCATTACACCAAGAGTTTAGTTCTTGAGCTCGTCCTTGCAAGAAAGGCAAAGGAAGGTCGCGGAGCGTTGACCCTATAAATCGCTTCCAGAAACCCCTTATATGAGTTCACGTGTCACAGGAAGCCGAGACGTAAACATTCTACTGATAAACTTGCAAATTCTTATTTACACTTTTAGCAAAATCACCGATTTGTACGTTTCCTCACTTCATTTAGAACCGTTGGGTCCAAGTTAAAATAGAAAATTTAAAGTACACCTGTTACTGCCACATAGAATACGCATTATTTCATAAAGAATAATAGAGATCAATGCCAAACGCTGCAGTATTTTCCTCAATATATTATTTAGAGTGAAACAAAACGCTAGAAACCTTACAAAGTTTTAAGGTCCTCTGAAAATACTCCCTTTTTTCCCTCAGATCACATTATTTAGGTGTCTTTCTTGATTATTATCGAAAGAGAATACGGGAGAGGGGAAGAGACAAGAGCAGGCAGGCAGGCACTTTTAAAAAAAGAAAAAAGAAACACCTGCCAGTTAATAAAGTTTCCCATCTGCACTCAGTCCAAACGTCAATCTAGATCCTGTTCTATTTATTAACATTTAGAAGTCCCACCTATTAATCCTTGTACGTGTGTGTTTAAATGTCAAACAGTTGTGCGTGAGTGAACTGTGGTCTAAGGCAGTATGTGATACCTTGAAAATCACCAAGATGTTCCTTTCCGTACGGTCAAGCCACTAGCTCAGCCATTTCAAAGTCCGAGTCCAGAAGAAGGAACCGCAGGAGAGCTCTGTGGGTAACACCCTACAGGGCACTTGTTTCTGGAGCGCAAACCATTAGGTACACAGTGAAGACTTCAGCCCAGGCCACTGCTACTCATGAGTCAGAGGAGGGGTCCGTGGCGTCCTGAAGTCCGGTCTCAGCTCGGCCGCTCGCTAGTTCTGTACACCTGAGCGAGTCACTTACCCCAGAGGCCGTGGCATGTCATTTAGAAAATCCGCATATTAGATGAGATGAGCTCACAGGCTCCCTCCCCGCTCTGAGTTCGGTTTCTATGAATCTGGATATCATTGCAGTAGATACAATAAACCCCAGTTTTACTATTCAAATTTGGGTTAAGAAAAGACGATACATTCGGAGTGGAACTGGCGAGTCTGGGGCAGAGAGCACATCGTGAGCAAACTGGGGCATAAACGACGTGGTGGCGGGATGCTGACACCCTCTGCACCCGTTTAGAAATGTCAACTTCTCTCACCTGGATATTTACATTTCTGAACCTAACAGCTTCTTTTTTTAATCCCATTCCCTGTTGAAAACACTACCTCCGAAATCTATACTTCTTACAAATGGAAACCCTGTGACCCTCGCTCATCTCCACGGTCCGTCTGAGGACCGCGCCGTTCCCCAGAGCGTGGCCTCCCCGCTCCCACGTCATGTCCTCACTCGCTCTGTCCTTACGACACACAGGCCTCGCGCTCCGCGTTTGCTGACTCTTCCAGTCTTCCGTCGACGTCTGTTTCTTCCCAGGTCTGGGGGTGCTACCGAAAAAAGTCCCCCGCCGGGGGAGTGGAGGCCTGAACCAAAGGGTTCCCGATGCGGCCGAGGCTCGCCTGCTGTGTAGATCCTTCGACGACGTCCCCACGGGGACTGGGCAGAGCCGTCCCCAAGCCGCCCGCCTTCGCCCTCTCCACAAACGATGCCGCCTGTCATGCTAAATAACGAAAGCACTGGGCCGTGAGTTCCTTCGAATAGTATCATCTCTCTCTTGACCGTCCCCTGTGAGTCATCCGTCATCTCTTACAACGTCCAACCCTCTTTCCTACATTGAGTACTTAACGCTCTGGGGCTGCGCTCCCCAGTGAGGCGGCCGCTAGCTGCGTGGGGCTGTTTCCGTCTGTAACCGCGGCAGACTTCATCTCTTCAAGATGCTTCTCCTCCGGTTCCGACGGCCTTCGCCCAGCACAACGTCACTGCGGCTCACTCGCCTTTTCACCCTAACGCTTCCCCCTGTGTGCCCGCTCCCCTGCTCACGAAGCCTCGGGACGTGAGGTTCCCGCCAGGGTCGAATCTTTTAATAAAGCTTCCGGACTATGAGCATGAGGACGATAAGTTTCCGTTACCATAAGGACAACATCTTGGCTTTCGGTGTGTTTCAGCCCCAGGCCCATCAAGGTGCAAGAGCCCCACAGACCGCAGGACCAGACGGAGGACCAGAGGGATGACGCCATGGCTGCTTCCAGAACCAGATCTGATGATCGATTAGCCCAGCCCCATCGAAAAAGTGGCTCCCACAACCCTAACTCTCCTAGTTTCGTGTCTAAGGATTTTTCCCCTATATGATCTATCCCCTTGAGACACCCGGGGGGCCAGGTCTCTGGGTGACAGCTCACCTGCGTCTCTGGGCTCACAACGCTCTTGGCTGCAAGACCTGCGTGTATCTTATCGGGCTTAGACGCACGCAGGCAGATGGACCCCTTCGCCCTGGTCACACGTTCGAGTTAGTTATGAAATGGGATGGGATGGAAGAGAATGGAATGAAAGTGGCGCTTCGGGTGCTCGACGGCTCCGCGCGCCTCTGGGCTGCGCAGCTGTGCGGAGCAGACACGGCGGCTCCGGGGCCGCAGCCAGCTGCGTGGGCAGCGCTGCTCCAGATCCGGGTCTTGCTCTGCCTCCCTCTCCGTCCCCAAGTCCCTCTCTTCTTGCCGTCTTTGGCAGCGTCTTCTTTATCTACGGACAGAAATGCTCGCTTTTCCCCCGGCCTGAAAAAGGAGCCCTTCCTCCTCTTGGCCGTCCGCGCTCAGGCCGCTGGTCTGTCTTTCTCTTCCCTTTCGTTGCCGGACAATGCCCAAGGCTCGCGTCCCCTCGTCCCTATAACTTCTCACGGTCCCGCCCAGCATCCCATGAAACGGCCCCTTCCCCGGCACTCGCTGTCCTTCCATTTCTCCCCTCCCAGCCCCGCCGGCCATATCCTTCCCTCCTCGCTCGGTTTGGACTGTTCTGGAATTCTCTGCCTCTTCGCCCTCCATTCCGTTTCTCGTCGGCGGATCCTGTGAATTCTTCATCTAAACCTCTGGCAGTCACATCTCAGGCTGTCGCCCTCCGCGCCCATGTCGTCACATGCCGACGCCTGAGCTCCATTTCGGCAGCCTCCGCTCGCTGAGGACCATTGAACACGTGTCCTGCCAGCGGCTCAAACGCGACAGTCTGCGATATACATTATCTTATTATTCTCAAACGATTTCTTGATTCTATTTCTAGGTAGCTTCTCAGTCACTTACGCCCCAAATTTCCACTGAAATATTTCCTTGCTGCAGACCTGGCCTACGCCGCATCGCGACCCGAGCGTCACCTTTAACTTTTATGCCGCCACGTGCCCGTGTCCGTTTGTTCCCAAGAACTTAGGACTGTCCCATCCACCAACCTTTCTTTGCTATTCGTCTTCCCACTTTCTACGTATTCCTTCCACCGCCATGGCCTAATCGTGAGACCTAACTGACGGCATCCCACATTTCCAATCCAAGCAACAGAGGGCTTCCAGATTCATCATCACACTCGACAGATCTGACCAGAAAACACTAACGGCTCTTCCTTGCCTGCCACGCAGTTTAAACACCTTCGCTGGCATGCGAGACCCCCCAACATCTGGACCCGTCTCCCTCCTACTCCGAGCCCTTGCCAAACAGAATCTGCTTTACTCCCCACGAGCCATGCACACCCCTCAGTGCTCACGCTGTTCCTTCGAGCTGCAGTGGCCTCTGTGCACATTTCCGGTGAGCCCGTTCTTTTACGACGTGTGACAAATAATCTGTCTTCCATGAAGCTTTCTCTGATTACCTAAGCCAGAAATCCTCTCATCCTTCTCTAAGTAACAGGACCCTGAGATCTCTCTTATGCCACTCAGCAAGTGCTAATTTTGGATCATGGTCATCTGGATATCTCTTTTACCTTCTTATTCTATGCTTTACTGCACAAGCTCGATTATTACATTATCATTTTTACACCCCTCAGGAAGACCTAGTACCTATCGGGTCCTTGACAAATATTAATTGAAAAAATGACGGTTTATAATTTGTTACTATTACGTACGTCCCTTATTAAACAGAATAAATGCAGGTTTGGGATGCAGTCTGTAAAATAAGATACGGTATACAAAATCTTGTTTTCCTTATGATTTATATGGGTCTCAAGGACCCCTTCTACCAGGGCGTGGGAAAGAAACCAAAATATATTCAATATATTTTCAGTACGACTGCAATATGTTGCAGTATTCCCTGCTTTTAAATTCTGAGTGATAAATTGCCTCTGAATAATAAGGGCTGTCAGCTTGTCACGCTTTTCCTCCAAACCAGTAGAGATCACTCTGAAAGCTAAAACGCAAATTCATTCTTAGGCAGATTTTATAATTTTTGTTTTATCTCTAAGGGAGAATTATCCTTGGCATTAGCAGAAATATCTTCAAACGATGACAATAAATAAGAGTCTTCCCCACAGTGAGGCTTTAGATTTAACAGGCTTTCTGTTTAATTGCCAATTGGTTTTATAGTAGCAAATATGATTTATGTGACAGTGTTTTGGAAATAAGTAAATCTGGGAGATGTTACTTTTTATTTATTACACCATTTGTTCTATTTGATTAAAAACTATCACTACAGCTGAGCCTCGAACAACACAGGGGTTTAGGATATGGACCCCACGCAGTGGGAAATCCACATATAACTTCTGACTCCGCAAAAAAGTTAACTACGAATAAACTACTGTTGACCAGAAGCCTTACTGACGTAAAGAGTCGACTAATACTCTATGTTATACGGATTATACACTGTATTCCTTCAATAAAGGAAGCTACTGAAATGTTAGTAAGAAAATCGTAAGGAAGAGAAAATACATTAACAGGACTCTATGTACTTATTGACAAAAACCTGTGTCTAAGTAGACACATACAGTTAAAACCCCTATTATTCCAGAGTCGACTGTAATTCACAAAGCATCCGGTCATCAAGAATTAAACTTACTTGTTAATCTATATACTACCAAAAATTTTAATGACGATCAGAAGTTGATCCTCAAAAAAGCACAGAGGTTAGTAACTTTCAGAGAACAGGTAGTCTTTTTTCCTGTGAAGGAAAAAAAAAAATCTTACTAGGCAATATAAAAAAACAGACAAAAACTTGAGCCCTCTTTAACCCAACCAAAAAATAACTATTAAAAAGATGTTTTAAATGTGAAAATAACTCACGCGGCCTAGTTTATTACAGATTTCACGTTGGAATTCGGGCAAACTTTTGTCTGTACGTGAGCAGCATACACAGCACGCTGCCCAAGAGTCTCTCTCCCACACGAGGCATAAAGAATAAGAATGTGCTATGTTTTAAAAGAGGAGAGGACGCTCAGATCTGCTAGTTTTCTATCAAAAACAGGCTGGGTCATTTCAGCCCTAACAAAATAACTAGACTGCAGATCACCTGAGACTGTAACGCTGCGAAGCATTATGATTTCAAAGCAAAGCGTAGAGGCCGATGGGCTCTGGAGAGTTCCCAGGATGCTTTTTGGTTTGCCATATAGGATTTCCAAATAAGATGCTTCACTTTTACAACAGATTCTCCGGCATGAGCTACACTCCTCGAATGAAGACCTCCATGTCTTAACTCTAAACTAATTAGAAGATTATTTTAAGTTTCAGTGCATTGTTACCAAACCTTAAATGAATGTAGTTTGAATCTGTTGAGGGATGATGACCAATAATCTGAAATTGTCCGTAAGTCAGACTTCTAATGTTTATGGAGAAAGTTACTCTTACTTTCCTCACGTCATGAAATAAAAATACCTGCCAGTTAATTCTCCAAAACTCAGGCTTTACAGGAAAATATATGTGTCACTTGCGTACCAACACCTGTCGTCACTGCTAAAGGCTTAGATTGAGTAGCACCGTGACACATCGATCCTCTGATATAAAACGAAGGTGTATAAAAGAAAGTAAATGAACATCCTAATTCCATTTTATCGATTTACACTTTTTGTAATATGTGGTAATATTACTTTTGGCAAGGAAAAAACCTTAGATTACCCAAACTCTAAGACAGAGACATTATTAGAGTTAGGCATGTCACAAATGTGGCAGGAGTTGCTTTATACGTGGAAAACACACATTAGTTATTCAGAGGTTCGAGCAGTTCAAAATTATGAACTCATGCTATATCTGGCTTCAGAAAGTTGTTTATACGAAATAAAATTCTGTGAGATGGCTGTTACGAGATAAGAAATAACGTAATAACAAATGGAAAAGGAGTAAGGATATTTATATCAGAATCTAAGAATGCGAGATATATATTAGGCCTCTCAAAAATCTTTTAAAATAAATATCCCAACAAAGCAGTGTTGTCAGACTCAAAACAGAGGCCTGGCTGAAAGGACCCATTTCTAAATGGAGTACATCAGAAGCCCGGATTACGTCACAGAAGGTCAAAGGTTACCTTAACATCTTTAGAGACAGCACGTCATGAAGCTCAGCAAAGGCCACACAGAAACCATCCCGATGACCGGTGTGCTCCAAGACTAGGCGCCCCGAGAAGAGGCATCTTGGCACATTCACCGCGAACCCCACGCCGAAGGCCTAGGCAAGTTCTGGCTCGTCACCATCATCCTGAATGTCACCTTTCTGGGCTGTCAGACAGAAGGGACCTCGAGGGGACGGACTGGGAGATGCTTCAATTCCAGAGCTGGGAAGTGCGGGCATGACCGGCCAGCTGTCCCGAGGCCCGTACCAAGTCCACCACGTGCGTGTCGTGACGTGCGCTACTAGATGCCGGCATCCCCGAGACATGCAGGATGCTGCGCCCGGGGCTGGAGAAAACGTGCCACCGTCACCCTGGCACCCGTAACCTTCAACGTCGTTAGAGAAGAAAACTCCACCTCTCTCCCGACTCACCTGTTCCAGGCGCTCCAATGACTTAAGATCGCAAAACCTTCGATGAAAATGTTGGGGGAAACGGTGAAAGTGAACGCAAGCATTTCTCTTCCTTTATAACGAAACTGCATCATGGATATGGCCATGGCTGATACGTAGCAAGCACCGGTTCGTGTGCTGCTTTGGCAAAGGAACTCCAAAGCCGATGCGCACACCGTGATTGCAGAGCAAGAACGAAATACGCTCGCACGGTTACTTATGAAGCAGGTGTCTGTATCAGAGTCCCACGGTATGTTAACAATAAGATATCAGCAGGACCACCTTTGCCTTAAAAGAGAGACGTAACACAATGCTATAGTAAGACCCGGTATCCGGACTTCGCAAAGGTCCGTCCGTCACTGCAAGTGCCTTCTATACAGGAGAAAGGATGGAAAAATAAGTTGAGCAGCCAGAGAAATGAAACTAGTAAGTTCTTTCTTCTGTTCCTAAGTTAAAGTATCTGCTTTGTTTAGTCATTCGACAGTCTTTGCTTTCCTGGATGTATCGGTCGATGATCAAGAATTGCTAAGTATGTACTCTACTCAATATCCTCAAGTCACACCCCGTTACGCAGCACACAGTCCACGCGGCCCGCAGTAACGGCGAAGAACCATCATGTCTCCCCCTAGCCATCCCTACGGGATACGAGGCAATGCGGTGTTCATTCCTTCCTCCGCCAAGTGAAATGCCTTAGTAATGTGCATCCACGCCCTGCTGGCTTCGCAAGGAGTCGAATCCAGCTTCAAGGATCAAGCTCACATCCCCTCTGTAGAAACGAGCAGCACTGTCACAGATCTCTAAACTAATTCCTAATCTTGCATAAAGCTAAAATGTCCCTTTTCTGTAGATCGAAGCAGCACAGCTTTTGGAAACATCTGCTCTTCCTAGTCTCTGATTATGTTTGCGACGATGGTCGCTGTCGACACTGACAACTAGAAGCCACAGACCATGTCCGGGACAACCACTTAGTTGACCTTGGGTTGTACGAAGCCAGGAGCAGAGGAAAGATGCTCAGTCTTTGCTACTGCGATCTTAACTTCCTTACATAATTCGACGCTGTCAAAGGCTAAACTCGACAAGATGTCTCAGCACAGCTACCGAAACGGGAGCGGCACTGACCGCCCTATTCTCACGGGGATAAACAGTTCTGTATCCTTTTCGAGAGGGCAAATGAAAAAAAGGTGGAGAGGTGAGACCAAAAAACGAGGCAAGCTCCTGGTGTCCGCGCCACCACGGCTCCGAGGGCAAAGTCCCTTGGGCTATTCAAGAAGATCCTTGAACCCAAATTAATAATAATGTTACAGGCCTCACCAGGCCACAAGAAAACACTGCCTTCTGATCCCAACGGCAACGCATAAAACTAATATCCCATTTGTGTAACAGATTTTAAAAAGAAACTAATTTTTTATAGTAATACACATCTATTTCTGGATCTGGCACTCCACCTGAAACGCTCAACTGCAGAGCTACACGAGTCTCCCTAAAAGAGTTTTTATTTTTAAAAAGTTCCTTTTAAAAACTTAAATCCTGGTCCCTTTGATCAAGACTAACTTCAAATAGACAAGCAAGGAATTTTCTAGCAGCCGAAGAGTTCAATGATTTCCTTCAGATCACCCGGCATCAGAGAGGCCCACACTGGCTTGCGGACGAGAAACACATAATGGTGTTATTTATACACCAGACTTTAACTTTTTTTTTTTTTTGTATAGAATGTGTTTTAAAAAATGAACTACTCCCACTTTTGAGTACAAATATGGGAATAAAACAAGTTATCTCCACTTGGCTCTGGAGTGTACCGATTATACAGAAACGAGGGGTGTTTAAATCTCAAATTTTATAAAAATTATCCCATAGATGAATGCTAATGATAGGGTCTGATGTTATTTTTCATCTACTCTTTTACCGTTTAATGCTAATATCTTGTCATTTTTTTCCTTAAGAGAGAAGGTTAAATGGTCAAAGCTGAGGAAACAGGGAATCGATAAGGGTGACTTCTTATTGCTAAGCTAATAAAAGAATAAAGTTGCAGTCATTTAATGTTTCATGAACCAAGCAAGTTCTTTTTCAAATAAGGTAACTCGGAAGTTCATATTTTGGATAATATGGGTCTTCCACTCTACGTTGATGCATAACGAGCTAATATTTTGATATAGAAAAGCTAATTATTATACCCATGTAAAATAAACAATCCATTCATTTATTTGCTTAATTCTTTAATATTGTATAAAATGGCTCCGTCTTAACTTTATGTTTCATTTCTAACCATTCCACTGGTAAACATTTTAAGAGAATGACTACAAGCGGCTACCAAGAACCACAGAGAGAGGGTGGGGGTGATACTTTTTACAACATCAGAATAAATCTTTTTAACATACCAAGTTTCCAATCACTATTTTTTACCTTATTCCAAAATTTTCAAGTACAGTTAAAAGTTTTTTTAAGTAGTTTTATTTTTTTGTTTTTTGTTTTTTAACATTCCTGCTATAAAAATATAGCCATGCAGGTTGAGAGCACTGCAAATTGTCCCGTATGTCAAGGTCACTTCGCTGCATATGGCGGCTAAGTGCCACCCCTACTTCAACTACCTCGCCTGTCAATGCTGCGACATGAAAGCACTTGCCTATCACTCTGCTACTTTTCTAGCTCACATTCTTCAGTGAAGCCTAAAATAAGCAAATAAGTTCAACAAAAGTTTACTGAAGGTTATGAATATAGTGTGTTTCGGCTTTTATTTTTCTACTAAGAAGCCCTGAGAATATATTGAAGTTAAAAGGAACAATGTGATTAATAGGTGAATCAATCCCCCGTGATCAAAGAAAACCCTTGTGAAAAAATATTTTGACATATGAGGAAAGTAAGACAAACAGGGATTAAAAAAAAAAAAAAAAAAAGGAGAGAATGAGGAAAGGAAGTAGCAGATGATAAAAGGAATACGAGAAATGGAAAACAGCCGTAGCGTCAATATGATAAATTTAAGACACACGCATCAAATAATGGAGAAGAAAAGAAGCAAGACATAAACTAAGGCCGTCCGAGGAAACAGGAAACTAACGGGAAAGGACAAATTATGACACCGAGAATAGGGAAGGCAGAAGAAAATTTAGGTTTTCTATGTTGTCATTGAACACAGAGTAGGGATCTTGGCTTTTAAAACAATTTATTGGAAGAAAAAAAACCACAAATTGAGAAAATTGCAACAGGGCGTGCATCTACAGTGATTGCACAAGTATGATAAAGCACTCTTGGACACCGCAGTCCTGGAGATTCCAACTTAGTTTTTTCTTGTAACCTCATGACATCCATTATAATTCTGGACACACAGGAAGTTGCTTAAAGCACATTAGTAAGAGACCAGGAAAAACAGAGACTGCTGGGAATCCCAGAGACAAAAGCCAGCTTCTGGATGAGGATCCCATGAGCGCTAACGACTGCCACCCCTTGCTCCTCTTCGGAGCTGGCACGCACCGCCTCACTCTCTCACTGAAACAATCTCTTCCATCTGTAAGAGAGATAAAAAGGCACCAGATACTGGCATTTCTCCTTTTCAGACTCCTTAACCCTTGCTCTACACAGTCTTAGAAGCAAAGTCAATCCAAGTTCTCCCAGTCCCTTTGTTGCAAAAGATACCTTTGTCCCGCAGATCATTCAAAGTGGAAACGCAACAGGCTTGGTTTGGAGAAGATGCTCTGATACCACGACACCTTTACGTTTACACTAATACCGATCAGGCCTTTATTCAGTCCGAGATCAACTAAAGGACAAAGTGAAAAACAGGTTTCGTCGTAAGTTAAAATAACACAGGAGATGGAGCCTTTCAAATTCTCTAAACTAATCATCAGGGAAAAAAGATAACACAACTTGAGAACATAAACTTTTACCCAAAAAAAAAGCCAGCCGTAAATCAAGTACTCTTAAATCTTAAAGAAATATATATTGTTGATTTATAGAAGACAAATTACTAGAGTTGGCTCAGAAAAAAGTCAGCTAGAAAAGGATGTCACCTCATTCCTCTTAATACACACGTACCCCACGCCTACCATAGGGGTTCCAAAAGGTTCAAAAGAACCTCCCCAATCGCTCTCTCACACGAATCCGCGAGTCGGACACACTACCCTCAGATGAGTCTTGAACTTCATTACCAACGTGCAATTTGTGGACACTGCCCCTTTCTACTCCTCGATCTCTTATGAGATTGGCAAAGCTGAATCCCACCTACTTCTTCAAGATAGAGCTAAATTTCCCTTTCTCTTTTTAGACCACCCTGGCCCACAGAGCTCATTCTCTCCTTTGACTACCAAACAACTGGTTTCTACACCATGTATTAGATATTTTCATTCTTAAGGGTTTGTTTTGGCAGTCGGAGTAATGCACGCTATTCACATATTGTGTTCACTCATTCTCAAGACAAGAAATGACCCCTATATCTAACAGAACCCATATCCGTTTCAGTATGATTTTCTAATTTCTCCCACACCTTCCCTTGGGAAAACCTTTTATTCTTCTTGAGTGCATTTTTTAGTGTTTTTTTCTGGGGAGGTTACGTGAATGGTAAATGCTCTTATTTTATATATTTGAATTTTTCTTAATTTTGCTCACTCTAGCATAACAGTTTAGCAGGGTATAAAATTCTATGCACTATTATTTTTTTTCTCAGCACTTCGAGGTTATTACTTCGCTGTCTTCTGGCCTCTGAGTTGCCAATGAGAAGTCCATTAGAGATCTC
>NW_011889029.1:949253-960838 GCF_000151845.1 Pteropus vampyrus | reverse complement strand
GAGAAATGGAAAACAGCCGTAGCGTCAATATGATAAATTTAAGACACACGCATCAAATAATGGAGAAGAAAAGAAGCAAGACATAAACTAAGGCCGTCCGAGGAAACAGGAAACTAACGGGAAAGGACAAATTATGACACCGAGAATAGGGAAGGCAGAAGAAAATTTAGGTTTTCTATGTTGTCATCGAACACAGAGTAGGGATCTTGGCTTTTAAAACAATTTATTGGAAGAAAAAAAAACACAAATTGAGAAAATTGCAACAGGGCGTGCATCTACAGTGATTGCGCAAGTATGATAAAGCACTCTTGGACACCGCAGTCCTGGAGATTCCAACTTAGTTTTTTCTTGTAACCTCATGACATCCATTATAATTCTGGACACACAGGAAGTTGCTTAAAGCACATTAGTAAGAGACCAGGAAAAACAGAGACTGCTGGGAATCCC
Organism: Pteropus vampyrus; assembly: GCF_000151845.1. Classification (NCBI taxonomy): domain Eukaryota; kingdom Metazoa; phylum Chordata; class Mammalia; order Chiroptera; family Pteropodidae; genus Pteropus; species Pteropus vampyrus. The sequence continues at coordinate 960,391 of NW_011889029.1, read as the reverse complement.
AGAGACAAAAGCCAGCTTCTGGACGAGGATCCCATGAGCGCTAACGACTGCCACTCCTTGCTCCTCTTCGGAGCTGGCACGCACCGCCTCACTCTCTCACTGAAACAATCTCTTCCCTCTGTAAGAGAGATAAAAGGCACCAGATACTGGCATTTCTCCTTTTCAGACTCCTTAACCCTTGCTCTACACAGTCTTAGAAGCAAAGTCAATCCAAGTTCTCCTAGTCCCTTTGTTGCAAAAGATACCTTTGTCCCGCAGATCATTCAAAGTGGAAACGCAACAGGCTTGGTTTGGAGAAAATGCTCTGATACCACGACACCTTTACCTTTACACTAATACCGATCAGGCCTTTATTCAGTCCGAGATCAACTAAGGGACAAAGTGAAAAATAGGTTTCGTCGTAAGTTAAAATAACACAGGAGATGGAGCCTTTCAAATTCTCTAAACTAATCATCAGGGAAAAAAGATAACACAACTTGAGAACATAAACTTTTACCCAAAAAAAAGCCAGCCGTAAATCAAGTACTCTTAAATCTTAAAGAAATATATATTGTTGATTTATAGAAGACAAATTACTAGAGTTGGCTCAGAAAAAAGTCAGCTAGAAAAGGATGTCACCTCATTCCTCTTAATACACACGTACCCCACGCCTACCATAGGGGTTCCAAAAGGTTCAAAAGAACCTCCCCAATCGCTCTCTCACACGAATCCGCGAGTCGGACACACTACCCTCAGATGAGTCTTGAACTTCATTACCAACGTGCAATTTGTGGACACTGCCCCTTCTACTCCTCGATCTCTTATGAGATTGGCAAAGCTGAATCCCACCTACTTCTTCAAGATAGAGCTAAATTTCCCTTTCTCTTTTTAGACCACCTTGGCTCACAGAGCTCATTCTCTCCTTTGACTACCAAACAACTGGTTTCTACACCATGTATTGGATATTTTCATTCTTAAGGGTTTGTTTTGGCAGTCGGAGTAATGCACGCTATTCACATATTGTGTTCACTCATTCTCAAGACAAGAAATGACCCCTATATCTAACAGAACCCATATCCGTTTCAGTATGATTTTCTAATTTCTCCCACACCTTCCCTTGGGAAAACCTTTTATTCTTCTTGAGTGCATTTTTTAGTGTTTTTTTCTGGGGAGGTTACGTGAATGGTAAATGCTCTTATTTTATATATTTGAATTTTTCTTAATTTTGCTCACTCTAGCATAACAGTTTAGCAGGGTATAAAATTCTATGCACTATTATTTTTTTTCTCAGCACTTCGAGGTTATTACTTCGCTGTCTTCTGGCCTCTGAGTTGCCAATGAGAAGTCCATTAGAGATCTCGCGTCAGTCCTTTGAGTAAAGTCCTTTTCCCCTGGTCCTTTTAATATTTTTTCTTTGGGTTTAATATTTTTTCTCTACTGCAGTGTTTCTAGGTACGGATTTACCTTTACTCACGGTTTAGTACGGTTTAGTGCACTTTTGATCTGATGACTTTCATCCATTCTGGAAAATCTGGGATATTATCACCTCTGTTCGTTGAGCATCTCGAAGCTGTTTTATAATCTTTGTCAAAGAGTTGTACAGTAGTGAATTCACGTTCCATGTTTTTTTTTTTTTCTGTCTTCTTTAACATGTGCTTTGGCGATTAGGTTTGCAGGTTCCTTTTTAACGAGGGGCATTTTTTGTTTTCCTTTGACTCGGTTTTTCTTTCTTCCTCTCTCCTTCCAATTGTTTCTGTGGTTGTCTGCACCTGCTCCCTCTCCAAGGACGATTCTGTATACCTGTTAGCTCTGCAGTCGTGCAGATATTCACATTTTAAAACTTCAGCACTACGATGATATTAGAGTTACAGAGACAGCGGACAATCTGACTTGGTTTCTGATCGCTAGACCGTATTTTAATTCTACTTTCTCTCCTTGGTTCACAGCTTCTAATAACACTATGGCCTCCAAAAGTTGGCAGAGCTGGCAACCTTTTAGCTTCCAGTAACAGTGATGGAAATCAGGCTGGGGAAGGGGTTCATCTGGCTCCCACACCTTCCTTCCAGCAGTGAGACTGGCTCCTTTTCCCATCTCCCGTGATGCAGCTGCGGAGTAGCTGAGCAGCTTTCTGCTTCCGGCCGGGAGCTTGGCAGACCCACAGTTCCAGTCTTCCACTTAGAACTTTCTATTCCTAATCACTTTGTGGTCTTTGAGGTGTTTGTCTTAATCTTAAAGCTGGCTATGTCATTTTAGTTTTCTCATTTACATACTGTCATTGCCAGTGTGGAAGAAGGTGTTGAAACAAGACCTGTGGGGCCACGCTGACCAGAAAGCTCCTGTATCTTTTGCCTGCACTCGCGTGTCCAGCACGTGCCTAATGCAGAGAGGTTTTTGTAAATAACTTTCACAGGTTAAGTGCATATAAATGTGCAAAAATGAGGACACGTCAACAGAATTTTTAATCACGGGAGAGTATGAACACATTCATAAACAATCAGAGTCACACATGTTTTATTTGCTTTGATTAAAAATAGCCATTATGTCACTGTCAGCCCCATGAATGTGAGTTTCCTGTATAATCCACAATGGGCTTGAAACTCTCACAATTTTAAGAAAACAAGTGAGCTAACAAGTATAAAATGCTAAAGACAGCGTCCGACTGTCTCTTCCTGACTTCCTTTGTTCTTCAGATGCAATGTATTTTTGGCGACATAATTCTAAGTTTACCTTGAATCAGAGACCGAAATGAACATGAATGAAAGCAAATCCATTTAGCTGCCATCATTCTCAGAGGTCCCCATCCCAAGGAGTTTTTTCGTAGGAGGTGTATCCTACAAGAAAGAATAGTGTAAAAACCCAACCACCTCATGAAGCCTCCAAAATATGTTTACAAAGTATGGTGTATTAACATCACAAAGAGAAAAGTAATAATCCCTAAAAATTCTCACCAAAAAAAAAAAAAAAAAGGAAGAAAGAAAGGTTAAAGAATAAAAATTCTTTAGGGGTCTTCGGCACTGACCAGAAGAAACAACTGGTCTTTGATTTTGGAAAAGTCTCCCATTTATTTTACAATGAAATAATCTTGGTAGGGAGAAAGTAAAATCACTAGGTTATTGATTTCAAACTAAATAATGCTTAAGAATATCTAAGTGCCTTTGAATTAATTCTGTGTCCATCACACAACTGCTTTGATTTATAATTTTATCTTCTTAGAAAATAAACACATCAAATGGGAATGCATCATTCTGATTTGAGCTAGCTTTATATAACATAATGCATTGAAATTGAACTTTATGAACAGTAAGTGTCCAATTACTTATGGATAAACTGATAAGGGTCCTTCCACCTGCACCAGTGAGAGCCTGAGGTTGCTCCACCAGAGTACAAACATCTCTGTTTCTTTTAAAACTCCATACTCTGATGATTTCTGCATGGCTGTACTAAAATCATCGAATCTTTAAATCATTCATTTACATCTGGAAATGACCTCACGCGTCTACAGAATCCCTCATCTTCCGGCTATTACCTGAGGAGCCTGCCGATAATCAGAATCCCCCGGAGGGTCCACGAAAACACAAGTGTCTGGGTCTCTCCCTTCCCCATTCCTCACCAGGAGATTCTGACTCAGTAGTTCTGGGGTACAGCCCTGGTCCATACATTTCTAACAAGCTCCCAGATCATGCAGAAGATGTGAGTTTGGGGAACAATTCTTTGAGAACCACTGCTCCAGCTTCTTTCCCCTTTTACTGTATCCTGCGGAGTTAATCAAACGAATCCTTTCAGAGCAGACATTCAGGGCGCTTGTGCTGAATGTCTTAAGCTTAAACTACGCGGCTTAACGCGTGAGCCCCTCTCTTAGATTCCTAGTTCATCCTGACTTCCTCCTCTCTTGTCCAACCTAGCAAACCTTTGCACAATTCTTGCCACTTCAGTCCTCCCTCTGCTAAAAGGCTCTCCTTATCCGCCAATACTATTTTATCGATCCTTATTTATTCATTCATTAATTCGATGAATATTTATGAAGCACCTGTAAAATGTTAGTCACTGTGTTTAGTGCTACGAAAAAGACTAAGGTCAAAGCCTTCTTCAATTAACCTCGAATCGACTCCCAACACCGCGCGACTCTACATCCAACTCAGAAATTAAATCGAACAAGTGAAAACTACTGACCCCCAAAATGCTTGGAACTGGGTTTTCCAGGAGTAGAAATGGATGTATAGTAAATCTCCATATTTTCTTTCCTGGTCTGCTGATAACTTAGTACACGTTCTAGAGGGTTCTAAAAAGTGTTAATTAAATAAGGGTATAATGAAGAGGCCACCATGTATATGTTAAACAGGTTTGCGATAACTTCCCCTCATGTAGCAGGCTTAAAAAAAAAAGTAATTGCTGGTAATTCCAAGTTGATGCTTGGTATTCTCTTCAGATAGAAGGAAACTACAATGTTTGAAGGCAGGAAATAATCCTTCCATCTTGGTACTTCTGGAGTTGAACAGAGCACACAAAGGGTGCTCAGAATTAGACAAAAGGATGAAACTGCTCGCTGCTCGTTAAATTTTTCAGATAAAATATCCTTACAGATAACACTATAGCAGTACATGTTTTACGAGAACATTTTATTCATTCTTTGGAATGAAATACTTTTTCAATCCTCAAAATCCTATGAGTACATTTTAAAATTTGCTTTGACTCACGCTTAATTTTTAAATAGTGTTTATTCATCTTCTAGCACAAATCTGAATGAAGTCATACAAGTTATCCAGAACTAATAACTCCATGGAATAAATGGAAGTATTAATGATAAAGGAAGCTTTCACACAGACCCAATTAAGTAATTTTATAATTTTATTAAAGCATAACAGAAGTGCCCATGTAAGTGCAATAAAGCTTAATGGAAACTCAGTCTGGTACTAAGGGCAAGCATTATATGCAACGAAAGCATAAGTTACAAATAAGAAATAATCGAAATAATCTCACAAGAGTAAGTCTCTATTTCCTCAGAAATTAGCCAACATATACTCACGATCAAATTTACGCATTCAGAGTCTGTGGATAGCTACAGCGATCCTATATATTGTTTATACAGTCTGAGTTTGAAAAATGAAGTTATTCTTCAATTAGCCATTTCTATGCCCAAGTTAATGGCTGTTTGAAAAGGAGTCTCATTACGTGATTCCGTAATGTGCTCCGTAATAACCAACGTTAGCACACAGCTGTATAAACATATTTACTATGACATAGGCTTCTACTGCAGGCGGGTATTTTCCATTCTGAGCGTTGGTAACATGTATCTCAGACCAGCTTGATTTAGTATTAACACCGACGGGAAGAACTAGCTCTTAAATTATGTAACTACTTGTAAAAAAAAATGTTAACCCAACAGAACACTTAATATGTCATAAGTCATCTTATTTTTGCATTTTCATGCACCAGCGTGTTCATAAAAGGATGTATGGCAGTTTCTTAATTCCTTTTTTATTTTCATATATGTTAATAATAAAATAGTCATCTAAGAAGCCAATAAAATCAGTCGAGATAAACTATCTGACTTGCATTTACCAACAGATATCACTCGTGGCACGAGTGTATTTTACGTTTTTCTAGTAACACTAAAATATAGTTTAAAAAGGTAAAATATGGCAATATAATCGAGTGATTAGAAATCACTTTATTAGGCAAAACACCAGTCCCTGAATAAGCTAAAGATAAATTATCCTTTCTAAATTTAATATAAAGTACATTAAGAGAAAAGGTTTCAGAAACGAACTTTCAGCCTCTTTTGATCATCGAGAGTGGTTCCGTGCTAAAAGGTATTGGAAAAAGTCTACAAACATGTTAGTACGTAAGTAGCATCTTTGGTCCTGTCCAGAAGAGATGGCTTAGTAACGACTTATCCCGGGGTGAGAGGTTGACGGCTCATGATTACTTAAACTCAGAGCTTTAGGAAACTCACGCAAATATATTTTCTATTTAACGAACAAGTCAGACTTCAATCTTCGAGATGAATTTTTAGTTTTGGAAAAATACAACAGATTTAACATCTCCCATCAGCAGGTAATCAAATACCTGCCACGTTTCAAGCGATTTCGAAAGATAATCTAAACCTTTACATAAAGGACCTGGGAATATTTTTCAGCTGTTGTCCAGCACTTATTAGCTTCATCCTTCCTGACCAGGGAAAGGAATAAGCAGATGACTTTTCTTTTCCAGAGAAGGGATCTGAGCTGCAGGAGTACACAGCACATGTGCTGAGCACAGACGCTGAAGCAGACGAGGGTAATAAAAATATGTTTAAGCACAAATTCGATCTTCATTCTCTCTCCTGTCTTTTTGTGGGAGACTGTCCAACACTAGTTTCCAACACACAGCAGATCTCCGCCCTGAGCAAACAGCTCAGAGCCTGGGAATGTCTTTGCTATCTGATAAGTCAAGGATTCAGAGTAATAATATTCAGTATACTTGGAATGGAACGTCCGATATCACCGGTATATTCTAATTTTACTTTCTGATTTTAGTGTAGATTAAAGTCACACGACAACTAAAACTTTAAACGATGCTCACAAAGGCAACTTAAACAACACGAGCTCTTTAAAAACAGCTGCAGATAGAGCTTTTGCGTTTCCTGCTCGTCCTCAAGGGAAAAATACAATAACCTAAGCAATTTGTCACCTTAAAACATATGTTCCAAATTCTTCCCATTATTAAGTTAGTAGATATATTAAATATACAACTTTACATTTTAATATTTACTTTTTACAATGAATACTTATTTAGACATATTAAAGTATTTACCCATTTCTGTCCTCATACTGATTCTTGGATCCCACACTTTGCATCTGGGTTCGATTTTCTTCTAGTCGAAGCAAATGCTTTCGTAGCTCTTTCTGCAAAAATCTATGAAGAGTATACGTCCCCAGGCTCTAGAAGTCCCAAAATGTCTTCTTTTCATTCTTACTCTTAAATTTCCTTCAATACGCTGAAGATATTATTCCACAGCCTTCTGGCATCTGTTAAGTCTGCTGTCAGTCTTAATTTTCAATCTTGATAGGAAACCTGTGTTTTGCCTCTGGTAACTGTTAACGCTTCCTCTTTTTCCTTTAGGCGACTATTCTGTACCTTTTCTTGGCTCTTCAAGCCTCTGATAAATCCTTCTCTACCCTCATGTTGCACTAGTGACCTGGGTTTCTATTTCATGGAGAAAACACAAACAGCCAGAAGAGAACTTCTACAATCACGGCTACTAATCTACCAGCATCTGTACACAGATTAGTATTCCGCCATCTCGCTTCGTTCTAGAAATACTGTTCTCACTTCTAAGGCTAAACTCCACACTGCGTTTTAGAGTCCATTCCCTCTCACTTAGTACAGAACAATGTCAGACAATTCTTGTCTCATAAAACTTTCCCTCTCTACTGGGTCATTCCCATCAGTTTACAAATATGCTCTTATTTTTCTCATTTGAAAAATAACAACAAGACAAATATAAAATCTCTCTTGGTCCTACACTTCCCTCGAACTACTACTGCATAGATTTCTAGACAAAGCACCTAACTTTAGCTCTCGTCACTCCGTTCATATATTAGTTGAGATTATAGTTTATTCACAGTGAGATCACAGTGGTCAGTTGAAATCATAGTTCACTACTTTCATACTGATCTATCTTTAATTTTTCAGGTGAATTATTATTCTGCCTTAAAAGTTTGTTTTGGAAGGAGCCACAATTTCAGTATATGACACGAATGGATAAATGAACTGTGGTACATGCAAACAATGGAATATTATTCAGCACTAAAAAGAAATGAGCTATCGGGCCGTGAAAAGACAGAGAGGAACCTTCCCAAGTGAAAGATGCCAATCTCAAAAGGCTCTACTGGACAGTCGCAACTATATGACGTTTTGGAAAGGACAAAACTCTGAAGACAGTAAGGAGGTAAGTGGTCACCAGGGGTCACAGCGGGAGAGAAGGATGGAGAAGGAAGGATGGAACGGAGGTTTTCTGGGTCAGTGAAAATACTCTCTACGATATAATGATAAATCAATGTCATCATACATTTATCCAAACCCACAGAACGCACAACACCAAGAGTGAGCTCCATCGTCAACGATGGATTTGACGTGACAATGACGTGTCCCTGTAGGTTCACTGATTGTAATAAGGGTCCCCCTCTGCTGGGGGATGTTGGCGGTAGGGGAGGCTGAGCACATGAGAAAGCTCTGTACCTTCCTCTCGAATTTTCTGTAAACCTAAAACCACTCTAGAAAAAACTAAAGTTTTTCTTTTTTTCTTTTAAGTATGTTCTGAGTTATTTTGGTTGTTGCTGCTTCAATCTAAAACATAAATACGGCCAAGTTACAGTCTTTCAGACTATCCAGCTATATACCATCTAGTTTGCAAATCTGAGGGAATAATTTTACATATTCTGATGAATTTATTAATTAGTGGGATCTCTAACAGAAGAAAACGGAGGCACTAAAAAACAATAAATTAGTATGCAGTGAAGTTACAATTACTAACTAGATTTTTTTATGAATCTCATCTACCGATATAGAAAATCCAAATGACCTGTATCACGTGACTGTATATTTATGACATAATGCTTCATATATAATGCTCATTTAATGCTCATTTACATAAAGAAGCAAGTACTACAATCAGTGTAATTTTATCGACAAGAAAACAAAGGCTTACAAAAGTTGTCCCGAGTTACACAATGAGAAAGCAAATTGGCATTTAAATATAGACAGTCTGAATCCAGATCCCAAACTCTTAACTGCTGTACTAATTTCAGTTCTAAGGATTAGTGTCAATGAGGAAACATACACTAACCAACGCCAGAAACTGGTAAGATTTTAAAAACCAAACCACTTGAATATTACTTGCTTTAATTAATCTTACTAATTTACCTAATTATACAGCGTATATTATACCTTTTGTTAAACCATATAGTAAAATTATGTGACCTCTTGAAGCCAGAAACCTTTCGGAAGGTGTAAAAACAAACCATTATTTTTTGATAAACTGTATGAAGAGACAGTTCCACAAAGTAATTCTTAGCTTTAAACTTCTCGCTCTAGTTAAACTATTTCATTCCTTTACACCAGACAGCGTGAAATAAGGCCCTGACTCTTTGCAACGAGGACGTGATTGCAATAAAGATTTTATTTTGAATGCATCATTTAGAAGACATGGTCTAACTTGCTTAGGCAGATACGGAAAGCAAACAACTTTTAAACTGTGTTAAACATCCTCAGCATTAGAATCGGAGACTATTTTTTTGAATTCCCCCCCCTAAAATGAACAGGTTGAAAATGGCGGGAGTGGAAAGATTGTTTAAACGTAACTTCTGGGAACTTTGGTTTTCTTGTGGCCTTGTTGTTGGAAGCGACTGAAAATGTAAAGGACTATATTCATACAAAGCGTTATTTCCAACAGAAGGGATTTACGATTTATTTTCTAAAAAGATATTTAAATCCAGAAATATTCAAGATTAAATATCACAAAAGTTAAACTATTCAATGTTAGTCGTGTGCTTAGATAAATGACATCAGGGATCAGGTACACTAACTAGATCATTTCATTTAAACTAGTCAAAAAGCTGAGCTCAGATATACAGATGTAAGGGGATGTAAGCAGTATAGTATGTAACTAGTGTAATATAACCAAACTCTGAATGCAACCTCAAACACTATCTGTTGAAAATAAAAACAATATCTATTGTTTTTATTACGTAAAAACAATATCTATTGTTTTTATTACGTTGCTCATTACTGTGAACAACTTACCTTATTAGTCTTAACAATACCTATTCTGCTAACACAGTGAGCTGCTGTGTAAGTCACATCTGAATATGTTTTAAACTATTAGGCATTTCTTCAATTGAAAAAAAATTATTCATGTTGTTATTAAACTAAAAATTCAGCAGGAAGGGTTTCAAACATAAATTATCTAAGAATTTTCCATTTATTTTTCAACAGAATTATTTTCACTCTTTAAAGAACACTGTATACCACATTAAAAACAAAAAAAAAAAAGCTGATACTTCAATCACTGTGTTCCTTTCCCAAACAGCCTACTGTATGACCTCGGTCGTTAAAAAAATAATTCTCATGACCACTTCTGAAAACGACATTCTGATACTGGCCTAAACTTTTATAACACATCAGCTAGTGCAGACTTTTTCCATTCAAAACAACGTTTACATCTCTGCATTTAATTTCTTCCACATACTCCACGCTGTATACCCCTGAGAAAGGGACCAGAACGTCACAAATAAGAGAATTTAATCGGAAAGCTCAAGTTTTTTCCTCAAAGAACATGGCTAGTAAAAATCAGATGGCAATGATTCATCCACAAAACATCAAGACACAAAGCAGAAGGAAAAAAAAGACAGAGAAAATGCACTGCTCACTGCAAATATTTAAGACTTAGATAGAAGAAGGTATATTCTTACGATCCAGATTAGATACAGAATATTTTTCTTGAAAGTAAACCCAAAATGAACATAGTCGTGTTTTGAAGGCATGGGTAGGTTAACTAAGACACCAAGTACTTCAGCCTCTGAAAATACAGAAAAGTAAATGTAATAAAACTGGTACGCATTTTAAAAATAAAAAACACTCCCATGAAAGCGAAAGCTACAGACGTGAAGAAACGCTTCCCCGAGGAAATGGAGCCTACCTCGTTATTTCTGGATTGAACCGGAATTATTAACGACAAGATTTAATTATTCATGACAGGTTCACTGACCTGCCTCCTAGAAAAGTTTAATAAAGCATCCTAGAAATATACAACTCTCCGTAAATTTAACTGACAAATGCTTCTTAAAAAATATATATGAAACTAGATGCTAACAGCATTTTCATTATATTTTTAAAAATTACATCGTTCTTATTTTTAAACGATTTTATTGAAGTGTAATTTACACACAATAAAATGTACAGCTTCTAAGCGTACAATTCAACGTTGACGAACGAAACCACTATTTCGATCAAGCTACGTGACGTTCCCATCCTCACAGGTTTTCCTGCTCCCATTTGTAGCCAATTTCCCACTGTATGAGGCTCCAGGTGACCAGTCATCTAATTCCCACATTCAGATTATTTCTGTCTGTTCTAGAAGCTGCATGTGTCCGTCCTTCATTCATTTTTATTGCCGAGAG
>NW_011889029.1:940065-947808 GCF_000151845.1 Pteropus vampyrus | reverse complement strand
GCTCAGGGAGGGAAAGTAACCTGCCCAACATTACAGACCTGATTAGGGACTGGATTTAAATTCAGGTCTGTCTTCCAAGGCCATGAGCTGGGCCAGTGGCTCTGAAACCAGGTGAACGCCAGAATCACCTAAGAGACTTTCAGAAACAGATCCCCACTTCTCCGAGTGAGGGCCCCTTTATGCCCTGCTCTGACTCAGAGCCACCGTGTGTCACACACTCATAAAATAAACCAACCTCAAAACTGGATACAAATAGTAACGTATGATGCTGACTGCGTTATAACCAACCAACCACAGTGAAACGAACAAACTCCAGATAACGCTGTTTTGCCTGGATACCCTCAGACTAAAGAAAACAAGCACTGTACACAAATAGCACGTTCAAGTTAGTAGACTTACTTCTCGGGGGACTGGGGGGGACAGGCTAGCAGTTCTGAAGCCACTTTATGTCATGGTTTCCCAGCCTTGGCACAGCGGGCATTCTGGGCCGCCCCGTGCTCCGCGGGATATTTAGGACACCCCTGGCCCCTGTTCGCTAGATGCCATCGGCACTCCGCCAGCCTGAGTTGAGACGACCTAAGACATCTCCAGACATTACCAAATGTCCCCTGGGGGACAAAATTGCCTCCAGTAAGAACCAGGTTTGAACAGATAAGTAAATATATAGAGATAATGAGAGCCAGGTTCTTTCATATTGGAAAAAGTGACAAATAAAAGAGGGACTGTTCGAAAAAACCCTGTGCTGTTGGATTTGAGTCCGTGGTTAAGAACTCAGGGTGGTTGATATATACAGCGGATACTGAAACACATCTGTACGAATGCGTAGATGAGAGAGTGCGGGTGTATTTCTTAGCTCTGCCCACCGAAGGGGCCCACGAGCAATGACACCCAAGCAGCAAGGAGCACACCCGGCGCCCAACCCTGCAATACGATTCTCCAGTAAACAAAACCAGGGCTCACTGGAGCTCTAGGACTGTGGCAGGAAAAATATGAGATGCGCCTGAAACATCCCGTCGTGTCTCCGAGCACAGAAGTGCTTTTCGAAAAGTGGGATGGAGACAAAAGACGATTCGAAAGAGCTCACGACGGCCAGGGCTGGAACCATGTGAGCAACTTGATACATTAATCACGGTACTGGATTAAGACCGACAGCATAAACATGCGTGAGGCCATTTCGACATAAATAAATGAGGGAGAAAGGACAGCGCGTTACAATGATTGGATGTAGGAAGAATGATGAAAATAAAAAGCTAGACAAATACCATAGGAAAACCTGCCGCAGGCCACAGCCACTACGATGTGACGAGAAACAGGATATTTGCAGTCACCGAAGCACCGAAGCTGCTGGCTCCTGTCTGCGGCAAGTGTTACTATGGTAACTGCCTACGCGTGGCTTCTGATGAGAAACAGGATATTTGCAAAGCATCTCCCCACAAGACAGTTACTAAATACAATGGGAAAAACAGCAACTCTACAGCCTGAAACACTGACCAGACACCTGAACCACGGGGTCACTGCTGCCGTCACCAGGAACAGGACGCAGTGAATTCACACCCCCCGCGATGACGCACTGACTGGTGTACCGCCTCCCTTCTGTGGCACGTCTGCCAAAAATGCATAACCCTAACCTAGTCGTGAGAAAACCTGGGATACACCCCAATTTAGGGACGATTTTACAAAAAAAAAAAGGAAAAGAAAAAACAGAAAAGTATTCTGCAAAATTGCCAAGGTCGTGAAAGAGAAAGACCGAGGAACCGTCACGGATTGAAAGATGCCAGGAAGACACAACGATCCCGTGCAGTGCGGGATCCTGGGTTAGATCCGGGCCACGGAAAGGGTACAAAGAGGGACACTGGCAAACTTAAGAAAGGATTACAGATCATTTAACAGTATTATGACGACGTTAGTTTTCCTGTTTTAATACTCGTGCTATAGTTATATAACATGAAGAAAAGCTGGGTGAAGGGCCAAGGGGGACTCTCCGTAAGAGTCCCAAGAGTTCGACATTATTTCAAAATAAAAAGTTGGAAAAAAGAAGTCCCTTGCGCCCACGTGGATGACTAAGAATTCCAGGACAGAGAGACCTAGGAATCTGTTTAAATGGCCCTAGTGATTCTGACGCAGTTACCTAGCACAAGTCTGGGGACCCTAATCAGCAACCAGGATTTAGGATTTAGAGAAAAGAACAACAGAGCCAAACATTGCCCATTTACTGAGTCGACTATAGGACAGGGGCTCTCCAGGGGACCAAGATGAGGAAGACAGGATGGGTCCTTATCTTTAAAGAGCTGCCAGTCCCGCAGCTTTCCTTCCCACCAGAGGCCCTCTCGTGTACAAGGTGTGACCGCCCTCCCCTGCACTCTGTCACTTGGAAGCGAATGTAGCGCATGTCGCTCTCCTTGCTAACGCAGAGAACTGTAACACTACACACTGTGCTGTCCCAGTGCCCGGCACAGATTGCCAACGGACCTTCTGCCAGCACATACGACCACACGTGTGTGGTCGAGAGACCCGTGGGCGCCATGCCTGTGCAACTATTTCCCGGAGCTCCTGCACAGTCCGTCTCCACCAGAGTACGATCTTTATCTTGGAAAATGTTAAAAAAAACACACACACACACAAAAAACAGTAACGTTTCTATAACAAACGTTGTAAATATGTACATGCTTGGTGGTGGTGGCTGCTTCCTTTTGCTTGGTCTTTTAAATCACTTTCGTAAGATCCGTTTTCAGGCTGGGACTTACTGGGTCAGGGGGTGTGAACATATTTACAATGCTTAAGCTGCGTTGTCCAGCTGCCCTCCACACTCTACAACATGACGAATATCACATTCTTTAAAAAAACAAAAACTGTTAGTTTAAAAAGACATGAAATTATTCTCCTACCTTATTTTAACTGGCCTCTCTTTAATGAACAATACTATCCCATAAGTGTCTTTGCTATATGGATATATATTTTTTTCTATACACTTCTTTTCTGTGTGTGTGTGTGTGTGTGTGTGTGTGTGTGTGTGTATATATATATATATATCTTTTCTAAAGGCTGATCCAATCATCTTACATATCTCACTAAAGTCTTTACATGTAACAGGCCTCAACATTCTAAACAAAAATCTTTGCAAAATTTACTATCTTCTCTAACATTTATTTTTTCACTGTATATTAATTTCTAAATGTTTCTAGGTATATAAACATTTAGGCTGATGTTGAACATAATCTTCACTGTCATCCTCATCATTTATTTCCAGTAAGTCCGGCCTGTCATAAGATAAGGAAATTATAAAACTCCATCATAAAATGCTTCCTTCATTCTGTCAAATGCCATGGAAAACCAAGGCAGACAAATGAGAAATGGCCTAAAAGTAAAACATATTAAGAAGTTTTAAAACCGGAACAAAGGAAACGTACAGAGGATACTTTTCTCTATTCATTCATAAAGTGACAAAGAGAAAAACTGAGTCCTTTACGCTAAGCTGCAAATTTGCATTATTTCTTCTTCCTCTTCTAGACACGGATACTTTGAAATCTGATGCAGACAAGAAGATCCCACCAAACTTTAATTTCCTTCTCTTTCTGCCATTGTATTGGAGTTCTTCTAAATATTTGCCATTCCCAGATTACTAAAATAGAGTGAGAAACTGATGCTTTGCAGTGCAGATGACTAGGGTAGCCCTCTGGAAGAAAAAATTCACACGCCTCCGAGAAGGAATTAAATAAACTTAGAGGCTAAATCTAAAAAGATGAGACAGAATCACTGGAAAATAAAATCACTGTCTTTATTTGCCATGTACATTTTATTTAAACCGATTTGCAAGTACGATTATTCTTACCTCGCAACGTGAATACATATAGTAAACAGACCATAGTGGAAAAAAAGTTAGGAAAACTTGAAACTTGTCCATGTCAATTCCTGATAGAAATCAGATAAGTCCGTGTATGTTCATGGCGTGTTTCTTTTAAAGATCTGTCAAAATTCCATTTTTATATAAAAGAAAATATCTGCGGTTTTCTAAAGGTTAATCATTTAAGTCAAACCTTCCCCACCTCAAAATTTTCCTTTTGTTGGTTCGTTCTTGTTAACTGTTTTAACTTGACACAACAGTCTTATTTTACGTGGACGTGCCGAATACACAAACACACATCAATATATACGAAGGTCCTCACTCCAAAACCTGGTCCAGTTCACTCTTTTAAAAATAGACATCGTTTGCGTCTCTTCCTAATTCTAGAATTGAAGATGGTCAAAGCAATGTTTTTCCTTTAAACCAAAACTAAAGGTATAAATGACCTGTAACAATCTTGAAGCTCAACAACTAAAACTATTAGGTTGCTAACTAACAGCCTCACACTGTCCCCCAATGCTGACAGGCGTCTGTGGATAAAGCCATCCATCGTGGAGCTGCCTCCATGGCGGCTACGTCACACTTCAAAGACGGCAGCGAGACGGAAGGAGAAATAAAAGCGCTCGTCCGAACATCCTGATCCTTTATTAAAACCCATCGACGCGAACAACTGAAGCATCTTCTTATCGACAGCGCCGATGGATACCGACAAGCTCTGCTGTAAGGGGATCTGGTAGGCCTGTCACTGTCTCAAAGTCGAACAGGGCACGACCAATTTTCCCACACGTCGCACTTCTAGACTTTACGCCGTAGGATGACTACCCACCAAGTCACACGCAGTGTCCCCTCTCCACACTCAGCTACACTTCCCGAAGAACCATCTTTATTCGGAGAGGAAATGGTGCCCCTCTTGTAAAGCCAAAGTTCTTCCTTGTGACAAAGAGCCTGCCTCCCGGAGCGGGAAGTTACGCGAGGGCCTGGCCACGTCATCGTGGACTGACTGTAGGTACACGACGTTCGTTCTCTGTCTGATTATGATAACGCCTACACGCTGAAGAAAAACTGGACCACACAGAAAAGCACGACCAGTGCGATGGCGGCCACCCACGATCCCAACGCTGGACCACCCTCTCGACATCTTGGCACGTGCGCATCCAGTCTTTTTTATACGCCCATGTCTGTTTCTCTTTTTAAAATATAACTGAGATCGGGCTTTCCGCTTTCTTCCCATTTAATATCAGATCACTTTTTCAAGTTAATTTCAATTTCATAAATATGCACTGCAATGGTTGCTTAATATTCCATTGTATAAGAGTTATCCAAACATGCCCCCTGTGATTGAACATTTAGATTGCTTCCGACTTTTGCTATTTAGAAAAGTACCTCGGTGAATACCTTTACATGTGACTTCTTTTTGCATATTTATTATTTCCTCAAGGCTCCTAGAAGTGGAATCTCGATTCGTATTGTAAAGCCGCTCTCATGCATCTTCTGACTATCTGTATCCAACAAGCAATGCACGATGTTTGTTTCGACAAATCTTCAACAACGTGGAATGTTAAAATGTTTTGTTAATCTTAATAGTGAAAACAGTATCTTATTTAAAATTTACATTTCTTTGATTACTAGGGTAACTAAGTATTTTTTATATAGAGATATATATATATTAGTAATATATACGTTCTCTTTTGTAAACTGCCTTTTATCTACTAAAATAGATTCTGGTCTTTTTCTTATCAATCTGTATTTCTAATAATTTACATTTCGTGGGTATCACTCTCATCATTTTTGATGCAACTATGGTATTACCTGCTTTCTGCCTTCTCCTTTTGTTTATAAGTTTTATATCCTAAAAAACGACTTGAAGTTTAAAATAGATTCTTCACAGTCTACAGGGAAAATTGTAGACAATTGCACTATACCAAAATTGAAAATTCTATACTATATGAACGCTCCTTACATAATTTCCAAAATATCCTCACCAGTCCTTCAAGTCATTACACCATATCACATGAGGTTACTGAAGAAAGACGTATTTCGCTCATTTCATCTTTGTCAATCCGTCACCAGCACGGTGCACCCCAATTTTTAACGAAAAAGCTAAACATACTAAAGTATAATAAAGAGGCATCAAATGTGCTCGTATGGGATTAAAGTACTTCAGCATATTTTATGTGGCAATAGAAATGGAAAAGTAAAAAATATTTCACTGAGGTCTTCGAAACTCCTTCCCTGAGAGAGCCAATTTCAGTATAAGGTAAAACTATTAGAACCCCTAGACTAATACAGGGCAGAGTCCTTAACTGCTCAAAAGGAGAGAAGGAAAAAAAAAAAAATCAAGCTGCCAAATATAAACATACGTTAATTAAAATGCTTTTATTTATAACTCCCAAAGCAAGTGTTTACACTTAGTCTCCTTACACACAACATCAGGATTTTAGAAACGCTAAAGGGCAGATTTCGGCTTTCCTGAAATTAATTTTCTAAGATCCCAGAAGCCCCCTTAAAGATCTTTTAAAGAATTCAACAGAACATTTGAAGGTTCTGCTTTCAAAAGTAAGTAAACTTATAAAAAAGCCCGTTATGTTTCTACACGACTTTATTTACAAACATGCTTTATCCGTGAGGTGTGGTAGCTGATCGTTAGAGCCCTGATTACGATCCCTCTTTCACACAGAACATCGGTGCTCAGACTGTGACATGCTCCACCACGGAGGAGTCACAGAGCGGGGCCCCTCCCCAAGACCTTCCCCAAGACCTAACACCCCGAGCCTCCCCACTAGGCCCAGCATCTGGGCGCCTTGGAGCCCAGCTAAGCGCTGAACCTAAGGCCTCCCACTTAGCACCACCCGAAAAAGGTACGCAAGTTGCAAAAAACGATTAAATTCGTAATAATTTACTCATAACTAAATTACCTTCAAATCGAAACATTCATATGCTATTCTTACTTATCACATGGGCTAAATTTAAGTCTGCTGATACCTCGCAGCAGCAAAGGTGTGGGGAACGGACATTGTTACCTGTGGCAGGTAACAGAATTGGGGCTAACCTTTCTAGAGGACAAGTGACAGTTTTTCATGTTTTTTAAAAATGCCTTTAACCCAGAAATCCCTGCGCCACAGTTTACCCTATGACTAACTTAAATGTTCACCAAAATAACGTACGAAAATATTTGTGGAGCCATTCTCTATTTGGCAAAGGAGAAAAAGAAGGAGGGGGCCGAGGGGGGAAGAGGACAGAGAAGAAAATAGAAAATTATCCACCGACAGGGAACTAGTTAAATAAAGGTTCATTCATACGACAGAATTTTATGCAGCCGTTAGAAAAGGTTTATCTTTACGCTCTATTTTTTTAACTTCTACTTTAAGTCTTTGATTCTTTTTTTTCACTTATGAGTTTTCAGAATAATGAGTTCGTTCCTTAGCATCCTTTGAATGAGACCCATGAGAAATGAGGTTTTCCTTTTTTTAAAACCGATTTTTGAACCCCAGTCCCCCTTCTCATTCTCTCATCCAGTTTCAGGTGGCCTTTTCTTGCTGAAGGAAACGCGTGAAATGCCACAGAAACGAGCGGCGGGGACAGCCACGCAGCGGGGGACGTGAGGGAAGCGACCTCACAGAGTGGGAGGCACCGCGACACACTCGTTTCACGGGCCCCCTGTCCTGTGACACAGAGCACGGTGCCGTGGACGCAGCGAAGCCTCAGCCAGTATTGAATTCACGCGATCACGTGCGGAAGACACCGGACATCAGCGTCTGAAGCACCTGCGAGGTGGGAGGGCGCGTCGCCGGTCGCTTGGGCGACACCGGTTCCGCGCGGCGATTCACGCAGAAGACGCCTCAGCTCCTCGGTCTCCACCCTCCGCGCCGGGCCCAGCTCGGCGTCTGCGCCGTGCGGCGCGA
>NW_011889029.1:938372-939582 GCF_000151845.1 Pteropus vampyrus | reverse complement strand
GGACCCTCCACCCCAGCCCGGGACCGTCCACTCCATCCCGCGGGCCGCTCCTCGGCTCCTCCTGCCGCAGCCTCCCCCGCCCGGCGGGGCCACCCGCACCTGCCCTCGCCCCGCCCCCCATCCTCCCGGCCCCAAGGCGCCCCTCGTAACCTGCCCTCGGGTCCAAGTCACCCTGGCCTCGTCAGTTTGGGCCGCTGTGACGAGGCTGTCACAGACGGGGTGGACTGAACAACAAAGCGAACCTCCCTGTATGTGTGTCCCGTGCATGTATAGGAATTCTGTCCCTGTATTTCACTAAGAAGTGAAATTGCTGGTAAGAAGGATTTGTGCATAGAAAATACAAATTTGTTCACCAAAGTCTTAGCCCTCTAGTTTCATATTTAATCTGCTTATTAAAGATTAAAGATATATCACATTATATACTCCGGAAGCTGAATCTTATTTTCTGTCTTCCCACCATGGCTGATCAACCATACCTCTCTCTCCCCATACACACAGAGCAAGCAATTAATGTTTATAAAATAAAATGAATATCCAAATCAGGGAAGTAAGAATAGCAGTTAAAATTTTGTTAAACGTACGTTCTGTGTCAGACGCTATTCTAAGATTTTTAAATAAATAATACCTTTCCATTCTCATGACAACCCTAAGAGGTAGGTATGTTTTTGTCCCATTTTGTTACCTATTAGATCAAGTTTCCCTTAGGAACGCTCCTTTTTCAGAATTTTCCTGGCTGTTTTCACATTTTTTTTTCTTCCAGGAATCATGCAGATATCTTAAAATGCGACAGCAAAATCAAGAACTTTTCATTGTAATTCATCATAGCAAGTACCTAATAAACGCTTTCTGATGCTATTTCCTACCTAAAATACTCTTTGCCCCTCTGGGAGGTCACGAGAGGCTCTGGCCAATTCCACAATTTTTAGTTTCCTAGTAGATGGAAAAGGGAAAAAAAGACAAAATAGAGTTAAAATAATTTATAGTTTACTTTATAGTTTAACGTTTTTAACATGAGAGACCAAAAAACATGACCGTATATGTAGCCTGAATTGGGGAGGATGTAAGAACTTTACATTTAAGGCCCACGCTAAATGACTCACTAGCCCTAACCCATTATAAGCCCCAAATGCTCTCTCATTTTCTCTCTCTACCTTATACCTACCAAAAATTAGTTAACGGAAGGAATGGTTTCCTTTGACCTGATAATTAC
>NW_011889029.1:926323-938322 GCF_000151845.1 Pteropus vampyrus | reverse complement strand
TTTTAACATGAGAGACCAAAAAACATGACCGTATATGTAGCCTGAATTGGGGAGGATGTAAGAACTTTACATTTAAGGCCCATGCTAAATGACTCACTAGCCCTAACCCATTATAAGCCCCAAATGCTCTCTCATTTTCTCTCTCTACCTTATACCTACCAAAAATTAGTTAACGGAAGGAATGGTTTCCTTTGACCTGATAATTACTTAATTTTCATTTAGAGTTATAATAGTAGGTAAAAGAGGCGGTCAGAATTCGTGAAAGTTGACCTTAACAGTTCTATTCGAAAAGCTAATATGCAGACTGAGTTGCCTGAGTTACATCTTTCAAAATGTAGAAAAGATGATGAAGATAAGATTCTTCTGTTTTTCTCTGTAATGGTTTCGTCACGGATAATTCATTTTGTTCTTTCGTAGCCTGCCTGAACCAATTAACCCTTACAATGATTTCAGATCAGATGTTCACAGTTTCCACAAGCTTTACTAGCTCCTGAGACAGAAAGAACACACTTGTTAAAATGCAGTGGTGCTCAAATCAGGTCTTGGCTACAATCTCAAGGTCTCTTAAAGATATTAATTGGATGCCAACTTAACAAAAAAATAAAATCTTGCTACCAGAGCAACTAATTATAACGCGCAGACTTTAACCAAAAAAAGAGTTAGTATTTTGTTTTATCCATCCCAAATACACTAATATTTTTCTTACATTTTAAATTAACTAGGTTTTATATTTTACAGTGAAGAACTGCTTTGTTAGTACTACATGAAACCTATGATTAACAAACTCCCAGTAAATATTTACATTCAAAAATATTTTTCTTTTATTAGTACCTATGATTTAAAACAAACAAACAACCTCTTAGGGCCTGAGGCACCCCTAATGCTGGAAAAGTACAAGGCCATCTACACTCGTTTGGACTTACTGAAGGCTCGGAGCCTTTGAACTTATGAAAATTCATAAAATGCAAAGAGTTTATTTTGTTCTCTTTAAAAAAAAAACTGTAATTACACTAAGCAATTCATTTCTTGGCAAAAGGAAGGTTTGAGTCTTAATTACATCAATGGTGTTATGAAAATTTATTAGCCTTGGGTTCGCATGAAACAATATTCAACTTGATCGGTTTACTGCTAAGTACAAAAGATTCTTGAAATAAAAATTAAAATGCTTAAAAATATGTGGAATAAGACTATGAGCGTTTGAAAAGTTTGACCTTAGGGAAAGCACATCTAAAAATTATCTTCGGGACGTTCCTTTGTGCAGAGATGCTATTACTGAAGAATTTCAGGGTTAGGAGAAACTACCAGAGTGAGCCAACCGGTAGCCACATATTATGTATTTTTATGGGAAATTCTGTCACCTGACTGTACTGTTTTAAGTTCACTAAAAACATCATAAAAGCTATAGATTGATTTTAATTTGTATTTATTAGATCTCTTTAACAACAAAAGTAATAGATGCTTCCTATGACAAATTAAACAATATAACAATAAGTGAATCAACCATTAATAACGGTAAATCCCACTCCATGAGATAATTCATGCTAATTAGCCTAGTTATTCTTCCATGCTCATTCAAATATACATAAACATTTCACACGTAAATATACACATAGAATTACTACATCTCACATACAGAGACATATATGATAGGGGTTTGGTTTTACCTCCAGTGAGATAATACACTTCGTACTGCACCTTGCCTTTTTAATTATTGTTGTGGCTGTGCTTCAATCAGCAGATACAGAGCTAACCCAGTCTAACCGCTACAAAAATATTACACAGTACAGAGAGACACACTATGAGACTCTCCTCATAATCATTCTTCCTCTTCTCCATCAATATTCAGACTCTTCCCAGGTGTTTGCCAACCTAACGCCTTCGAATTTTCCCTCCCCTGTAGCTCTCTCTCCCTTTCACTAAGGCCCTCTGCTACCAACACACTGGCCTGCGTGCCAGGGAGGAGAAAAGCTGCCTTTTTTAAACCAACTGTACATGTAAGGCTGCCCCTCGATGCTCTGTATTTTAACATACATCACTGCCATGATAACTATACACCGAAAGACGCTGACTTCTTATATTACACGGCAGTTCGAAGTCTATTACTTACATTAAAGATATACCGGACGGGGAACCATAAAACCCAGGCTCTGCTTCTAGCTTTGCCGTGGACCACTGATGTGACGCTGACGAGTTACTCAACTACTTGGAGGTCCGTCGTCCCCTCTAAATAATGAATTACTAAATAATTTCTCAAGTCCACGATCCTATGTTGTCCATGAACGCACCCCTTATGACGGTCCCGGGAGAGGAGCTTGCTAAAACAACCTTGTTAGAAATTCTGCAAACAATATTAAAAGAAAAAAATATCTTGAGCGCTCAAGAAAGCAAACTAAATACCTCCATAAGAATATAATAATTACCTATTTACGGACAAACGGTAGGCTAAGGCGGAGGGACTTAAAATAAATGTTACTATTAAGGGTTAAAGAAGCTACATTGGAGGAAGACTCCCAGAAAACATAATCGATTCCCAACCAATTTGGGGGAAAAGACTTCAGAACATAGACTTTAAGATCAACAAAAGACCTTGTTTTTTCCCCCTTTTCTGGTAGTATAATTCATGAGAAATCACACATTATGAATTCTGTATCAGAGGCTACAATACCTATGCTACACTTAACATACTTAGGTGAACAGAAAAGCAAAAATAGAATAGTTTTTAAGCAAGTTTCCTGGGATAAACTAAGAATTTATGAGTAAGCTGATGTTTTAATTACATCAGAGAGAGAAAGAGACCACATTTCTTGAGGGTCGAGAAGAAAACATCCACTTCGAGAGGTGACATCATTAGCGGCTGTCCTAAACTGTAAATCTATGACCTTCGAGGGCACAGGCGAGTGAACCCCTACTGCTTTCTCGGATTATTCACAAAGTCAATAATACGATTTGGCAATGAGTCTTCGGGTTATCAGAAATTCCTAATCACTGGCTCACAAATTATCTTCTAGCATCTTCATTTATGGCAGCTTAATAATAAGCAGCAGTGAGTGGAAATTCTTTGTGCCTCATCAGCAGGGGCTACAGGAAGAGAATTCAGATGAGGACATATTTCACACGGCCAGAGCTGACAAATGTGAAAAATGTGCCAGACTCTGCCAGCTACACGTTTTAGAATTGGAAACGCTGAAACCTTTTCAATGATGCCGCCCATATCCGATGGTCTCTAAACAAAACAAAGGAACTATCTGTGTTACAAAGCAATCTGATTTTTACTCATGACTTTTTCTTATTGCAAAAGAGACCATTCAGATGCACTGAAAATTTTCTCTGGATTCATGATTTAAATGGTAAAGATACAAAAGTCCTCGTATCTCGTATCCCATCTGGTTCAAAAGTTAAAAAATGAAGCCAGCAGACAGAAGGGGGCCGTTTGCTCTGCAAGGTTCTACTGGACATCGACTTCGTGCCAGGCGCTGGTCACAGCAGTGAGGGTTTCCTTGGACCAATTTTGTAACTCTTCTCTAAGTTTGAAATTACATCAAAATGAAAGGCTATGGACAAAACATTACAGTTATTTCATTCATTGAGGTGCTCGTTCGGTTAACGGTTAAGATTTTGCTGTAAGTCGGACAGCGGACGAACATGAGTAGGACACAGATTCCTACCCTTGACGACATTCCATTCTTGTTCTATTATTTTTAAAACAAGAATTATACTAAACATAAAAACGTACTGTCTGTCCCAACAGGGCACGTGGCATCCATGGGTATCTTGTGGTAGAAAACAGCTGCCTTCCATGACGCTAACTTCAAAATTTTAGGGGCAAATTCCTATCACACTCTTATTTTTCTCTTAAATCCTACTCTATGCCTGTCCTTCATTGTACGATGTCTGTCATCAAGCTCGCCTCTAATACCAGCCCTAAAACAAAGCCTAGTTGTATCAGTGTGTGAAAAGCCCACTCTATCCAGTTGCTAGAATTTCAGGCACATTAGCACTGCTTCTCAGGAGCAAAAAGGCAAACACTGCCTTTAAGTTCAGGAAAAGAAAATTAAAAACAGTAAGCAGCCATACCTGGATTAGTAATGAATGACAGCAACACAGCCTGGAACTATTAGTTTCATCTGGGCCGGAAGGAATCTCGGTGAAGGAATTTTTGGCTGCGGCTCTGCTATTTGCTGAGAATTTTGAAACTCAAACACTGATCCACTGGAAGTGCAATGTGCCCATGCAGATCACAGTAACGTGAAAGCAGCTGCAGCCAAAGGTTTATGTGAGCTCTAATAAAGGACTACATGTCAGAATAAAGTTTTCCATTTTTCCATTTGAACTCAATAAAAAATAAATGACAGGGATGGGGCTCAAAAGAGTCACATCTTGGAACTGCCAAGCTAAATAATTTAATATATTCTTGAACAGAGAAGTCTTTCCCCCCGAGGACATATTTTTCAAAATATTAAATGTCCTGTGAATTTGAGCTCTCCTCTCGCGAGCAGCTGCATTCTTTTTTAGAAACTGGAAAATGATGGTTTGCCTCTCCCATAATTGGAGAAAAATTCCAGTCACATTAGGTAGGAAGCATTCAAATCACATACCTCTATAGCTTATATATTGTGGAACTCTTAATAATATGTGAAATTTGAATTAGTCAAAACATCTTCGAAAGGTAGGGAGAAAAACACGTTTTGAAATAAAAAAAAGGATGAAGCGTTTTACATTGTGAAATTAAACTAGTCGTCTTCTTAAATTTTGTCTCGTTAAGCACGAGAAGAACTTAGCATCCAAACGAGATTAACTGAGAAAATCAGAACTTGGTATAACGAAGATTCAGTCCTTGACTTAAGAGCTGTGGTGACATGGGTCTACCTGCTAGAACAGAGTAACGAGTTCCACGTGCTAACCCTAGAAAGGTCAAGACTCATTATGAGCTAAAATATGTTGCTTTCTAAATAGTTCCGTGTGTTGGTTCCTTTCACATATATTTTCCTTAATGAGGATAATATCGTTTCCCATTTAGTGAGTAGATTTAAGAACATAACCGTCAGGGCTTCCAAATATGAATTAACTGTTTAAATCTATCGTTGCTAACAGCTCTTGCGTGGCTCCCACGGTGTGGAGCTCGAGTGTTCTATTTCTTTTCCCTACTTTCCTTTCGACAAAAGGGCTTGTGAGGAGAAGGCGGAGAATAGGGGAGCCCAGTGGAAAAGGTCCTGGTGAGGGGCTCCTTGTCACCTACAAGGCAATCCTCAAGAGGTGGTGCACGAACCACAAATTCAGGAAGGGTCTGTGACCGAGAAGCAAGAGCTGCTTTGCCGTCTTCGAGTCTCTGTTTTGCTTTGTATCTAACAGCTCCCTGGTTAAGGGAAAGCGGGGTACATAAGCCTCTCCTTTCTTCGTAAAGCAGCTCCCACCGCAGCCCTGAGGGCCCCTCTGAGGGACCCGAAGCTCTGGACAAGTCTGAAAGTGACTGGACGCGAGCAGAATGGCGAACACTCCAGAGACGTCACTCTCCTGTTCCCCAGGAGCAGCTGGGTGTCTCCGCTGGTTACCGGGGGGCGTGGGGGGTGGACGAGGGTCAAGGGGGTCAAATACATGGTGACAGAAAGAGATCTGACTTCAGGTGGCGAACACACAATGCAATATACAGGTGATGTAGTATACAATTTTACACTTGAAACCTATATAACTTGTCAACCAAGGTCACCCCAATAAATCTAAAAAAAAAAAAAAAAAAGACCCAATGAAGGGCGTTATGCTTTCTACGAGATGACTCATTGTGGATGGCATTCCAAAGCAAAATTTCCTCTCCTCGGGCCCTATGCATTTATTTGTACTTATCACCATCTATATATGAACACGCATGCGTACACAGATATACGTATCTGTGTGCATCTGTGTGTATATATGTTTTTCTCAGGGCAAAGACCCTAAGTGTCGTGTTCATGACTGTGCACCCAGACAGAGCTTAGCACGTGCGAGGTGCTCAGTTCATTTTTGTTACATATGCATATGGCTCAGCTCCAAACACTAAGCCAGGACGGAGCACCGCAATACACTGCGATTTTTTTTTCAAAGGCCAGGGCAGGGGGTTTTGTCCATCTGGTTTGATGAAACCCAGTGGAATCCAGGGCCCTTTAACACGGATGTTTTATTCTGCAGGTTAGAATTACCAGTGCGGAGAAGAAAGTCGTGCTTTGAAAGGCGTGTTCTCCTCCAGACTTTCACACGCGGTGAGATGTGTGAAAAGGTGTTCCACGGGCCTCTTCCTTTCCTAGAGAGTTCTACATTTTTCAGGTTGTCATGATGATCCCAGTGAATGGCGATTTTAGTAAAAACAACTCTGGCTCTCTGGCCAACTAGAAAAAAATGTACCAAAAGTCTACATTACTGTTTGTGACAGTTGACACGCCTGCCTTCAATGGCTTCAAAGAAACCCAAAATGCTGTCGATCTGGAATGTTTTTTCTAACGACTTTATAACTAATTCCACAAACACTGCTTTCTCACTGGACGATTAGTTTCTAAAATACAGAATGCTTTGTTTCCAAGTTGGTTGGGGTGTATCATGCAGAAAAGGAAAAGAAATTAAAATGAGAAATATCCACTGTGTTTTAAATTGAGCTGGCCATTTGTCATGAATATTTAAAATGGGGAAAAGAACTTTATGGAACGCACAATGCCGTTTCTCTAAAACCACTAAAATTTTTACAAACAAAGCTCTCGCACGCAAATATGAAAGCATAACACAGTAATGTGACACTTACTGAATTCCTGGGACCTCAGCTCCTTTACAATACTGTGGTGCAAACGTGCTGAGGACAGACAGCGGAGTGGTCAGCACCCTTCCATGAGAGAGAGGTCCCCTAATGTCAACGAGGCAACTGGCAAAGAGGCCCAACGAATCACGTGGGAGGGAGGGCAGTGACAGCCCCTGGAGCAACGAATGGCTCCTAATCTTGGAGAGTTCATGAAATCCCCTGAAACCTGGGTAAAGAGCTCTGGAACGTTTCCCTCAAAAATACATCTTCATAAAATTTCGTGTACAGTTTCAGGGGTTCTTTAGGGCTCTGAAGGGCCCTAAAGACCTCAAGTTATGCCCGAGGCAGAGACACAGGCCTCTGTGGAGAAGAAGAAAGTATGGCCACTGGGCCTGTCAGACAAAACAATAAGAAGTGGGAAATTTAAAAAGTTGATAAAAGTAGGGGGTAAAGGGAGAGAAAACAGAGTTACGAGATAGAGAGAAAGTAAACAACGAGGAAGAGAAGAAACGAGAGTCAGAAGAGGAAGAAGGAAAGATGGAGGGAAACGCACGAGGAGCCGACATCTGCTCTTGCTGACCTTGACCGCCAGCCCTCGCTGACCTTGACCGCCAGCCCTCACCCAGGGCAGTTCAGATGCTCATGACGCGCCAAGCACTTCTCATCCACATACTTATTACTTAAATCCCACGACACCAGGAGATCCACCTTATACATTCACAGCCCGAGAAACTGAGCCACAGGAAGGCTAAGTACACCGGGCGACAGACTGGGAAGTGACAGAGCTGGAACTTAAACAGAGACCCGTTCCTGATCCGGGAGCCAGCTCCGCGTCGCGACAGCAATGCCCGCGACGCGCCGTGCTCCTGCCGCTCTGAGAGGCGCCCGAGACCCCCCGTACTTGTCCTCGTCTTGAAATTTTCTAATAACCCAAGTGACGCTAGAACACGGTGTCTCCTTCACAGACACTGTACCGGAACGTCAATGACACTCATCAAAATCTGAAATGACCAGCGCAGAGATGAAAGTGGTACTATCCATCTTGCCAGGAGTGTCCTTTTCATTTTCCCAGCTTCACTGAGATGTAACTGACAGGTACCATTGTGGCACGACCTTCGTTCCAACCGAAACGGTACTTTTATGAACTTCTTTAGTTTTTGGAAATTCCGTAATTCTACTTGTCGAAATACTTCGGATGCATTAAAACATGATCAAGAATGGACTGGAAATGTGGCCTGTAACAGCCTGCTGGTGTTTACTCTGAGTGCTCACAAAGGTACCTGGAGCTGCACAGCTTCCTGTCACGATACACGTGTGTCAGACTGGCTGCCAGCTGTCGCACGTCAGTTATTTTTAACAATACTGTTTTGTTAAAGCTGCCTCCTGAAATCGTGGACTTTTTTTTTTTTTTTTTTTTTTTGCTATATTGATTTTGAAAGGTTTATGTTGTACAGATTTGGTCTATTGCATCTCGGTATGGTTTTGATTTACAGGGCCTTTTTGGTACGAATACTAGGTTTACAAGTAACTTCATTCTTCCGAGTTTCAGAGTTTCAGTAATTGGTATTTTTCACATGGTTACCAAGCAAAAAGTTAGAAGGTATGCTTCAAAGCCGGGGTGCCCCTGACAATGTGTTTCCTTTTTATGAGTGAATGGTTAAAATCATCTCGTCACAGGTGTGGACATATATAGAACAGATGCTTGGATTTTAAAACGCATTAATTTGATCTTATAAAAATACAAATTAATTACATGATTTTTTTTTTTAGTCACAGAACTAAAGAAAGCATTCACAGAAAACAGTATAATATGGGGTACTGAAAATACCATCATTTTGTTACTATGAGGTACACGTGCGTTCACTACTCAGGATGAAAGGTGGAATACACAGAGTTAACATCTTTAAAAGCTGAAAATCTACAAAAAGGAAAAAGCATTCCGAAAATGTGGCTTTTTGCCTTCTTTGTGATTGGTAATATACAAAGATTTGAGAGGAGGGGATGGCGAGACAAATAAGGACTTTGAGAAATGGTTCCTGGGAAGTCAGTATAAACACACTAAACGGTCTCATCATCCCGTCCACACATTCAGGAAAATGTCCCAGCGAGTGAGTGCGGTTCTGATATAAACATTTCTACGTCAGCAGAAGATGACTAAGAACCCTGGTGTGTGTGTCTACATTATTTATATATATATAATAGGTACAAGCACTTTTCACACTGTTTGCATTTATGTGTTTATATGTCTGCTTCCCCAACGAGATGTGAGCTGCCCAAGGTAAATGCTGTGTCTTGTTCTACGCTCAGCGCCTGGCACGCTGAGGTGCTCAATAAATATTTGTTAAATGAAATAAGACATAGTCTCTGCCTACAGAGAGGCTATAATCCAGAACACCCGTAATTCTAAATAACCGAACTTCACTTAATCTTGGTTGCATTTTTAATATGTTATCTAAATATAAAGAATATGAGTTCTTGCCATCTTATAAGCATAGTATAAAAACTAGGAGATCTAAATTTTTCTGGAAAAAAATATGCCAGTACTTCCTACTATACTTTACCTTTTTATGCAATTTATTCTTGTACTGTTTTAAAAACTGACTCCTTGAACACTGAAATAATATTAATATGTGTTGACTGTGCTACATAGCTGGCACTGATCACTGTATATGCATTTCTCATTTGAGGGGAACAATCACTTATGAGGGACGATTCCACCACCCCACTATCGGGCACGCAGTGAAATGAACACATAAATGAAACATAAGAATACAGAAACAGAACGATGAAAATCAGGATCGCACAGAGAAGGCACCTCCCATCAGCGGAGGAAAGATGGAGTCATCCGTATTATTGCTGGAATAACTTAACCGGTTCTCCACTTGGAAAAATAAAATATAATCAGATCCTAAAATACCTCCCAAATAAATCTCAGGTGAATAAAAGATTTAAATGTCAAAAATAAAACACAAAGCATAAAAAGTACTACAAAAATATTTTTATCAATGGCTTGTGACGTGAGAGCCAGAAACAATTTTTTAAACGTACTGACAAAATTGACTATGCTCGAGTTTCAAATTCTATATGGCACCTTCTTTCTTTCAGTTGTTTTTTCTTTTAATCCAATGGCATAACTGAGCCCAAGTTCATCAGAGGGACCGCCCTGAATCCCTCTTGTCCATCTTTTCCCGTTCCCCCGGGATGGGCAGAGGCTGCCGGAGAGAGAGGAGTTGGCGGATCCTGGAGCAAAAACTGGGCCAGTTAGAGCCAGAAGATTTGTTCTACGTCAGGGAATTGAGCAAACGAGTAAATTTACTGATTTGACTGAGAGGCAGGTTTCCTCCCGTGGAAAGAAAGCTCAGGGGGGAAACTGGGACACTGGA
This sequence comes from Pteropus vampyrus, assembly GCF_000151845.1. Lineage (NCBI taxonomy): Eukaryota > Metazoa > Chordata > Mammalia > Chiroptera > Pteropodidae > Pteropus > Pteropus vampyrus. The sequence continues at coordinate 928,182 of NW_011889029.1, read as the reverse complement.
TTACAACCAGAGGTGTAAGTATAAACGTACTGTCATTCACATATGCCTGTGCGCACGCGCACACACGCACATTTATGTGTTAATTTATATATTAATTTCCCAGCTCCATCCACTGATACGATCTAAATGCAACGAGGCCATGGCAGCAATGAGCACACCGAGCTCCTGAATCTTTGTTCCTAAACACCATCCTCTACTAAAAAGCAGCAGAGCTCCTTGTGAGAATGACTGATTACGGGGCTTGGCCAGCGAACGTCCAAGAGGAGCCCAGACTGTCTTATTATGACAGAATGTAAGAGGGTGAGCAATCATAGCGGCAGGTCAAAAGGGCACGGGACTCAGCCTGAAAGAGCCCGGCTTCACGGCCATGTCCGAGATGATCTGAGCATCAAGATAAACGAAGATAATAAAATCTTACTTACATGAAACGTATGATATGAGATGTCTGCATATCTAGACAGAGAACGAAAGAAGATCCTTATTAGTGGTTATGCTGTGACAGAGACGGGAGAGAAATACAATGGGAACCATTTGGGTGGCATTTTATTTTTAAAGATCATTCTTCGATAAAGCATATTATAAGCAGCTTCACTACAAAATTATAATACTGCGAAGCCTGAGAAACCACCACAACAGAAACTCTATAACAACAGTGAAAACTGGTTTCGGTGGGTTAACGAAAAGAATGTTTTCACTAAGAATCTGGCTATGCTTCAACATGTGCACATGCAGACAAGGACTAAACGTTAGTGTGAAAACAGAAATCTTCTCCATTCGCCATAAATCTCCTCGTCCTATATTCCAGTCCTCGTCACGGACCGTACCGTTTCCTGGAACCGTAAGCCTCAGACGCATCTTTGCTCTCCATCCAATGCATTCCATCCCTAAAACGCCACCCATCTACCCTCTCCCCCGCTCTCTCATGCGTGTGACCGCTGTCCTCATCTAGGTCACCCTTTCACTGGAGCCTCTACACCGTTACTGAAGTTGTCCCCATGTTCAAACATTTCAAAGGGTTTCCACGAAAAAAAAAAAAATCATACTCCACTTGCACTAAGATTAGCTCGAAATGGATTACAGATCTAAAAGTAAAAGCTAAAAACTAAAATTTCTAGAGGAAAATCTAGGAGGAGATCTTCAAGACCTTAGGCTGAGCAAAGATTTCTTAGACAAGGTACAATCAGCACAAACCGCGTAATGATGATGAACTAAACTTCAGCAAAATAAAAATTTATACTCTCAAAAACACCATCGAGAAAATGAAAAGGCAAGACATAGGCTGGACAAAATAGTCACAATACGCATACCCAACAAAGGACCTGTATCCAGAACATATGAAGAACTTTTATAATTCAACGATAAGAAGACAACCCAATTTAAAAATGGGCAGAAAGACTCAAAAAGATTTTGCACAAAAGAAGCTACAGGGATGGAAAATAAACGCATGAAAACAAACACATTCAAAGCAAATGAGATACGACTACACACGACCAGAATGACTGAAATGACAAGGACTAACGACATCGAGTGCGGGTGACACTGTGGAGCACCCGGAACTTTCGTATGTTGTTGGTGGGAATGTGGACAGTAGAACTCTGAGAACTGTTTGGCAGTTTCTCGTACACTTAAACATGAACTTACTACATGATCCTGCCATTCCAATATGGAGACAGTTACTACACAAAGACTCACGCATCAATGTTCATAGGAGCATTATTCGTAATCACCAAAAAAGCTGGAAGCAACCCAAATATCCATCAATAGAAAATAGATAAATGTTTTATAGTCTATCCAGACCATGGAAGACCACTCAACGATAAAAGGAACAAACTACTCCAGACACACAACGTGGATGAATC
>NW_011889029.1:917975-925558 GCF_000151845.1 Pteropus vampyrus | reverse complement strand
TAATAATAATAATAATAAACCAAAACAAATAGAAAACGAGTTAATAAACTAAAAATTTTTAACTTATTTTCAACTAAATTAAATTTTCTTCAAAATTACATATTAAGCTGGTCGGATACCAACATTTGAAATACACTTTCAAAATATTCAATGAAATAAATCTGACAATTTTACATTTTACTTTAGTAAAAATAGCAGATATTTAATAAAGGACAGTTGCTGAAAATTCGGTTTCACTTTAAATTATTCTGAATACTGAAGCATGTCAAGTGATTCATGATTCATACATTTCCAAACACTGTACCCCGAAACGTATTTCTACTCAAAAAGTTATGTATCAGAGTGTGACAAAGTGAAGGGTAAGCCTTCAAAATTATGCTACTACAGAACTGTCATTAAACTATCTAGTTGAGGTCCAGATAAAGTCAAAACACATAAATACATGCACGAAAACAAATCAGTTCACGGTCATAATCAAAATAACTCAAAACGACTTAAACATATTGTTCAAATAACCAGAAACTCGTAAAGGTCTGTGTTAAGAATTGTTTGTCATCCCAATATAAATAACACTGCAAATCTACATAATATTTCAAAAACGCTTATTAAAAACAGACCTGATAGTTATATAATTTTTAGGTCTTCATGTTAAAAAAATTAGACAAATTAAAATAACTTTGAATAAAACATACTTACCCTGAGAATTTTTTTTTTTTTTGAAAGTTCTTGCAGGCAATAGTGTCTATGGTTAAATGTCAAAACACACGAATAAACCACTAGATTGTATTTACTACAAACCTAATTACTGTCTTCCATTTCTCTCCCTGCCTCGGGATGACAAATTGACAAATGAAGGGCAGAATCAATTTCCAACTCGCAAATCGCATTAGTAATATTTAACTGGACCTCTCTTCTGCATTTACCACAAGCAAAGGAAGTTAGAGCATTCTTTAAAAGAAAATTCCTCTTTGCCAAATTCCGTTGCCCAGCTGAAAAACAAGCGACAAGCATCTTAAGATTTTACCTCTTTAATTGCTAGATTACAGAAAGTCATCATCTTACCTTAATAGATAAACGATAATGAGCAGTTTTCCTGAACTGTCCAGTCGAATAGCTGAAGCATCCCATTTTTAGGTAGGTCACTTCGTTATAAACTCTAAATATACTGAGTTTGAAGTTTTAATGGTTGTCTAGATACTCCCACCCTTTGTATTCAAAATACCTCTTTCATGGTCTACAATTAAAACAAAGCAATTGTTGCACACGCTGGGGAATTCCTTTAAACCGTTTCACAATATCTCGAAACTCACTTAGAAACACAATTATCAATACAAATCCCACTATAATTGCTTCATTCTGCTTCACTGCCACATTATTTTTTTGAATACTGAAAAACTCAATGTCTTACTTAGAAACAGCTTTGAAAATTGGCTCACAGCCTATTTGCAATTGATACTGTAGCTTAAATACTTTTCCAGCAAAAGTTACACTAACTTCAAAATATTCTGGGATCAACCATTAAAATGTTTTTGTTTCGGTTACACTAATGAGCACCAAATGTTAGAATTTGTTTTAACGACCTAATACATCCAGGATTTTCTTAAAAGAAAAGGCTGGATCATCCATCCATTATATAACAAATGGCAGATTAGTCAGCAGCATACAGATAACACTTGAAAGATTTAATACTGAAGTGCAGAATCAAGCACTGAAAAAGTTAAATTCAGAAAGCCTGCTCAATCAGCCATTACGTTTTATTCCCAATAAAAATACCAAACTCCTGGTTTCTAAGCTCCTCTTGAGAGCCTCCTTCCCTTCATTCCTTACATAAGCCACTTAACCTTCACCTTGATCTCCTCATTCCTGTAAAGTAGGGGATACCACTATGCTTGACTATACTTTCTTATGCCACAGAAATATAAAGTATCAAAGGAAGTAAAAAACAGTCAGAAAAAAATCTCAACGTATCAGATCTATTACAGCCTAGTAAGAACCACGGATATGACAAAATTTGAGAAAACAAATGTGCACGTGCTATTTTAATTATATGAAAACAAAGAGCAGAGAATGGGCTACATGGGAGATATTCCAGAGACGAACGTTTAGCAAGAACTGCAATTCGACAGGTGTCTTAGCCCCAACACCACTTCTTGGTGGGGCTGCACTACACCAGGATCTTCAGGAGCAACCGATGGTGACACCATGTACCTGCTTGTGCTGCTGACTCTTCTGAGCAGTAGCACCTGCTTCCACACCTCCCCCACACCTGCCCATCCCGGCTGCTACAATCACCGCTGTGAAGCTCACCTCTCTTTTCTGGCATCATCTCATTTCTCTCTCTCGTTTTCTGATTGCTATTGTGATTCAACACGTGGCCTTCGATCTGGACTTTGACAGAACTCAACGAGCATATGCCTTTCCTTTTGGTTTATCAGTTATTAATCACTCCTTTTAGCCGTAATAGTCAAGTCTTGGTTCTCGTCTGTTATTTTTATCACCGCTCAAAAGAAAATTTTGTCCTTGTTCATCATTAGAGGTTTCTCTTTTGCTTTTTTTCCATGTTCTGTTCTACTCTTGATCAGGATACAGCTCACTCAATAACCAAGGTTTTATAAGGCATACCATATTAAGAAGATGCAACAGATTCATCTATAAAGAAATGGCTTAGCAAGCAAATAGGATAAATGAGAGTCATGTTATAAAAGCTCACACTTTTGAAAGAAATGTTTTAAAATAATCTCAGTATTTCAGAAGTTCCTATATATTTGCACCTGAACTAATTACAACTCACTGTTGATTCTTTAAAGAATTTCCACCCAAAATCTTCCACTTGAGAATGTTTTCTTAGTATAATTTTAGATGAAGTATTTACAGTGATAATATTGCATTTCTTTAAAAACCATTCCGTATTTTTTAATGCTACTTTGGATTTGCATAACTTCCCCGATTAGTTGGGGATTAATGAAGTTTGTCGTTATATATCAAGTAGAGAGATTGAAAGTATTTTTAAGTAATAAGTCTATAAATGCAAGGGACTATAGTGTATAATAAATTCAAGGAAAATTCATTGTACCTTAAATTTCTAACAACTTCTAAATGCTATTTCCAAAAATTCATTTATTAACTATGAGTAAAATAATAATGATCGATTTTTTGATGTGCCATTATTCTGAAACCTCATCAAAATAATTTACTGTTATATTGTTGTACTGTACGCATTATTTCCCAAAGGGCATCAGACAACCAACTGATACTAAGGGGAAAATGGTCCTGGGTTCAAATAAATATGAGAAATGTTGAGCCAAACAAAGCTAAACCAGTTTCTATTATTACAAGACTTCTCGGTGTCGTTAATACATGGCTGTACATCGTGGCTCCTCGAAGCCTGAGTGTGACACGTGTGTCTGTGTGTGTATGGGGTACTTATGCAACTGTCCCTCAGTCTGATGACAACACCATATTCCAGCAGATCATCTCCTGAAACTAGAACATACTTTGGAAAATACTAATATTCTAGAAAACGGTCACTATTGCTTGCTGTTTTTAATCTGTAACATATAGCAATTTCTGCCAGACACTGTATTTGTAAAAGTAATACTTATTGGGGAAAAGAAGGAAGACATAAAGGTTTTTAAACAGTAGTTATTATTCTCGCTCTAAAACAGTAACACTTGAAAAGACAAATAGTGCTCCGACCATTTTTAACCCTTTTGCTGCAGCTCCATCTGAAAACAACAGAGGATTCCTGGCCACCTCCCTCCTTTTTTCAATGACAGGTTTTGTTTAAGGGACGTCGCAGTGAATTTAGACATTTTATAATTGAAAAATTCAGGCTATTTGGGGACTTTAAACCACCAAAGTACTAAGAAATATCCCAAAAGGCTTTCAAGAAGGACTGCATACAGCCAGAAATAAAATACGAATTAAGAGCCTTAATTTGTAAAATATCAAACTCAAAAGAGACCAGAGCCTGAATCGTTAGGGCTCTTCCCTGGGTCACAGAATCGGGGAAGGAAAAGAAACACTTCAATTCCTTGGGTGCCTGGAAGACCAAGGCCATTACGAGGTTGAAAACTCATCAGGTACCTAGCAAAGATGTCAAAACTGACAGATAGGTAGATATCTAAAAACCCAGTGCTTTTGATCCCATTTCTTCTCTGACACCTGAAAGATGTTTCGGACAGAAAGGATGCTTTACCAGTACCAGTAGAAGGTTAAAGCATCCCGCTAGTCACACGTATATATACCATGACATCTGAAATAATGTCCACTTACCGCTGTCACATTTTATCTATATAAATGTTAACAGCCATATTTCAAACATGCTTATAGTAGATATAACTTTAAGTAAGTAACACAGCATACTCATTAAACAGACTGACAAAAGTACAGTGAACATTCCTGTCAAAATTGTCTATTTTAACAAAATTTACTGTAAATAATAAGATAGGCCTCACCAGTATGGGTGGGCAGTCTTCCGGGGAGATGGAAGTAATTTTTAGATCTGGCGTTTGTTAAAAATAGGACATTGCCTGTATAGAGGTCTACCACAGACTCTGGAACCCAGAGATGGATTCGCACACCAGCTGAGACACTTACTGGCCAGATAACTGAGCAAGTTCCCTAACTTGTCTGTCCCTCAGTTTCCTCATGTAAATGGAATAATAACTACCTCATAAGATTTTTATGAGATTACATGACTTACAGAGAACCCTACCAGGCACATAGTAAGCGCTACATAAATGTTTGCTAAATATAGCTTTATTTCTTTGTTGTGGCATCCTAACCCAAAAGAAAACTACTTCAAATAAAGCTTAGTGAGCTTTTAAAAGGAAAAAATGAAACTAGAAAAAATAAAATAAAAAATTATAGATGGAAATACTATTTATCCCAATTCACAAACTGGTACATAGTCAATGATTTAGTCATTCACTCACTCGAACGTTTATTAAGTTTCTTATATGCCTACGCTGTGCTAGGTGCTCAAGCCACAGAAATAAATAGGATAAAATCTCTGACCCAAGATCGATCAGATACTCTCCTCACCTTTACATTTATTAGTAATTTAAAGAAAATAAAGTATATGCATATAGTATTTAACTAAGTAACGTACCTGTGCAGAGAAACGTGGCTTTGTCGTTGACATCTTTCTTTAAGACTCCTTCTAAACACTCCGGGAACGGAAGCTGAGAGCCGGTGACACGGACAGACAAGCATATCTAATCACATTTTCTCTTAACTCTTGTCTCAGAATTGAACAGCTAATTAAAGAATGTTGGAAATAACCTGACTTTGGCGGCCAAACTTAAAAGGAACTAACACTGCTTTGTGTTATCACATCATGTGATTGCTGAGAAAAATGAATGGGAGTAACCTGAAGCGTGTGGTTTGCTTCTTTTCTCTGAGGCGGATTTACGGTTTCCGTTGTGGGTAGGCTCATGCTTTTAAACCTGCATCTGACCATTATGACATAGGCATCTTCTTTCTAACCGAGCCCCTTACACCTGCCTAGTCTTATAATCTCTAGATTAGATTCCAGTATACGCCACGCACGCAAAACTTTCATCAATACAAATGAAGAGTTAAACGGTGCTTAAAACAAACTTTTATGCAGAAAAAATTTTTAAAGCTTTAAGTCTATAATTGTTTTAATTTTTAAATCGTGGTAAAATGCACATATGAGACTTACCATCTTAAGCCATTTTTAAGTGTACAGTTCAGCACTGTTAAATACGTTCACGCCGTGTACAAGCAATGTCCAGAACTTTCTCACCCTGCAAAACCGAAACTCTATACTTATCAGAGGATCGCTTCCCATTTCCCGCCTCTTCTGGTCCCCAGCAATAACCATTCTGTTTCGTCTCTATGGTTCTGATGACTACACCTACCTCGACGTAAGCGGAATCGTACAGTATTTGCCTAGTTGTCACTGATTTCTCTCACTTAGCAAAATGTTTTCAAGGCTTATCCATGTTGCAGCATCTCTCTGAATTTCCTTCCTTTTTAAGGCTGTATAGTATTCCACTGTATGTACACACCACATTTAGTTTATCCATCTGTCCATCGATAGACACTTGGGTTGCTTGCACCTTTTGGCCATGACGAGTAATGCTGCTAAGAACATGTAAATTAAATGATACATCGAAAGTTCGTATTACCAGAATTAACTCAATGATGCATATGAAAGGTAAGAAAAATACAAAAAGTCAAGGAAAATAAATTTATCACTTGGTTTTCTAATAAAGCATGCTATTTTCCATTCAGTGAAATGGAAACAGCCAAAACCCCATTCACCTGAATTGTCACCAAGTTCCACTCCTTTTGCAATTAATTCTAAAAGTCTACCAGGGTCGATTAATCAAAAAACTAATTCTGATATCTAAAATTAATATATCGCAAGAATCTATCATGCAGGAACTCCAGAAATAGCCTCCCATGGCAAAGACTCTTTTAATTTTATGGGAAAGATTAATACAATGCTCAATTATTTTTTTATGAAACATCCTTACGATTCCACTGTCTAATTCACCTTTTTTTCCAAGCTCCATATTTAAAAGAGAAAACATAATACACCTGTTTTTGACAAGCATTTAAGCACATAATCAATGAAAGCTGCTTAAAGGTTTAAAATATCAAGAATGAGGAACTATTATTATGTCTCGTACAATACAAAGTAAAAGCTTTTCCACCTAGACAAAGGTACTCATGAAATGAACATAATACAGATATGCGTGTCAGAGCACTTTCTTCATCTTCTAGTTAATAATATGTTATGTGTTCAACAATCCTAAAATCTTAAATTATGGGTTATAACATTCACTTTCCAAACCAAGTGGAGCTATTGTGTAGCATCAGACGTGCTACCTATCAGAGCACTGCTTCCTAATGCGCAGTCCTCGGTCACCCAACGAGCTCGTCCTTTAAGAGGGTTCAAGATTGTTTACTCTCCTGCCACGGGAAAAAACAGGACGCATCTCCGTGTACCATATGGAAAGAGATCCAAAAGTCATCGTTTCACTAAAAAGCCAAACTGCGAGGCAATTCTGAAAAATGTCTATTACATAAAAACAAGAAATCTGTAGTGATTTAGTTTCAAAGGATATAGTGATATAGTTTCAAATGATACGTGTAATAGGTATCCCTCTCATAATATAGAAAAAAATTTTAAAACTGTTAAAAACTCTATAAATATTTTAATCACATCATTGACGCAGATTTGAAAGATGAAATCAACGTATGCCCGGTAATCACAGGGCTTTCGATTCAGTATCAGATGTTTTGCCAATTACAGAAGGTTAGCATAGTCTATCGGCACTAAGAGAGAGTGACTGACTATCCATCCTGTACATGTGGGTCCTGCATTCTAATACTATCTACGCATCAGCTACCAAGCTAGAAGTCTCTACTCTCCAGATCACTATTTCTCACCCTTTTATTCATTATCATCTTCTCCCCAAGGTGCCTTTTTAGACATTGATTCCCTAACCACGCTCACTCATGAAATTTTAATGCAACCAATACACTCGCTATTCTTTTATATTATTATGAACAGTCACCCCCTACATAGAGATTATTTTTTCCTC
>NW_011889029.1:915164-917925 GCF_000151845.1 Pteropus vampyrus | reverse complement strand
TCCTTTTGCAATTAATTCTAAAAGTCTACCAGGGTCGATTAATCAAAAAACTAATTCTGATATCTAAAATTAATATATCGCAAGAATCTATCATGCAGGAACTCCAGAAATAGCCTCCCATGGCAAAGACTCTTTTAATTTTATGGGAAAGATTAATACAATGCTCAATTATTTTTTTATGAAACATCCTTACGATTCCACTGTCTAATTCACCTTTTTTTCCAAGCTCCATATTTAAAAGAGAAAACATAATACACCTGTTTTTGACAAGCATTTAAGCACATAATCAATGAAAGCTGCTTAAAGGTTTAAAATATCAAGAATGAGGAACTATTATTATGTCTCGTACAATACAAAGTAAAAGCTTTTCCACCTAGACAAAGGTACTCATGAAATGAACATAATACAGATATGCGTGTCAGAGCACTTTCTTCATCTTCTAGTTAATAATATGTTATGTGTTCAACAATCCTAAAATCTTAAATTATGGGTTATAACATTCACTTTCCAAACCAAGTGGAGCTATTGTGTAGCATCAGACGTGCTACCTATCAGAGCACTGCTTCCTAATGCGCAGTCCTCGGTCACCCAACGAGCTCGTCCTTTAAGAGGGTTCAAGATTGTTTACTCTCCTGCCACGGGAAAAAACAGGACGCATCTCCGTGTACCATATGGAAAGAGATCCAAAAGTCATCGTTTCACTAAAAAGCCAAACTGCGAGGCAATTCTGAAAAATGTCTATTACATAAAAACAAGAAATCTGTAGTGATTTAGTTTCAAAGGATATAGTGATATAGTTTCAAATGATACGTGTAATAGGTATCCCTCTCATAATATAGAAAAAAATTTTAAAACTGTTAAAAACTCTATAAATATTTTAATCACATCATTGACGCAGATTTGAAAGATGAAATCAACGTATGCCCGGTAATCACAGGGCTTTCGATTCAGTATCAGATGTTTTGCCAATTACAGAAGGTTAGCATAGTCTATCGGCACTAAGAGAGAGTGGCTATCCATCCTGTACAGGTGGGTCCTGCATTCTAATACTATCTACGCATCAGCTACCAAGCTAGAAGTCTCTACTCTCCAGATCACTATTTCTCACCCTTTTATTCATTATCATCTTCTCCCCAAGGTGCCTTTTTAGACATTGATTCCCTAACCACGCTCACTCATGAAATTTTAATGCAACCAATACACTCGCTATTCTTTTATATTATTATGAACAGTCACCCCCTACATAGAGATTATTTTTTCCTCATCTCTATATGGGGATATACCACTTACCTGACAAGGACGTGAGAATAATAAGGAATAACTCACGCGACTTGCTTCTTAGCAGAGTGTCCAACACACTGTAAGCAACCTATAAATGGTACCAAGGTGACAAATGTAACGATATTAGGCACTTCTGTTCTTTTTACAGTCAGATGACAATAGAAGAAATGGACTTAAAGCGTTCTATTTCCTTTTTTTAAAAACTGGGCTATTTCTTTTTAAAAAAGTCAAAACCACCCATTATTACTTAGAATGCATTTCTTCCTGAGAACAGGCCAAAATACAGATCTCTCCTTCTTAATCTTTTGCAAAAATCTATTTGAATGGGTGTGTGAATGAACCAATCAATTAAATAAATAAATCACTGAAATGACTTCTTCCATTACTGATTAATTCCCTAAACTACCGAAATATAAGCCCCACCCATACGATGGGTGCTACCCAGATCGACAACACCACCTCTCCAAGCCACAGCTGACGGAGCGTGGGAGCGTGAAGCGGAAGCGGCATTGGAAGAGCTTCACCTTTGTGCTGTCATGTTCTCACGCTCCCTTATTATGAGAGAATGATTATTAGGATTAATATAAAGTAGAATAAAAATATATTAGCTTAAAATGAAGGACCCCAGTCCAAAGACCTCGTATTACATGACTGCATCTACGGGAACATCCAGAACTGGCAAATCCCTCAAGTCGGAAGGGAGGTGAGTGGTTTCCCAGCAGAGGTGAGAAGGGAAATGTGAGCAGCGGGGACAGAGTGGCCGCCGGTGGGTACAGCGTTTCTTTGGGGGGCGTTAAAATTTTTCTAAAATTAAATGTGATGGGTGCAAAACTATCTGTGACTATACAAAAGACCATTGAACTGTACGGTCACGATGTATACATCTTTTATGCTATGTAAAAAATATCGCAATTAGAGCCCTAAAAACTGTAAGCATATATTAGTCTTTGAGCACGTGTTCTGACTTTTCTTTGTCAGAAATGTCAGTAGTTAAACCTACTGGACTTGGTTCTTTAAAAAGTATGTCTGAAAAATAAGCTGGCGATATGATACCTACTACAAAACTTCCTACGAATAGAAACTGGATGGCCCTCACCAAAAAGTAGTACCTAGCCCTTAACATAATAAACCAATAACGCCTAGGTTTACCTCAAAACTCTGATCTCTCATTTCAGTGGTACAATTAATGATTTATACACTTCTTTGAAAATGAAATTTCTGGCTAAAATGAGGACTGAATCATGATTCTGAGGAATCACATCCAAACGAGTTACCTATTAGGTAGAAGCGTCCATGTCAGAATGTGCATTCTTCGTGCTTGGGCTAGCTTGTCGTCTGGCCACACTGCACACCAGGACAACTAAGACCCTCCTGCAGTGGCCGGTATTTATTGTTCAATGCCCAGAACTTTCCCGGATGACTCAAGCCCCTAGCTGCCCTCCCCCAAAGGCCCATCGCTAAGGCAGATGCCATCCTACTA
>NW_011889029.1:914134-915033 GCF_000151845.1 Pteropus vampyrus | reverse complement strand
CCAAGCCACAGCTGACGGAGCGTGGGAGCGTGAAGCGGAAGCGGCATTGGAAGAGCTTCACCTTTGTGCTGTCACGTTCTCACGCTCCCTTATTATGAGAGAATGATTATTAGAATTAATATAAAGTAGAATAAAAATATATTAGCTTAAAATGAAGGACTCCAGTCAAGACCTTGTATTACATGACTGCATCTACGGGAACATCCAGAACTGGCAAATCCCTCAAGTCGGAAGGGAGGTGAGTGGTTTCCCAGCGGAGGTGAGAAGGGAAACGTGAGCGGCGGGGACGTTAAAATTTTTCTAAAATTAAATGTGATGGCTGCAAAACTATCTGTGACTATACAAAAGACCATTGAACTGTACGGTCACGATGTATACATCTTTTATGCTATGTAAAAAATATCGCAATTAGAGCCCTAAAAACTGTAAGCATATATTAGTCTTTGAGCACATGTTCTGACTTTTCTTTGTCAGAAATGTCAGTAGTTAAACCTACTGGACTTGGTTCTTTAAAAAGTGTGTTTGAAAAATAAGCTGGCAATATGATACCTACTACAAAACTTCCTACGAATAGAAACTGGATGGCCCTCATCAAAAAGTAGTACCTAGCCCTTAACATAATAAACCAATAACGCCTAGGTTTACCTCGAAACCCTGATCTCTCATTTCAGTGGTACAATTAATGATTTATACACTTCTTTGAAAATGAAATTTGTGGCTAAAATGAGGACTGAATCATGATTCTGAGGACTCACATCCAAACGAGTAACCTATTAGGTAGAAGCGTCCATGTCAGAATGTGCGTTCTTCGTGCTTGGGCTAGCTTGTCGTCTGGCCACACTGCACACCAGGACAACTAAGACCCTCCTGCAGTGGCCGGTATTTATTGTTCAATGCCC
>NW_011889029.1:904160-909834 GCF_000151845.1 Pteropus vampyrus | reverse complement strand
TAACAGCTATAACGAAGACATCCAAAAGCACTAGGGCTTCGATGACATAGGAGTTTAAGAGAGAAGTTTATTCCTCTCTCACATAACAGTTCGAAGGTAAGTGAGTGATCTAGGGTGGGTAAATTACCCTTCTCCAGGAAACCCAGAGGTTCTGTCCTCTTCATCATTTAGTGTCCACCTCTGGATCCAAGGCCGCTGCTTCGATTCCTGCTACGTCCCCGCCAAAGAGAAAAGAAAATGAGGACCACCCGGGAAAATGACTTTGTCTTTAAGGTGACCCAAAAGGTTGCCCGCATCTCTTCCTTCCACAGCCCAAGGTCTCAAACTGAGTCACAGGGCCCCGATTAGGTATATCTAGCTGGGCAATATAGTCACAGTTGGATGGTCACGGGTTAGCTAACTAGGGAATTCTACTTCTCAGAAGAAGAAAGAAAAAGTACGCCCTGGGGTATAGTCAGCAGTCTCTGCCTTACCAAGATGGAGGGGGAGGGGAAGGAGGAGGAGGGAGATGTGACGACTCAGTGCCTTCAACAGTCCAAATGACTCGAATGTGGTTGAGAAGCCTATCATCTTGTCAAGGAACGAACGTAACCCCGTTAAACTAAAGAATGAGTGACCCTTTCAGAATCTGAAATGACCTTTTTGTCAGTGAAGCTGCTTCTGACCATCCACTGTGCCTTTCGAGTGACTGCATGTAATTGAACGGAATATGGTGTCTGCTCTCTCAGAAACGTATGAAAGAACACAATGTCTATTTCGTCTAAAAAATATCGAAACCCACGAGACTGAAAATATTTGAAATGCTCATATTATACCAAGAACTTATTACCAATGATATACAAATAGTTACATAGTACGCCTAGATAAAAAATGAATAACCATCATTAATTGAGTCCCTCCCGTGCACCGGACACTGTACTAGCTTCTTTACATGTACTATTTTTCATCCCCAAAACTCTGCAAGGTATGACTTTATTTTGCAGTTGATTTTTTTTAATGAACGTTTAAAAGGAGTCGAGTAACTCGCCCAGCATCACATAGCTCATGCGTAATGGAACCAGGGTAAGAGTCAAACATTTCACTTTAAAAAAAAACTAACCCGAAGGATATTCTTAATTTAGCTCACTAAAAAGAACCGCAGGGACATTGTGTCAAGCCAGCAGTCCCAACCTTTGTGGCATCAGGGACCGGTGCTCCTGTGAGCCTCTAATGCCTGAGGATCTGAGATGGAGCTGAACTGGTGCTGGGAGCGGCTGCAGATGAAGACGAAGATTGGCTCACTCGCCTGCCACTCACCTCCTACTGTGCGGCCTGGTTCTTGACAGATCACAGACTGGTACTGGTACTGGTCCACAGCCCAGGGGTTCAGAACCCCTGCACTTTACTCTTCTGCCTAGTTGGTAACTGGCAAACAATTACCAATCAGTTGGTTAAGAAATGAATGATGAATCATCTCACTGTTTCACGAGACTGAGAGTCTCCTGGGGATGGTACTCGATGTCCCCTACCCCCTAGCGCGTGTGTCACATACCTCAGGCAAACAGGACACAGTCCGCACTTCCCCACTTTCACTCTGGCACCCTCTGCTGGGCAGAGCCTCCTCTACACCTGCATCTTCTACCCCAGTCCAAGTCAGTGTGTCCACAGTTTTCTCTCATTTCTCTGTCCTTGAAAATGTCTCTCATCTGAACTATTACAACACTTACATTCAGCAATTATAGGATGCAGGGTCTTCAAGGCTAAGAACTTACGGGGGTTTATAAACCTCTCCAGCATCCACACACATCACGGGCCCTTAGCATATATTTGTTAAATTAAAATATCTTTATCATCCAAAATTAAACTTCTTGCCTCTGAAATAATCTCCTCATTTTTACATGTTATTACCTAACTTAAATTCCCAATTCCACATGTGTATGTGTGTATGCATGTAAATGCCGAACTGAGTAATACTTAAAACAGAGTAAGCCACCCTCGCGAGATAATAATGCTGCAATTCTCGAAGTTGAAACCACCCAGTTTTTAAGAGGATAATCAACAGAGTTAACATTTCACATTACTACAACCAAAGGTCAGCATCCTAAAGGTCCTATCTAACTAACATGTACACACATCTCGCAAAAGAAAGGACGGACCCAGGGACAATTTTAATAGTAAATATGTTGAAAACAATGCAAGTATCTACATCCAAAGGATCGATCAGTCCTACGTGCCACCAAACAAACTTTGCAGGTTCCTCGCAAACTAAGCCACCATTCTTTAGGGATTAGGCTCCTTCCCCATCAACCGTGAAAGAGAAGGACTAAGCATATCTAAATAAAACACGGAGGTCACGCTCTCACAGATGCTGACTGTCACCTCTGAAAGACAGCTACCAAACGCCATTCATGCACAAAGCTAACTGTGCCGACAACGGGGGCCATTGGGGAAGACCAACCAAAAAGTACGACAGAAGTCTTTGCTTTAAAGAAATAATAAGAAGACAGGAATGAAGGGGGCAAAGTTCCCACATGCGTACACAAACCGTACAATCTTCTTTTCACTGCAATGACCGAAAAAGAAGAGTTATTTGCAAACAGTCCTTTGAAACAGCTGTTTGATTTCATGGTCAACTTATGTGGTTGGTAAGACCTGAAGATTTTCAAGTCTCGGTGATGAACACCAAATCGCATGACCTACTTGAGCAAAAGGCAGGGAGAAATCTGTCCCGAGTCTACACTGGCTGTGCAGATGAAGGTATTCAGTCATCACTCGACATCGACATTTACGGGGCAACTGCTTCCTTTCAAAAGCCCATCTCCTTCCATTAGAGCTGACAGAAAACAACTGCCAAAACCACTAAATTGACTGCCTGCTACACAAATAACTTGATAAAACATTAATCTTAACCCGTTAAAAAATATATGAGTTAAGCACCTTTTCAATTAAAATGTTATTTTTTAACAGTGTTTATCCAGTGAGCAAAGGAAAACACATACATTCTGATATAGGTAATCATATTGTAAGGTTATATGAAAAAAAAAAAATATAGAAAACACTTCTCTAAAGTTATTTTCTATTTCTAGATGCCCTCCTAATTTTTACTGTAAATAAAGAGAATAAGTAAAAAACAGTGCAGGTATCATTTTTGATAAAGCATGATTTTTTTTCACTTAAAAATGAACTAAAACATACGAGGAAAACTCTTGCATAAAATATTTATCAAAAAGGAAAAACTATTTTTGAGCCTAATATTGAAAGAACTGATGAATGGTTATCGGCTCTTTGAAGATTACTGAGGCCCTTGAGAAATCCTCAGAACGAACTGCAAAATGTCGATACGAATACGTTTTGACACGTTCGTGGTAATTTCAACCTTACGGTTATAAATCTCAGAGTATTTGCTCATACCTGAGCTGTACACATGGCAATCCATGCTCAGATCAAGTAACCCTTAGCTCCCGTTCATCTCAAAATAAGCTATAAGACACAAAACAATAGTTAATGCCCCATCAGAAGAGATTTGTGTTCAGATTCCTTTTTCTTCCTCAAGAGGGCAGTCAATACAAGCCTCCAGTGAGGCATTTTCAAGTTTTTTTGGAAGTCGTTTGGTGCTTCTCATAGGGGAAGAAAAATGTCTTTTAACCTCCAAGCCTTCTAAGTTCTCAGCTAGGTCTCTATAACAAAGGCCAGATTAATGAGAGAAAAGCATACAAATCTATTTAACATAAATTCATGTGATACAGGAGACTTTGTAAGGCAATGAAGACCAAAGAAATGGTTAAACCTGAGTTTTCGTACTAGGTTTGATGAAAAGAGAGAGTCATGGAAACGTGACAGAGGACAGAAAGGTGTGTGAGCTAGGAGTGAGGGGCGGGGCGGGGCGGGGAGACTGAGCGAGGTGAGGCGCATCTGTTCGGCTCCCTGTCAGTCAGTCCTTCTACCTCTGGAGATAAGGGTGCTCCCTCCTCTTGCCTGGGGGTCCTACGACCTGCTCCAGAAACAGTCTTTCCTGTACCTGCCACTTCTCAAATTCATTCAGCTGAAAACAGTCAACCTGCCAAGGTGCCGTATTTTGGGGTAGCATATCCTGAACTGTCATTCCCCCATCTGAAACATCCCCAAGAAGTTTCATAGTCCAGAAACTGAGTTGATGGACTGTCCCAGGACCCACTGAGCCAGTCGCAGTGCTGAGGTGGGTCGGTCAGCTTCAACGGCTGTGTTCCATGTCAGGAGGCGGCGGGATGCTGGGGACTGCAGATGTCCCCCGAGTCAGGGCTCTAATGGTGTGAGCGATCGGGCATTTCGTAAGGGGCCTTAATACAGAAACAAAAGAAAAACAAAGGCTAACGGCTAGAACAAACTATAAACCCATTTTTTTGGTCCAGAAGGCATTTAGTTAAGATTTCCGGACACTGGGCTCCAGGCATCTCTAGATAACGGTGTGAGGACAGGCAGGGGCAACCTGGATTTTCCTGGTTCGCAGTTTGAATTTCTCTGCCGAGGTCATTGGGTGTCCTAGTGACCTTTCTGAGTGGCCCACACAACAACAGGCGTGACAGCTGCCCACACGTGGTCTGCTGTGGTGATTTCTCTGAAGTTTAAATCAGGTTACCCAGCCTCAGCTTGCAGGACTTCAGGAAGAGACCAGTTTTAGTTCTCGATGAGTCCAAGTCAGAGGGTAGCAGAAAACTCAGAAATGTCAACTTGGAGGGTTGTAGCCAGATACTGGAGGAAACCAGAAGAATTCAGGACCCAGTTCAATTTACAGGTAGATAAAAAATAATAATAATAAAAAAATTAAATAAAAAACCGTAAGGACAATGAACAGGAATAGAACTTAAGACTCACAAGGGTGTGCAATAGTTTTCTACTGAAACATTATTTTTCTTTCCATAGTTACCCCATTTCCATCAAAGATAATGACGGTAAGACTAATTTGTCTGCAAAAAAGTCCAGTCTCGTTAAATCTGGCCTGATCGTTGACATGAGCGCAGCAAGAATAGTGATTAACTACATAGACTGCTTAAGTTTGCTTTGCTGGCTCTTTTAATGAGAAATCTTATATCTGACTTTACATAAAAGCCTCTCAAGGCTGGGAAGCCCAGTCGGAAACTCGCCACTCGTCTTCGCCTCCAGGACCGACAGACATGGCTGAACAACTCTCGTTCTGAGGCTCCCAAAACACGTTACGGTTCCCGAGTGTCGCAGGAGGTGAGTGACCTTCCTTACTCGCCGGACAGGCTGGGAACTCTGCAAGCCAGGTACCAGGCCTGTTGCTGCTGTTTTTAAAGAGTTTTATAAGGATGAGCTCAATGAAGACCAATAAAGACCACCTTAGTTCCTTAGAAGTGTGTGGCATATCTGACTTTAGATGTCATTCTCAAACATGACATTCCAGTCAAGGCTGGGCAACAGAACCAATGCTGATTATGTCCTTTTACAAGGAAAACAGATTCTCATTGAACTTATGCAAATAACTATATTGCCATGAAAGTTAAAATTCTCCTTAAGCGTTTCTGAATTCTGGAGGGACCAGGTAGGGAGAAAACTGTTTCATCTTTGTTCACAAAGGTACATTTTACCCAAGTGCTCTAAGTTATAGATAGCTTAAGAGAAAAGAGAAACCAAAAAAAGACATTAAAGAACCAGTAAGGTTTCAAACAGAAAGTCATTAAAAAAATTATAATCATCC